>NW_012116810.1:324429-360532 GCF_000951035.1 Colobus angolensis palliatus | reverse complement strand
GGAGGCTGAGGCAGGAGAATGGCGTAAACCCGGGAGGCGGAGCTTGCAGTGAGCTGAGATCCGGCCACTGCACTCCAGCCTGGGTGACAGAGTGAGGCTCCATCTCAAAACAAAAAAACAAAAACCAAAAAAATGTGTGTGTGTGTGTGTGTGTGGCATCAAGCTGGTAAATTTGCAGTTGAAGTAAAGCAAAAAGAATATCTGGGAAGATCAGGGTATTTTTCAGCATGTTTAATTAATATTACTATAGGATAGTTTCATGTTCCACTACATATTTATTCTGCATGTCTGATGATACAATTATTTCATAATAAGGGGCTCATCCTTTTCTTAGAAAAATGGCTTCTGTCAAAAAATTCTCCAAAACGATCATAAATACCATAGTTGACTCTTTGAGGAAACATGCATGGAATGAAGTGTGCTGGAAGGGCATCATTTTTACTAATGTCACAATTTTCTGCTTCACTGACATCACAATACTTAGTCTGACAATTTAAATTATACTATCTTCATATCATAAAAATGTAAATATTTGTTTCTTGAAAATCTATAAAGTAGTTTTGAAATAAAAGAGGTTAGCTAAAACCCACAAATCATGCAATTCAGATTGTAATAGATAATTTTTAATAGTGAAGCAACACCTAGAAATAAACAAGAGTCTAATATTTTACTTCTGAAGCATCTAAATCCACAGTTCATTTAAAACAGTTCAGAATAAGAATCGTGGTCTGTTAACTATTTTTAAAACAATAAAACTAAAAATATGGCAAAATGTTTCTAAAACACCTAAAAAGCAAAAATAAATTCGATCATAGTTCTGCATTCTCACTTGCCACATGAGCCTTGGAAGATAAAATTTACCAAAAAGGAAACATTTTAGCATTCTCAATTTTAGAATGGCATGGTTTGCGCCTGAAATAATACTTAATTTTCCCAGCTACTGACAGACAAATGTACAAATTCAACTAAAACACCCATGAAGAGATTCAGATATTTGTAAGGACACAAGAAAAAAGGATAGGAGGCTCTCATGAACATGTTTAAAAAGCAAAATTGATGTCTACCTTAATAATAAATAAGCTGTCTTGTGCAAACTTAAAAGCAAAACAGTCACCTGAATGAAACTCAGATTCTATTGTCTTTTCATTTTTGTTTTAAAATATGTTCACAAATGCTACGAATTTAAGGTAAAAGAAGGTAGAGAATGAGAATACATGAACATAAGTCTAGCTAATTATTAACTTAGATGTGTCTAATGGGGGAAGAATCAACTTTCAAATGTAAATGTTTCAAATCTTCAACTTTCTGAATTGGGGACAGGACAGCAGTGTTCGTGGGTTATGTCATCTTCTTAGACTGGGCAACTAATATGCAGAAAGCATAGAAACTAAAGATGAGGGCCGGGCATAGTGGCCAACGCCTGTAATCCCCGCACTTTGGGAGGCCGAGGTGGGAGGATCACGAGGTCAACAGATCGAGATCATTCTGGACAACATGGTGAAACCCTGTCTCTACTAAAAAATACAAAAAACTAGCCGGGCGAGGTGGCAGGCGCCTGTAGTCCCAGCTACTCGGGAGGCTGAGGCAGGAGAATGGCATGAACCCGGGAGGTGGAGCTTGCAGTGAGCTGAGATCCGGCCACTGCACTCCAGCCTGGGCAACAGAGCGAGACTCCATCTCAAAAAAATAAAAAATAAAAAAATAAAGTAGGAGAGAGAAGAGGAAATAAGACAGAGGAGTGTGGAAACATGCTAACTCCTTTCTATCAGAGGACATACATACTTTTAAATTCTGCAAGTTCAAAATAAGTAATTGTCTAATATGAAGTCTCACTGGAAGCTTGGTCATGTTTCAAGTAGCAAAAGTTATTTAGATAGAAGTCAAAAGTTATCAAGTTTGATATTCTTAATCTAGCCCTGTTAGAGAGTTCAAAAATGTTAAGTCACCAAAAATGGGGGGTGTTGCTGGTCGTCGACCTGAGCCGAAAGGAAAACTGTTTTGTTTTTTTTTTAAATATTCAGCTATGAAGGCTACAGTGAATAGAAAACCCTGCATATGACATTTGTATAGAGCAGTATTTTCAAATGAAATAAAGAGCAGAAGCTCAGTAAAAGGTCTATGCCGTCTTCTTTAAGCTTAAGATCAGTTAGTAGACTAGGATCTCCCAGTTCTTACAAAATAATTGTTTATACCGAACGAAAGACTTTAAAGAAAAACTGTAAAACTCTTAACACTAATAATTAGATGGATGGACGAATATTGTTTTTAGTTAAATTAAAAAGTCAAAACTACTTTTTAACAGGAGTCAATATTTTGTTTGAAAATTGATATAGTTTGGTACATGAGTGCCAGCATAAATAAGAAACTCATTTTGTTAATATAGCCCTGGATAATTACATTTCATTCAGGAGATGAAAGATCAATATCCAAAACTATGACATTTCTCAGTATCTCTAAAAAAAATAAAAACCAAGTAAACGATACGCAAATTAATAATAACTCAGTTACTAGCTCTTGCATAAAACAGGAGCCCAAATAACTCAGTGATATGAGAAGTTAGGGTGGAAAATAAGATTAAATCAATTCACTGATAATTCTGACATTTCAAAACTTTAATAATTAGAATTATTTCTGAACTCTATAAGAAGTATTGAAAGGCTGCTTATCATTGATCAGAAAGAGTTTTGTCAGTAAAATTAGAACTTCCTTTAAGTTTACATATCTAGTCTACTATAAAAACCTAAAATATCACAGTCAAGTGATAAAACTTACTTCATAAAATAATTCATCTTAAAATCTCAGGAAAAACACTACGATTTCTATATAATTTTGTTTTGACAAAAATAGTCCTAATTACATGAGCGATTTTTAAAAGTCATAATCTCAAATAGCAGAAACAAGAGTATGAGGGTTTTGAATATATCACTGTAATATTTCAAGACCTAACGATTCTACGAGTTACTAGAACAATCAGTCTGTCAAAATAAATGAGACACTACTACAATGAAGCAAATGGTCTTACATGTTAATGTTAACACATTTAGTCAAACAGTCAATCAAGAGAATCCTAAGGTTTGCTGTGTTTACTGGGAAAACAAACTCTTCCTAGCAACTGTTTAAATAAATCTTGCAGATACTACAGACTATATTAGTGGCCTATGATTAAAAAAATATGGGTTGCTCATACTGTATCCTGACTCATCTATTTTCCCATCTGCTAGCAATTCTAACGATATGAACTATCAACAGAATGGCTAACAACAATAATTTTCTATGGCAATTTTGATGCAGAATTGCCTATAGCATTTTTGAGATTTACCAGTGGATGTCTCAGACTGTTTTGAGTTGTTTGTGGCCTGGAGCAATGTACTCTTTTTTCCCTTAATATTCCATTTTACTGAAATTTTTACTGTGTTGAACAGAATCTTGTATGGTTTTAGAAAACACTGTTGATGGAGGCTGCCACACATTTTACTAACTATGAGAACAGGAAACACAACAAAGTACTAGTAAAAATCCAGTCAAGTCCACTGATTGGTTTACATATACATAAACAGGCAAGGGGCCTTTTGCCCATAAGCCTGAGCCACAGGGATAACAGGTAGTACTTAAAGTTTAAAAAAAAGAAAAGAGAACATTAATATATTAAGGCTTTTTCCTAATTTAATTCCTGGCACTGAGAAGCATACAAAAAAGGAGCATTCTAGTCAATCCAAACTACTATGAAGTCTGTTTAAAGAAAACCGTACATACACATTTAAAATATGCACTTACAAAAATAAGATAGTGATAATTTCAGGCACTTGACACTTACACTGTAGAAGAAAAGCTGAACTTCTCACTGTAAAAATGTGATCTTAAAAGCTGCATTAACATCAAATCTATTGGCAGATTCCCCTTCCCCAAACAGACATTATTTATCCTGTTCTGAGCTGAGTGGCCCAGGTCTTCAGCTGACTGAATAACCAAAAATATTCTGGGATTACAACTGGAAACTACCATGAATCGTTTTGTTTTGGCTGTTTAACTTCAGAGCACCTAGAAGAAACTTAGGATTCTAGATTTTCATTCCCAAAGAAAAGGAAGAATATAGTTTCTTGTGAATATCAATGAAGGAGTAGGAGAAAGTGCCAATTATTGTTTACAATGTGCTGAATACTATCCTAAGGTCCTGTACACTAAGTCATTGAAGTCTAGCAATCACCTTAGGGGGCAGATGTTACCAACCACGTTTGACAGGTGACGATGCTCACAGAGATCAAATGACCCACCCTAAATCTATCAGCAGAGGTGCTTATGTAGGCACTCAAAGGCAACATCTAACCCACATAAATTTGAACTGGAGTCTACTGATAGCTATTTCATGGGTCTCCCAAGAACTACAAAAGCACTTCAAAATCCAATGATCATGTGAAACAGTTTTTTAACACATTGTTTATAGATTAAAAATAGAAAAAAATTACTTAAAAATCTCACCTTTCCTGTCAGATTACACCTGGTGAAGCATTTTACTTATAAGCTATTCATGTATTTTAGCCATCACTGGCCATATCAAGTAAGTGCGTATGTGTTAATTAAGCATTTTTCTATTTAACCAGCTCTTTAGCCAAAGAAACACATTTCTACATAGCCCTTTGGGATAGATTTCATAATGTTATCAATAAAAAGAGAGCTACCCTGACAAAACCAATAAAACATGTCTCCTTCACATTCCAGTGAGACTTTGCCTATGTCTGTCCAGACTGTTCCACAGTTGGTTTGGTGCTGTGTTTACCTTGAATCTAGTGCAGGAGTTACAAACTGATGAGCATTACCATAATCATCTTGTCCTGGAGAAATCTTGGTCACCCGTTTAAAAAAGGAATGATGAAATTTTCATTGCATTCCTCAATGGCAGCTGACCACCCATTCCTTTTATGCATTTTCAGTTTCTAGTAAGTAGCTTTGTTTACTAAAAATATCAGGAAAAGCTTAATTTGGGCACACTTCTGTTATATTGTCAGTGGCTCTAAACTTCTAGGCCCAAGACAACAAAATCTAAGTAACTCAAAACCAACCAGTAATTAAATCTTTCTGGATCTATTAAAGGCAGATGAAAAATTGTATTAGTTTTGACTGATTTCTTATCTCAGTGATTCTGATTAGCACTTTGAATAGTTTAAAACACCAATGAAGCCATAAATAAGAGGTTAACAAATTAAGTGATTAATGTTCTTTTTATACTTCAATTTAAGAAAAACATTATATGACAAACATTTGTTATGGAAGATCACAAACATTACAAAAACAACAATGGTTAAAGTATATCTGTAACTAGATTACTGGGTAGTCAAATCTCTTTGTAATAATACAAACTTAAAATAATTTAATTTTTCTCCAATTACACTCTTTTGGCTACGCAAAGCCAAATTTCCTTGATATATCCCACAGTAAATCTTGGGATGATTTCACGGATTTCTGGTCACTTTTACTTATTAAAAGTCCAGATCAATTATAAACTTCAATCTCCTATTAAGTACAAATTTTGCCCCTTCCCTTAGCATGAGCTTGCAACAATTTACAGCGGGGAAGGATGATGTCTGTATCTAGAACCTTCTTGCCATTTCTTTCTAAGGTCTACTTCCTCCAGTGCTGGCAGCAGGAAGGAGACAGCATGTTATTGTGTAAATGGTGACTTGTCAGTGGGGTGTGTTTCCCTGGTCTTGCTCTGGTTTGATTACTAGTGGTTTGTGCACAGAAAGCGTGTGCGTGTATTTCCTGATGTTGTGGTTAGTATTATCCTAGTGCCCCTTTTATAGAGGGGCTGCCTAACATCTTTTCTGAGTTAGATATTGTCTTCTCTGACCTGAAAGCCACCTGGGCAGCATTATGACTTCTGACCTCCTCTTTTGGAGTAAAGAGATCATAGAAGTTCTCTACACTCTCCAGGGACTAGTGGGACCCAAGGAAGGTAAGGGGTTATCAAATCTCTTGCTAGCTCACTACTCCAGTGGTCCTTAGTTATCCCACAGACCTTGGCGCTACCTACAGAAGTCTCCCACCTACAAAAATCTTTGGGAGAGAAGCAGATATCAGTGTCTATGCTAATATACCTTCCAAACTTCCAGGAACTAAAGGCTCTGCCTTTAGTGGAACACCAGTGAGTCTACAGATTCAGCTAGGTCAGTAAGCACCTTGCTGGGGTACCAGGTAACGGTATCCCTTTCCTGCAGGCACTACCATTCTCTGTGAATAGATCTCTGGAAGGCTCCTTATTTGACTTTAGGTAAGGAGAGAGCTATTTTCTTCCCCTCCCACTAGGTTATAAATTCCCTTTGGACAGGGCCTTTGTTTAGTAAACAGCTACATCTCTAGTGCCTAGAACACTGCTTGGAACATAGTAGGTGCTTAATCAATATTTATTGAATGAATGAAAAATGGTGGGTCTCTTAGTAATCCCCAGAGGGAGGTGGCTGGTTTCAGTTGTTGGTGGCATGCTTTAGAATATCGGGTACTTACCACTTGCTACTATCAGCTGTGGATTCTACTAACAATTTTGTGGTAACAGAAAGTCCCTTTCAATGTCACAGTATACATCTATTAACTATTTTAAAAATGGTGAAACCCTGTCTCTACTAAAACATACAAAAAAACTAGCTGGGCGAGGTGGCGGGCACCTATAGTCCCAGCTACTCGAGAGGCTGAGGCAGGAGAATGGCGTAAACCCGGGAGGCGGAGCTTGCAGTGAGCTGAGATCCGGCCACTGCACTCCAGCCTGGGTGACAGAGTGAGGCTCCATCTCAAAACAAAAAAACAAAAACCAAAAAAATGTGTGTGTGTGTGTGTGTGTGGCATCAAGCTGGTAAATTTGCAGTTGAAGTAAAGCAAAAAGAATATCTGGGAAGATCAGGGTATTTTTCAGCATGTTTAATTAATATTACTATAGGATAGTTTCATGTTCCACTACATATTTATTCTGCATGTCTGATGATACAATTATTTCATAATAAGGGGCTCATCCTTTTCTTAGAAAAATGGCTTCTGTCAAAAAATTCTCCAAAACGATCATAAATACCATAGTTGACTCTTTGAGGAAACATGCATGGAATGAAGTGTGCTGGAAGGGCATCATTTTTACTAATGTCACAATTTTCTGCTTCACTGACATCACAATACTTAGTCTGACAATTTAAATTATACTATCTTCATATCATAAAAATGTAAATATTTGTTTCTTGAAAATCTATAAAGTAGTTTTGAAATAAAAGAGGTTAGCTAAAACCCACAAATCATGCAATTCAGATTGTAATAGATAATTTTTAATAGTGAAGCAACACCTAGAAATAAACAAGAGTCTAATATTTTACTTCTGAAGCATCTAAATCCACAGTTCATTTAAAACAGTTCAGAATAAGAATCGTGGTCTGTTAACTATTTTTAAAACAATAAAACTAAAAATATGGCAAAATGTTTCTAAAACACCTAAAAAGCAAAAATAAATTCGATCATAGTTCTGCATTCTCACTTGCCACATGAGCCTTGGAAGATAAAATTTACCAAAAAGGAAACATTTTAGCATTCTCAATTTTAGAATGGCATGGTTTGCGCCTGAAATAATACTTAATTTTCCCAGCTACTGACAGACAAATGTACAAATTCAACTAAAACACCCATGAAGAGATTCAGATATTTGTAAGGACACAAGAAAAAAGGATAGGAGGCTCTCATGAACATGTTTAAAAAGCAAAATTGATGTCTACCTTAATAATAAATAAGCTGTCTTGTGCAAACTTAAAAGCAAAACAGTCACCTGAATGAAACTCAGATTCTATTGTCTTTTCATTTTTGTTTTAAAATATGTTCACAAATGCTACGAATTTAAGGTAAAAGAAGGTAGAGAATGAGAATACATGAACATAAGTCTAGCTAATTATTAACTTAGATGTGTCTAATGGGGGAAGAATCAACTTTCAAATGTAAATGTTTCAAATCTTCAACTTTCTGAATTGGGGACAGGACAGCAGTGTTCGTGGGTTATGTCATCTTCTTAGACTGGGCAACTAATATGCAGAAAGCATAGAAACTAAAGATGAGGGCCGGGCATAGTGGCCAACGCCTGTAATCCCCGCACTTTGGGAGGCCGAGGTGGGAGGATCACGAGGTCAACAGATCGAGATCATTCTGGACAACATGGTGAAACCCTGTCTCTACTAAAAATACAAAAATTAGCTGGGTGTGGTGGCATGCGCCTGTAGTCCCAGCTACTCGGGAGGCTGAAGCAGGAGAATTGCTTGAACCCGGGAGGTGGGGATTGCACTGGGCTAGGATCATGCCACTGCACTCCAGTCTGGTGACAGAGCGAGACTCCATCTTAAAAAAAAAAAGAAAGAAAAAAAGAAAGATGAGAAAGTAATATGCCACCGTTACTTCCAAACGGCTAAGTAAACATTGATTACAAACTAAAATTTTCAAACTCAGATGATTATAATGCACGAATGGTCCAAAAAGGCTTTTTTTTGGGGGGGAGGGGTATCTGAGAATGGCACCAAATTAGATTTTTAAAAACTGTTTTTGGGTATCAACTAATTTAATAGAGAACATGGCATCAAAATTTTATCTCTAATAATACCTTGCAAAATGAGTGTGTTCCCAAATGTTCCTGCAAGTCTTCAATGCTGGGGCTGGACCAAGCTGCACCTCACACAAAGGCAGCAAGGCTTTGGTTTTATCTTCCCTTGAGCCAGACACCTGCCTTCTGAGTTGCCTCACTACTCATGTGGACATGGAAGCAGAGGCAGAGAACTGAGGTTGGGGAACAGCACAAAGAATGGCTGATCTTACTTTACATTTACTGGGAAGCTGGGAGACTGTGGTCACGAGTGGAAATTTGGGGATCAGAATTTCAGCTTTGGTTTGAATAATATACATTAATGTGGAGTAGTTTTGCTAGTAAATCTTCACATTTTTATTTTACAAGACGAAATTTCAGCTCAGTCTTAAAAAGTCCATTTTAATAAGGATAAAAGGAAAGTGCATCTTTAATTACTGACCAAATGAAAGACATACTGTTGGTTTACCTCCTGTGGAAAAAGTAATAACACAGCTATGCGACTGCTGAATTCAATGTGCTCTTGAGGAACTTTCCATAAAATACTAGTAAGTGACTGACATACACTGTTATTCAAGGAAGAGCTTATCCACTGGATAATTATTCTGAAACTGGTTTATATTCACATACAATAAATGTAACTCTCAATCTGAAAAAAATGACCCAGCAGACCTAGTGCTGAGCTGCCAGTACCTGGTACTAAGAGATCTAGAATTCTCCAAAGCTTTCTTTTTTTTTTTTTTGAGACGGAGTCTCGCTCTGTTGCCCGGACTGGAGTGCAGTGGCCGGATCTCAGCTCACTGCAACCTCCGCCTCCCGGGTTTACGCCATTCTCCTGCCTCAGCCTCCGGAGTAGCTGGGACTACAGGCGCCCGCCACCTCGCCCGGCTAGTTTTTGTATTTTTTTTTAGTAGAGACGGGGTTTCACCGTGTTAGCGAGGATGGTCTCGATCTCCTGACCTCGTGATCCGCCCATCTCAGCCTCCCAAAGTGCTAGGATTACAGGCTTGAGCCACCGCGCCCGGCCATCTCTCCAAAGCTTTCTTAGACAAGAACACTGTGAGTAACTTTCCTTTCCCTTATTAGAGCCAGAGTAGCAGTGCATCACCAGAAATGATCAACTAATTTTGAAAAATACCACATGAAAAGAAATTACCTTCAAACTGACAAAAACATTGCAAGCTCGTTCACACAACACTGCCCATTTCTGGATACCCACGATTTACCTAAGTTCTTCTAGCCTATTTCAGTTGGGAATATCCACTTGAATGAACCTCTTCCTGCTATAGTTCTCTTAACTACAGTGCATGATCTTGTGACTCTGTCAGGTCCACCCTAGTCCTGCCACTGCCAATCCACAGATCTCTTCTTTTTTTTTTTTTTTATTGAGACGGAGTCTCGCTCTGTCACCCAGGCTGGAGTGCAGTGGCCAGATCTCAGCTCACTGCAAGCTCCGCCTCCCGGGTTCCCGCCATTCTCCTGCCTCAGCCTCCCGAGTAGCTGGAACTACAGGCGCCCGCCACTTCGCCCGGCTAGTTTTTTTTGTATTTTTTAGTAGAGACGGGGTTTCACCGGGTTAGCCAGGATGGTCTCGATCTCCCGACCTCGTGATCCGCCCGTCTCGGCCTCCCAAAGTGCTGGGATTCCAGGCTTGAGCCACCGCGCCCGGCCTAGATCTCTTCTAATTACTCCCAGTTGTGAGAGACAGGCATAGTCCTAATCAGTTTCTTCTCACAGGCATGTTCACTGCCTCATCTCACCAGTACTCAGTACAAGGCCTTTTAAGTAGGCCACCCTCACTCTCACAGTTGTTTCTATAGTCAGAATAGCCAGCTGTGCTGGACCATGCTGTCAAAAGAAGGGAGAGATAACTCTTAAGTATTGAGGAAGTTACAGATTCTGTTAGCTATCTTCTAATTTTTCAATAACCAGAAACTGTCTTTCATTGGTCTTTAGTGAGTGTCGTCCTTAATTATATCAACTAATTTTAAAGATGACATTTTTCCTAGACAATTTTGCTAGGGTGACAGCGTAAGCTTCCCCAACCCTTGGCAAATCTCTGCTCTAAGTATAAAAAACAAGACACTGTTTACTGACTCTTAAGAGGTATGGGTTTTTAATCTTGCAGGGTGACCAAGTGTTGAATATTTGGTAACAATTTTGTAAACTCTTTTATATCCCACTTAGAAATTAACTGATAGAATACCTGAGGGATAGCAGTAAAAGTGGAATCAGTAGAACAGAATAAAATTAAATGATCCTAAATCAACTGCAGTGTAACTGAAACCTTCTGAATAGGCAGGTGGCTTCTGAAAAGGGTAGGGATAAATGAAGTTACAGCTTGACTAGCTCAGAGAGTTTACAGGTTCGTAGAGGATGAGTGGTTTACAGCTCGATCACTGGCTCCTAAAAAGTCAGGAAGTTGGGCCACTATCAGATCAATGGTATCTGAAACTGAGAAACATGAAGCCACTGAGCTCTACAGATACGAATAGTGGCATCCACTGAACCCCTCTCACAAGGGCAAGATTTCAACCTCTAAGCGAGGGCTAGGTCGCTAGCTATACAGTACCCTCTGGCGGCCAGATTTGGCACTGCAGATTTTCTGCCTTTCAAGAAAAGAGGCCTGGTTTTTTTGTTTGTTTGTTTTTAATGCACAGACTTACCATCGGGTTACACCTTGATAAAGCCATCATAAAGTAAAAATATCATTAAGTCTAAAATGCATTTAGTACAGCTAACCTACCAAACATCATAGCTTAACCTAGCCTAAACATGCTCAGAACAATTAACATTAGCCTTCAGTTGGGCAAAATCATCTAACACAAAGCCTATTTTATAATAAAGTGTTGAATATCTCATGTAATTTATTGAATACTGTACTGAAAGTGAAAAAGAATGGCTATATGATTACTCCAAGTACCGTTTCTACTGAATGTGTAACACTTTCATATCACCAAAAAACTTTAAGTGGAACCATCATATGCCAGGGACTGTCTGTAATTCAAAATCTTTCCAGACAAGGAAGGAATCACCAATAGCACTGCTGGGCTATGGGTAGGTGGGCAACTACCTACTAGGTGTAAATCTGTCACCCAAAAAAGTAAGTTATTATAGTGGCTTTAAGGGAGAAAATGTTCCTGTGAATGTGTTTAAAATCGCATGGGTGTAGCTACTTAAATAAAGAAATCTGGTGAGTACTTAGCTATTTAAAATTTCATTCTTTGCAGGCACTTACTTTACAAGAAGTGTTCTTATATAGAGAGATTCATATTGCTATAAATATGTACATAATAGCTAACATGCACTCAGTGCTTACCATTGGCAGACACTATGCTGTTATTTAATAGGCAATAATCCTATGAATTAGTATTATTAGTATCACGATTTTTCAGAGTTTACGTTTTCAGAGGCACCAAGAGTTGGAACTTCAAGACATTTAGATAATAAAAAAGTGTGGCCAGGATTTGAATCCAAGGGAACCAAATTTTGGAGCCAGCACTCTTAAACACTATACAATGCAGTTAAATATATGTAGTTTACCGGCCATAATACATTTTTCCAAAAAAGAGATGGTTTCTTAAAAAATTTAAATTAGATTCAAATTAGTATAGAGACTTGCAGGTCAATGATGCTTAAAAACGAAACTAAAACCCTATGCCAGTTGAGTGTTCATTTCCTAGAATGTTTACTCACATACACCTCATGGTGGAGAGGGGAGTTTACAATTGGCCACAGAGCCTGAGACCTAATATTTTTCAAATTATAATATATTTTACAGTACTTCACAATTTACAAAGCATGTTTACATACACTGTATCACATGAACCTCAAAATAATGCTTTGAAATGGGGCAGATAATTCTGTAAATAGGCATTATTCTTAACTTTACAGATGATTAATGAGGCTTAGAATGGTAAGTCATTTCCTTAAATAACACAATTCTCTCAAAATCTAAGATGTTCCAAATGACTGAATGCATTATGAATTACCCTATCATAGGCTTTATCATCTGTCACATAAAATTTAAAAAAAAGATTTCTCACAATAAACCAAAATAAAATTTTACTTCATTTTATTTCTGCTTTATCTACAATAAATATTATAATTCAACAGTAATTACTATTGTTGAACTAGCAAACCCACATAACAAAATAAAAACCAGAACATGAGAAGTTATAGTAAGGAGAATGAGAACAAGTATGGATCATAACATCCAGAGTTAGGAACGAAATGGTACAAAAATTATGAGATTAAGATCAATGATTACATCAAGTACTCAGCATTTTTGTAATTATTTAAGTTTGTAAAGTGTCTTCAAAAATTTGTTACTCTTTTATAATCCCTAAGAGATCACTGAGAGACAATAATAGCCTTTACACGGCAGATGAAGAACATTTTGAAAGTACTATGAAATTAAGTTATTATTTTTGTTTAAAAGAAAACATCTTGTGATTCTAATCATAACTGAAAGCCCCAAATTCTTTCTGAATATCAGCAATGCCATTTACAAACATTCCTGCTGCACCCATCTTCTACACGCCCTGTTGTCATGAATTTGCATACCTGCCTCTGATTACAGGCTGGATCGCCCCAAAGTAGTCTTCTCAGAAACCTATTTACACAGTCAGCTTCTTTCTCTTGTGCATCTTCAAACTCTTTGTCTTTAGCATCAACGTGATATACTTTCTGGTATTTCCCATCTTAAATTTTTATCGCTTTTTCTTATCTCAAGAAAACCCTGCCTTGACTCACGCTCATTCCTCCAGTTGTCACAACTCCATCCCTCTTCTCCTTTAGAAAGTCAAACTTCTCAAAGTATGGAGAAAACAATCTCCATATTTTAAAATGGCAATCAAACTTCAACTTGCTCCATACTGGCTTCTGATCCCCTAATGTGCTCCAAATTTTCTCTTGTTAGGTCGCCAAAGTTAAATGAATTCTTTTTAGTTTCTATCTTATTTGGCCCCTTGATACTTTGTCTACACCTTTCCTTCTTGAAATCTCCCTCTCTTGGCTCCTATAACACCATGCTGTCTTTTCTCCTACCTTTATGGCCATTTCTCAATCTCCTTTATTAGCTTCTTCTCAACTACTAAATGTTAGAACTACTCAGGACTCTGGGCTTTTACCATATACTCCATTTCCTAGGCAGTCTCATACATGCCCTGGCCTTTAAATACCATCTATCTGATGTTATCTCTAATACAGATCTGTCTTCTGAGTTCCAGAACTTAGCAATTCTATTAGATGTCTCCTGGGTATTGCAATACTCAATACGTCCATATCTGATAGAGACCTTCTAAAATGTTTATCTTTTAACCTTTCCTATTTCACTAAATGGCTCTTCCGCCATCCAACTAGTTTCAAAGGCTAAGAACCTACTAAATGTTGCCATGCCTTGTGTTCATACTACTTACCAAGATATGTCAAATCAATCCTCGTCTTCATCTGCTGTCAGCTTGCCAGTCAAAGCCCTCTTATTTTGAGCACGCTGTTTCAACAGCTTCCTAACTAGTTTCCCTCTATCTTTGCTCCCCTCCAATTCAATCTCCAGACAGCAGCCAGAATTATTGTTTAAAAATGTACAATGGGTCATGTCCTGCCCCTAAGATACTGAAATGGCTCTTTGTTGCATACGAAATCTGAATGCGGCCTTGCCTGAATCTAGTCCTGCCTTGGTCTGCAGCTTCAGCTTGTGCTGCTCTAGCCATTACTACTATGTTTCCACCATGACTGATTCTCTTTTAGTTTCTCAGATTCACTAAGCTTTTTGCACACCGAATTGGGAGTAAAATGATCCAAAAATTAAGAGGTTAGGATTAAATGATTACATGCCTTTCCTTCGCTTAGAATGTTGTTCCACACTCCCCACTTTGGCTTCAAGACTTTGTTAACACAGTTCTTTCTACTGAGAATGTCCTTTCCCTCTTCTCTGCCTGATGAAGTTCTACTCATCTTTAGGACTGATCTTAAATGTCATCTTCATAAAGTCTTCCTGGTCAAATTTTCCCTATAAGCAGGTTGAGTTACTTTTTCTCCATACACCTAAAGATAATTTTGCATATGTCTCTGTTATAACATTTATCACCATACTGCAATTTTTAAAAAATTTCTGCCACATTAGAACTGTACTATGTGAGATGCCTGAATATAGGACTGGGCCTTCTTTAGATCCCCAAATTTAGCAGGTGACTAACATCATCCAGTCTGTCACCCATTAATATTGCTTTAAGAATAAGAGCCATTTCACATGGCAACAACCACTAGTGAAGATTGTATTTATTAACTTGTGTTTGTCATCATTGTGACATATACATATTCAGAAAAACGACTCAATATTAATCATTAAAGATGTTACTGTGATGAAGTTTCCTGAAATCTGAGTTCATCTGTATGCCCATATCCAATGACTTGAATGTCTCAATCAATTTATTGGCTAGCACAATTCTCAAGCCTTATTAGGAACCATAATTTCTTTCTTTCTTTTTTTTTTTTTTTTTTTTTTTTTGAGACAGAGTCTCGCTCTGTCACCCAGGCTGGAGTGCAGTGGCCGGATCTCAGCTCACTGCAAGCTCCGCCTCCTGGGTTCATGCCATTCTCCTGCCTCAGCCTCCCGAGTAGCTGGGACTACAGGTGCCCGCCACCTTGCCTGGCTAGTTTTTTGTATTTTTTAGTAGAGACGGGGTTTCACCCTGTTAGCCGGATGGTCTCGATCTCCTGACCTCGTGATTCGCCCGTCTCGGCCTCCCAAAGTGCTGGGATTACAGGCTTGAGCCACCGCGCCCGGCCGTGGTTGACATCTTAATGCTGAGTAGGAGCTGGAAGCTTTGTGGACTCTCAGATTCATGCGCCTGAAAGGCCTGTTTGCTTAAGGGTGTGCATGATCTTGCTCAGAAGCACCAAGAACAGGCGTGAGAAGAGAGAATGTAGAACATCCATTGTATACAAGAGGCAGTGACAACAGAGATGACCTAATCAAAAGCCTTTAATTCTCAAGCACCAGGAAAACAATTTTAGAACTGACTACAACAGATCTTTTGCTAGACTGTTCTGAAGGCTAATTTTTTAGAAAGCAAAACCATATTATCAGAATATTAATCCACAATAAGATTGAATACAATTTGTTAAAGAACAGACTCCATGTACTATTACAAAAATCAGGTCTGAGCTGAAACACCATCCACTTGAAATATTTAAAAATAAAAATAGACAACTCTCTTAAGGAGGTCTTTTAAAGCATCATCTGATATCTACGCTATGATAAAAGTCAGCATCAAGTTTAAAGAAGTGAAACAAAACACTGTCACCATGCCCCTACGAGCTAAAACTTTGAGAATTATAAATGGCGGATTTAACAATGACAACCTTGCCATTTTTTTGCCAGACGCGAAACAAATTATGCTAGTTCCTCCTCTAGGATTTCTTGCTTTTTCTGTCTGTGACCTTCTCAGCTCACCCAAAAGCAGCACCATTCATTGACTGAACTGTTATTTGACAGTCTGTCATAATCAAATATGGTAAACAGAGTATCACGATGTTCCAGTTCACTTTAAAGCAAACTATTTAGGTCTATAAATTCTATCTAGGCCTTAGATACACTTCAAGGCAAAGGCAGGTATGTTGGGCAGAGAAAACATCAAGATTTGACTTTTACTCTAAAATGTACTTCAGTGTAGACTGGAAGTTTGTATTCAAAACATTAGGGGAGAAAAGTTTAATGTTACATGTGTATTCAACATAATAATATCCTCTGTTTTATCCAGGTAATTCATGAAAACCAGAGGTATGGAGGGAAGGTAAGAATCAGGCAGTGGTTTGCTTACAGATATGAATGAAATCTTGGGAGCAACTCAGTCCAGTGCAGAGACTTCTATTGCCCTACAAACTCTAATATTGGGCAGACTTGGGTTCTTACTGGTTAGGTAATGAAAAGTCCAAGGTAATTATCAGGACTAATCAGAATTACAAAGGGCACTGACATGAGGTCACTGTAATAAAGTTATACTTTATATTATCAGCAGTCTTAAAGGGCTATGGGTAAATGTTCTGGCTGTGTGGCCCCCTGATAAGCAGGATTTTCATTCCAATAGAAAAAGGAAAAAAACTGATTCCAGGTGAAACCAATATTGCTTCCCCACCCTTTTTTCAGTTGATAGCTGACAATCATGTTACAAAATGAAAAAGGTAAATGCATGAACAGATTTTAGTGTTGCAATAAAACAAAAGTTACCACAAAACTAATGTGGCTTTTTAAATGACATAATAGATTCTGGGCAAATGGTAATTATTCATAATTAATTTCATTTCAAAAATAGCCATAGCCAAAATTATTTTTACACAGTCAACCCAAAATGTTTCCAAATTCTCTAACATCTATAAATTAAATCACTCTTGATGATTTCCACTACAACCATGCAAGGTTTAACACTTTTACAACAAAGGAGTTTAGAATATGTCACCCCAAAATACATTACGCTGGCACACTGACTATTTTGAGTAAAAAGGTACTTGAAAAACAGCAACTGCAAGAACACTCTGATCTTCCTTCTTCATAAAAGCAGGAAATGAAACTCCCATGTGAAAGATAGCCTCCCTCTACCAGAAGGAAAGCATCATTCTTATCATCAAGGACTGGAAGCTGAGACCGAGGAAAATCTGTACAGACAAACCTTGTTAAGCTAACTCTTGTCTTTCTAGTTACTTCTCTGCCCAATTAACTACTCTGCCTAAGGCCCTCTGCCTTGTCACAGTTCCAAATGTACTACTCTTTCGCCAACAGAGTAGTAAATTCAGTATATAAGTTTTCAATTTTAACTGCAACTGTGGGTCTTCATTTCCTTATGAAGACTCTTTGCCGTGTAAAATTTGTACTAAATAAATTTCTATGTTTTTCTCCTGTCGATCGATCTATATCAATCTAATTCTCGGACCTAGCTGAAATACCCTAAAAATTGGTAAAGGTACAATTTCACCTCACCTACAACACATACGTATCATTAAAAACATCTTTCTCAACCCCAACTCCCTAGCAGCCATGGTGCACCCTCAATGTCGTGGCTGAGAATTAAGGGTTCCTGAGCTCTTCTCCTCTGTAAATCCCACTCATGGGTTCTTCACCAAATGTTCGTTAGCAATGCATTCAGCCATTTGCTATCTCCTCTCCACCAGAAAGGGCCACCCCTGCAGCCCTGAAATGCTTGAGGGGCTTGGGAAGCTGAAATTCTGTGGTATAAGGTTTCAATGGCTAGCCTAGCATAATCATCACATGTGGGGGTGGCCCTAAGGAAGGCAAGGGAGAGGGAAGGGAAAGGACACTGAGAAAAGACTTCAGGAGTCTGTTTCAGGGCATCTTAGCCTTGGCACTAATGAATGTTTGGTGGGGTCAGGGGTAATTCTTGGTTGTGAGAGGCTGTCCTGTGCTTTGTAGGATGTTTAGCAGCATCCCCAGAGTCTACTCACCAGATGCCAGTAGCCTTCCCCAAGTTTGGACAACCCAAATATCTCTAGGCATTATCAAATTGTCCCTGGAGGGCAAAATCACCCCTGGTTGAGAACCAGCAGTCTACTCTAGAGTCTTGGGCATAGAGAGGTGTAGGAAGAAAAAGAGAGGAAAGAACCTGAATTCAGACAGACTCTTGGGCTCTGCGTGGAAGAAGCAAGTGGCTCTTGGTCACATGCTGCTCTCTGTGAACATGACTCAATGTAGCAGAAATTTGAGAGTGAGCACAAGGACAAGAGGAAGGGAAGTCAGGAAGTGAGAGGAATCTGCAAGGAAGAATTCCAACCGAAATACTCTGCCCCTCACTGACGAGGTGATCCCTATGTATCTACTGAAGAGTACTCAAACTTTTTCTTAAGGCGCTGGTTTATAAAGGCCATCAGGAAGCAGACTGAGATTTGGGGGTGTGGTGGAAGAAGGGGAGTTGGGAGGTACAAAAGGGTTTCCTCTACCTAAACTAAGCTCGGGCTTAAGATCGATCGAGTTTGCCTCCTGAGCAGAGCAAAGAACTGAAACATGCGAGAGGGTTGCAGTGCAGCATTTTAGCCAACTTTCCCAAGGCAGATGCCTGGAGTTCTCACTGAGGAAACTGGCAGAACCTAGAAAAATCCTTACTACTCCCCCAAGTTTGCAGAGCGACTTCAGATGACTAAAACTAGCTGCAGGAAAGAAAAAGGACATTTTCTTTTCTGCCTAGCCATTTATAAAGTTTTTTAAGTCGTAGAAAATCATCAGAGTTCTTTCAGTTTCTGAGCCTCTCAAATAAAGCGGAAATACTATAAACTCATGTCACAGAGATGTTCTGAAGATTACATGAGACCACAGATGTTAAAGGGCCTAGCACAAAGGTGGCACAGGTGGTTCCCTATCTTCTGTCTCTCCTTCATTTTCAGTTTTCTTTGGGCTAATGTACCACATGCCAACATCTGTGCCACCAGAGCTTTCTCTGTCTGCTCTTATACACTATATTTACCAGCTTCTGTCGTGATCTTGTTCTGTGATTTTCCTCTCTCCCTATGTTCCTGATGAGGTGGCAGTGGTACTTGCTGCTAAATACATCGAAGTCCTTTCATCACTGGTGACAAGAGTGCATGTGAGAGGTAGCAGTGGAGAAGATGCAGGAAAAAGAATGCCACAGTGAGGATGACACACTTCATCACTGTTTTACCCTTGGCAGCTCTGACTGACTCTACCTGCCTGAAGACACGAAAAAATCTCTTTCTGCGTGACACTGCAGGCGTGTAGTTTAGCAGGAAACTGAGAGGCTGTTAAAAGATGAAGAAGCGGCCAGGTGCCATGGCTCACACCTGCAATCCCAGCACTTTGGGAGGCCGAGGTGGGCAGATCACGAGGTCAGGAGTTCGAGACCAGCCTGGCCAACATGATGAAATCCTGTCCCTACTAAAAATGCAAAAATTAGCTGGGCATGGCAGCAGGTGCCTGTAATTCCAGCAACTCAGGAGACTGAGGCAGCAGAATTGCTTGAATCCAGGAGGTGGAGGTTGCAGTGAGCCAATATTGTACTACTGCACGCCAGCCTGGGCGACACAGCAACACTCCATCTCAGAGGGGAAAAAAAAAAAAAAAAAGATGAAGAAGTGTATCAGGAGTTCAGCTTTTGCTAGGTCAGAGAAAGTTCTTAACAGACTAACTCTTTCGCAGATAATAAACTGTGGACAAAATACAAGAACCAACTACTGAAGTCTCTGCAGAATGAACAAAAACACATTCTTCCCCCTCCACAAGAAAACATTTACAATGTCTGGGATGTAATCCAAAATTACTTGACATACGAAGAATCCGGAAAATGCAATCCACCCCCAATGGAAAAGACAATCAACAGAAACCAACCTTGATACGAACCAGATATCAGAAATAAAAAGACTTTAAAGTGGCTATAATTACTGCTGAGGTAAGAGAAGATATGCTCATTATGGATGAAAAGAATGGGAAATTTCAGCAGAGAAACCAGAAATATAACAACAACAAAAACAAATAGGAGCTTTGAAACTTGAAAAATTCAATATCTGAAATAAAAAGCTTTCTGGATAGGCTTAATAGCAGAACGAAGATGACAAAAAAAGATTGGAAAAAGGTTAGTGAAAATTACCCAATCTGAAGAGGAGAGAGAAAAAAATTTAAAAAAGAAAGTGTTTCAGGACCCTCTGAAGTCCCAGAAGGTGGGGAATGGGAGAAAGTGGCGGGAAAAAACATCAGCGTAAATTATAGCTAAAAACAGTCCTAAATTTGGCAAGAGACAAATTTATAAATTCAAAAAGCTCGTGAACTGTAAAGAAGATGAAAAACAACATTAATCACAAAAATAAATGCCTAGGTTGATAGAAACCAAAAATGAAAAAGTTGTGAAAGGAGACAGAGAGAAAAACACATATACAGGGCAACAATTGGAATAATCAGACTTCTCTTTAGAAAATATGAAGTCCAGAAGACATCTGGAACAATATTTTAAACTTTCTGAGATAGGAGAATCACACTTCACTTTAAACATAAAGGCATAGAGAGGTTAAAGTAAATGGATGTAAAAAGAACATGCAAACAGTGAATGATTATCGTACTAATATTGGAGGGGGAAGCCTATCACCAGCCTAGCTGCCACAGTATGATTTCAAAAAAACTAGAACATTCACCAAAAACAAACAAACAAACAAAAAACCTCTTCAAATAGACCATGGAACTGAATTCAAACTTGTATCTGATAACAGCGATGACAGTATCTCTCTATAACAATCTTGACCAGCATATATCACAATTACTAGAGGCTACTGACAAGAAATCCAACCTTGGTATGCTGTACATGACTGTTCTCCCAACCTCCCAGTGAAATCAAGCAAAATTAATAATAGCCTACTACATCAGAGGGACTCTATTTGGGGGAAAGTTTCAGGCTATGCTCTTGCCTCAAAACTGGCGGGGAAAACACATACACATATACATACACACAAAGCAAATATAGCAAAATGTTCAAAATTGTTGAATCTAAGCAGTAAATGTTAAGTGTTTATTGTACTATTTTTCAGCTTTTTGAATATATTAAATTTTTTTATACTATAAAAAGAGAAAAATTAGTCAGAAGAGCTTTATTCAAAACACCTTCCCCTCCCTTTCCTCATATTTTGATATGTGGGGGAGGTATATCAGGATACCAACTGCATCTTTTGATATGAAAAGAATTTCACATGATTCTGGTATATTTCAACCACTGCTAGAAAATCCACATGGAAAAAATGCTAGAATGAGGGCTAGGACTTTTTCTAGTTTGTCCATTACTGCATCTAGTATGTTTTCAAGGAATAAATGTTCAGTGAATTAAAAAAAAGCTACCCTAGATGTTCAACAAAAAAGACATCTGCACTTATATGTTTACTGCGGCACAATTAATGATTGCAAAGATAATGGAATTAACCTAAGTGCTCATCTACAGATGAGTAGATAAAGCAAATGTGGTATATCTGTATCATGGAATACTACTCAGCCATAAAAAGTAACATCTTTTGTAGCAACTTGGATGGAATTGGAGGCCATTATCCTAAGTGAAATAACTCAGGAATAGAAAACCAAATACTGCATGTTCTTACTTACAAGTGGGAGCTAAGCTATGGATATGGAAAGGCATGCAGAGTGGTATAATGGACACTGGAGACTCAGAACGGGGATGTGGGATTGAAAAAAAATCACCTACTGGGTACACTGTACACTATTCGGGTGACGGGTACACTAACAGCCCAGCTTCACCATTATACAACTTACCCATGTAACCAAAAACCACTAGTATCCCTAAAGCTATTGAAATTAAAAACAAAAACAAAAACAAAACAAAACAAAACAAAAACTTAGTAAGCCTCCTAGACTTTATAATCTCAAGAATTCTCAACATTATCTGGAAAAATTGTTGGTAGGAATACGTTTGTTTGGTATTTTTTCAAGGATAGAATGATGTTTCGATAATCAGACTTCTCCTTTACTTGTCACTTAGTAACCTTCCATACTAAAAAAATTTAGTCATTGAAGTGTAACATTTATTCAACCAAAGCTAGTTGAATTCTCACATTTCTCACACTCCCCTTGAGCTGGCATCAAAGACTAACTTAAAAGGTCATGAAGGAATTCAAATTCAAGGAATTGAAAATTCCAGCATGCCCATCTTGACACTTTGAAATAAACATAAACATATCCTAATGTCACTTCATTACAGCATTCACCTTTCCAAGGAGCTCTAAAAAGAAAACAACCTGCAGGTGAATTTTTGACATGCAAGTCTTGAAGATAAAACAATATAACATTCTTCCAGATCAGTTATGCTTTAAAAGCATTATTTCTCCCTGAATAAAAATGAATCTGAAGGCTGTGATTCCTAAGAACAATTAAAGTTAAATGTTCTCAAAATAATTTTACATAGTTCATTCTAAATGTTCTTTACCAATTTTTAAATAAGAATGACAAATAAGAGACAGTCAAATGTTTTTATGGATCTTGTGAATAAACTATGTAAAGATAAAAAATACATATACATATAAAATACAATTTGTAAATGAAGGCAGGGATTAGCAAGGCCAGGATGGATAAAGACATGTTTTCTGGCATTTAGGTAACTTTGTCCCCTATGAGATGACCCTCAGCAGTTGTCTCAACGTGTGCTCAGCAGTGATTTGATTCAATGACCAATATTCAAACAGCACTCCCTTAGGGACTCTATGCATGACCTCTGACTGCTTGGTGCCTAACTCTCCACATATGTCAAACAGAGAGAAGAGTAATTGCTAGCTACCTCCCAGCAATTTTAGAAGATTTAATAAGGCAGGGAGCCAGACCTCCATGGTGAGTCAATTATTCCCTGGATAGAAGTTATGTTATTTGTGAGGTGCCGTAATTCTAAGGATAATAGAGTATTGTACAAGCATTACAAATAGGTACTTCTCGATTCCCCAAAGTGTTGACATTAAATCTTTCAGAATAATATGCTCACCTAGTAACAAATGGTCTAATATTTTATAAAACAGTTTGAATTTTACGGAATGAAAGCATACAGATTTTATAATGTTGTTTCTTTTCTGATTATTAGTAAGAGAGAGAACCATCTTTTAGGACAAATGGGCTTAAAGGAATAGAGAGGTAAGGGAGAAGCTCTCTAACTGAATCCGGACCTATTAAAATGGCCAAGAGGTACCATGAACTATGTATTTCACTGAGCTGGGCCACGTCCAGCGTCCACTAATTTCAGCTTGCTCAAGTCAAGGCTAGGATGCTGCCGTGGTAGAAAAGATACAGATCTGCTGATGAAATGTGTTTCAATTCTTCTAAAGAAATGGGGCCCAATATTAACTTACATGATTATATAACACACATAAATAAAGGCAGTAACAAACACTTAATTTTGGATTAGTGATTGTCACAGGATCTTTAAATAGTTCACACAGGATGGTCATGCTCTCATAAGTTAAAATGGAGAAAATTGATTTTTTACACCAGATTAGCCACACAATATTAATCATATAAAATGTTTCCCTGAAAGTCTTGGCATAAAAATGGGCCAATGTGTTTTGCTTTGCCTTTTTCCCCAAAGTAAATTTAGATGGGGGTGGGGAAGGAAAACTTAAGCAATCACAAATTTCAAAATCAATAAATTCAAATTGTTTTTAAGGCAGTAAATACATAAGCCTGCCAAATGCTGCAGGAAACTGATGTACAATCTGTCTGGCAGCTGGACCATGTGAAAAAATTTTAGAAAAGACCTTAAAATAACCAAGACTCTGAAGGCTCAACAAACTTTGTTTCAGTAAGACAATTTTCCTGGTCCATAAAAAAGATAAGGAAGTAAGAGGTAGGATAACCAATTTAACTTAGGGTGTGGTGAATTATCTTGGGTATCTTCAATTGGTACTTAATTTGGTCTGGGCTCAGAAGAAATGGTTTACCACAGTGATTAAGACAGCTGCTAGGTGTCATGGATTTAAATTATACAACAGAACACAGGAGTGTGTTTGAACACAGACGGGTAGGACAGTCTCCAAAAAGCTAAGAGTGCCACCTCTGTTCAGCGAAAATTAAGTCAGTTTTTTACTACCCTTTAAGAGTTGCCTCCACTGATTTGGCCTTGAATATAGACTGAATGAGAAGATTTAGTTTTCCAACATATGTGCCACCATGACTTAAAGAGTTAATACAATCCACTTTATTCTAAGTCCCAAAATTTTTCAGAAAGATCAGGAAGCCATTTAAACAAAGAAAATAATTTCCTTCTTACAAAAATCGGGGGAAATACTAACCTTTGTCATTCAAAATAGTTTTAGTTTGATACCAAAGTATCCTTATTAACACTATGAGCAGGGACACCAACGTATTTTATTTTATTGTTCACTTCGAAGTTATAAAAGTAGTCTACATTAAATGAAAAAATTCAAACAATACCAATATAAAAATGTACTAACTAGTGTAAGTTCACTTTTGACTCTGAACACCCAGCTACCGAACTCACCAGGGAAAACTACTGCGATTTGTTGAAGTGAAGGGAGTGGAGTCTACATTAAATTAGAATACAATAGTGCAAGTTTATGGACTTTTTACATCAATATATGTACTTTCAATGTGACTAAACAATTTCACCATTTACTGTGTTTTTTCTTTTTCAAAGTAAATATAAAGACAGGTACCTTTGGGGAAGAAAAAAGAAAAGAAAAAAAAGTAAATATAAAGAAAACACTGGAACTAGATTTTCAATAGCGCAGTTAATAAGGATTAGAAAATACCACATATAATAGAAAATATAAGATTTAAAATTTTAAGATCCTCTTTTTATGACTTAAATATTTATATGTATAATACACATATGTACATGTGTATACATACACATACACAAATTACATATTACAGCATATAAAATACTGAGTAACAATGAATCTGATCTTTTTGGATATTCTCGAAAAAAGTAAACTTCATCATTTGATCTCTCTAGAAGAATTTTATTGGTGGCTCACGCCTGTAATCTCAGCAGTCTGGGAGGCTGAAGTGGGCCAATCACCTGAGGTCAGGAGTTCAAGATCAGCCTGACCAACATGGTAAAGCCCTATCTCTACTAAAAATACAAAAAATTAGCCAGGCATGGTGGTGTGTGCCTGTAATCCCAGCTACTTGGGAGGCTGAGGCAGGAGAATCACTTGAACCCAGGAGGCAGAGGTTGCAAGGTTGCAGTGAGCCGAAATTGTGCCACTGCACTCCAGCCTGGGCAAAATGAGGGAAACTGCATTGCAAAAAAAAAAAAAAAGAATTTTATTTATAAATCTAATGCTTTAGTGGCAGACCAGGAGACAACCCACACACAAGTAGTCAATTTGAATTTTATCTAGAACCATTACTGTTGCCCTGAAAGCAAGATTCATTTTAGTCAACTAAATTTTATGGAGTGTGTTTTATGAACAAAATATTGTATGAAGCTCTAGAAACCAGTCAGCAGAAGACAGTCCTTCTCAAAGGCTTTCCAATGCATTATCAAAAACATACATAGTCACAAGTAACTACAATTTGAAAGCAGCCCACAGATAAAGAAATTAATTACCACTGGTGGGGCTGGAGATCGTTTAACAGAAGAGATAGGTTTAAGCTGGGTAAGATTTCAACTGGCAACACAGGAATGAAGGGTGCTCGAAAATAGCACAGAAAAGCACAAGGAAATAGTACAGACAATTGCACAAGACAAAGAAGTAGGAGGTTGACATGTACATGTGAAGGATAATGAAGTGGTAGGGCGAGACTAGAGTTTAGGGGGCACAGAGAAGGCAGGAATAGGAAATGAGGCTGGAGAAGTAGATGGGGGCAGATTTTGGAGTCTATTAGCAATAAACCAAAAAATTCAGCATTTATATTACAGGAGTAAGGGACCATCAAAGGTTTCTCAAAGTGAATGACATGATCAGAATAATGATGCACGAGTTGAAATGGAAAAGAACAGTTAGGCAGAATATGACCCATGACAAAGCTCCAAGGAAGAGGTAATGTTGAGTAGATTTAAGGACAGTAGCAATGAAAACTGGACAAAGGAAACAGAACAAAAGACACATTCTGAAGGCAAGCTGACATAAGGAAAAGATCTTAGGCCCCAGGCTAAAGATTTGAATTCTGGCTCCTCCAACTATTTGCTTTTTGGCATTGGGCATATTTCTTAGCTCCTTTAACATATAGTTTCCTTATCTATAAAATAGGAATAATGCATTTGCCTGTATGGGAGGAAAAAAAAAACTGTGAGAAAAATATAGAAAGCTGTCGAGATAATTCATATCCACACACTTATTTATTCAACATCACATAATGACAAGAAGAATAAAATGTAGCCCCTATCTGGTTGGGGAAACAGATATACAAACAACTAAAGTGACAATGATCTCATGTAATTGGACCTATACTAGGAGTAAGATCCAACAGGAACACAGAGGATAAGGTGTGTGTAAAGCCACTAGAGACTGTGTAAAAGTAGTGAAAGGGTTCAACGAAGTTCCATAGAGGTGATGTATGAACCAGGCTACTCACAACTTTTAAGGTTTCTTATTTTCACATCAAATTGCCAGGTCCTTCACCACATATATTATTTATTTATTTATTATACTTTAAGTTCTAGGGTACATATGCACAATGTGCAGGTTTGTTACATATGTATACATGTGCCATGTTGGTGTGCTGCACCCATTAACTCGTCATTAGTACACAACCCCCTAGGACATGGTGGTATCATTTGAATTCTGGAGTGTGAAAGTCCAAAGGAAATGGTGGAGGAAAAAAGGGGAGGTGAGAGGAGAGGAAGAAAGATTAGAGGAGTATGAATGAATTTTAGGCAAATACCTTCTCAGGAAACAATACTTGAAAGAAAGCCAGATAATTCTTAGATTCCCAGTGTGATACAATGTTAAGGCAGCAAAACTCAAATGAAAGAATGTAGTGAGTTCCAGGTGTTGTTTAGTAGATTTTTTTCAGTAGGTAAAGCTGAGTTGAGGTGGCTACTGTCAGTGTCAATGCCCTGTCTGAACAAGTTTTCATTTAACTTCAAGCAACAAATACATAGGCTTTTGTTTAGACTGTTTGCATATATTTGTCTACTGCTGCTAAGAGGCAAAATAACCTCTTTCTTGAGAAAGTGAGATAAAACTATGGTTGCAAAAACGTTTATTTTTTAATCTTTTCATGGATCAAGTAATTTTATCTAATTTATTCAACAAATACTTACTGAATAGTTACTGTGCATAAGGTCTAGTGGAGAATATGAGAGCATATAATATGATATAGATTTTATCACCAAGAAGGTCTGAGTATCATAAGTTCACTATAAAGTAGAAGGTAATAAATTCAATGAGAAGTATACAGATAAAGTGCCACACAGTATAAAGGAAGGAGATTACTTTGAGCTGGGAGGATAAGGATTTGGCACTGGCATTAGGACAGAGGGGACTAGGTTGTGTTACTCATGTGACAAACATGTACTGAGCACATACAAGGTGCACGCACTTACCTAAATGCAATGAGACTCTGAGGTGATTTAGTCCAATTCCTTCACTTAATTCACTAGAAAATGAAAACTCAGAAACTTAAATAGCTAATTCAAGGCCAAGATGCAATTTGAATTGATATTTCCAGTCTGTAAGTCCACTAATTTCTACTACCTACCCTGTCTCCTCCAAAACTCTCAGTCTGAATTTTTTGTCATGTACAATCATTATTTCAAAAGGCATTCCATTCTACTAAAAAATTAATTTGTTATAAAACGTGCTTTCCAACATTTAGTTAAAAGTTGCCTTCATTTTTTTTTTTTCTTTTTGAGACGGAGTCTCGTTGTGTCTCCCAGACTGGAATGCAGCGGCATGATCTCGGCTCACTGCAAGCTCCGCATGCCGGGTTCACGCCTTTCTCCTGCCTCAGCCTCCCGAGTAGCTGGCACTACAGGCGCCTGCCACCACGCCAGGCTAATTTTTTGTATTTTTAGTAGAGATGGGGTTTCACCGTGTTAGCCAGGATGGTCTCGATCTCCTGACCTCATGATCCACCTGCCTCGGCCTCCCAAAGTGCTGGGATTAGAGGCGTGAGCCACCATGCCCGGCCAAAAGTTGCCTTTATTTTTAACTAAAAATGAAGTGGCTCCAGTGGCTCTCCCTGGAGTTACAGAGAACAAATATAATCCTGTGGCCATGTGGCCATCCTTCACATATATGAAGACAATCCTCATGTCCCCCACTCTAGTAGGGACTCAGTAATCACTATAGTCGGGGAAGAAGCTCTAGAATTAGACAGGCCTGAATTTGAATCTCAGTGTCAACATTCATTTGGTGTGTGATCATGAGCCAAGTTACTTAATTTAGATAATCTGTATGTTTATTTAGACAATGGGAATGTTTATGTCCTTCATGCCTCCTATTCAGTGTAATGGCTAATAACTATGACCAAAAATTGGCACAACTTTTGGTAACTGTCAGAACACTAGAATTTCTCTACACACATTAGCTGGCACTGAATCACAAGGGGAAAAGCTGCAAAACCGAAAAAGATGGCAGCACCTGTCTTTTTCTACCACTTCTCTTCCTCTCTGCCATAACTAGTCAGTGAGTGACAGCTGTGAAATACTAAAGACTGGGCGATATGGCTTCTCCAGATAACCTGTGCAGAATGGTGAAGCATGGCTTCATCAAATGACCTGTGCTGATAGAGCTGCTGGCAAAAGTGCAGTCATTTTATTGAGATAAAACATTGAAAATAATTTTCCTAAAACAAGGCACAAATGCTTTAATTAGAAAAAAAAATGTCCTTGAGGGTGGGATTCAGATGCAGTTTTATAACTTGTACACTGCCTTAAATGCATTAAAAGATACAGAGTGGTACGAGGACTATTCTCCCTAGTGGTAACAAAACTGTTTCCTAGTTACTTTTTTTTTTTTTTGCTGGGGTGGGGGCGGGGCGGGGGCGGGAACAAAATCTCACTCTGTAGCCCAGGTTAGAGTGCAGTGGCACAATCTCAGCTCACTGCAACCTCCACCTCCTGGGTTCAAGCAATTCTCCTGCCTCAGCCTCCTGAGTAGCTGGAATTACAGGCATGAGCCACTGCACCCGGCTAATTTTTTTAGTAGAGATGGGGTTTCACCATGTTGGCCAGGCTGGTCTTGAACTCCCAACCTCATCACCTAGGAATTTCTAAAACTATCAGTTAATATACCAAAGGATATGAGTTCATAGGTCAAACAATGTCTTAAAAACCAGGAAGACAGTATTAATATAGGAAGGCTAAAAATGACATATAAAGCCTTCTTTTCTATACTTATAATAAAGTAATTAAAAACTAAAAAAAGAAATCCTTTTATAAATGTTACTTATGCTTAGCTAAGTATTTTTTAGATAAAAGCTATTTTTTAATACAAAAGCAAAACTAAGGCACAACTGATCTCCACTTACATGCTTTAACAAAACATAAAAGGCAGCACTTAAATGTATGCCAGAAATAAAACTTCTAAAATAGAACTACTAATAAAAGGAATGTAAATTACTGGCTAAGACAGAAACATCATATTTTAGAAGACTAAGCCATGATTTTGGTGAAATCAGTAAGTTATTCATTCGTTATTAGTAAATTTTCATAAAGCATCTCCAAAAACCTCAATGACACACACTAATAATTGTTAAATACTGCAAATGAATACTTCTAAATTCTCCAGTACTGAAAATTAGCAGACAGCGTAGGAGTTGCAGAGAACAATGAGAGACAGAAGTAAAAACAAAGCAAGAAGTAAAATATGACATCTTAAATTAAGTTGCAATTTCTGATTTGCTCCATAAGGATCTTTCCGGGCAGGCAGGATTTGAAGAGTTTTAAGAAATGATGTCTTTCTGCCTGTCAGGAGTATGTTAGAAGTATATTTAATCCTGTGAAGTTGGAATAGGAAAGAGAAAATGGGGGAGAACTAAGTTAATCTAGAAGAGGTGTGAAATTGGAGAAAGGCCTAAAAATCAAATGCAAATATGCTGAAGATAGTAATAATTTTAAAAAGGAAATAGTTTTTAAAAAGGGAACAACATTCAGTGTGGTAGTTAAAGAAGTGATCTTAAAAATAGTGTTTTTTTTTTTTTTTTTGGCAGGAATGGAATGGATTTTATGGGTAGAGAAATCAAGGAGACCTACAATGGCAGTTAAGATTTGAAATTGCTAGATATTTGGCAAGAGAACTGATAAAAAGAGAGGGGAGTAATTATCAGGTGTCACCCACACCCTGAAGGCTGCACCCAGTCTTATCCCCTAATTCCTTTGACCCAGAGTAACACTTCTCCCTTTTCCTGTCCAGATGTGGTTTTTCTACTAGTGCTCTAGGTCGCATCCCCTCCTCTTTCCCTAGGAACTTCACTCCATTGACTATCTTCAGTCAATCCTCCAATTCCTGCCATTAAGTCTTTTCTTTCAGCATATAAAAATCATCAAGTATGCCAGGCATGGTGGCTCACACCCATAATTCCAGCATTTTGGGAGGCCAAGGCAGGAGTATTGCCTGAGCCCAGGAGTTTGAGACCGGCCTAGGCAACATAGTGAGACCCTAGCTCTACTTTTTTTTTTTTTTTTTTTTTTTAATTTGTCAGGCATGGTAGTGTACAATTGTAGTCCCAGCTACTTGGGAGGATGAGGTGGGAGAATTGCTTGAGCCCAGGAGGTTGAAGCTGCAGTGAACTGTGTCTGTGCCACTGCATTTCCATCCTGGTCAAAAGAGCAAGACCCTGTCTCAACAACAACAACAACAACAAAATCATCAAGCATTTCATATCTGAAAACAATATAAACTAAAATAAAATAAGAAGTCTCTTTAATCTTATGTCCTCCTTTAACTATTATATCTCTTCTTTTCACAAGCAACTTCTAGGAAGAAGTCTACTTCTTCCCTCCTTGATTCACTTCTCACTCTGAAGCAGTCTCGCTTTAGGCATCACCATCTCATGGAAGATGCTTCACTTAAAAACAACACTAACCTCCTAAACATCTTATCCAATCTTCGGGTTTTAGCTCTCATATGATTCGATCTTGCTGAAGCTTTTTACACATTCATCTCCTCTTTCTTGAAATGTTCTCCTCCCTCAGTATCTAAGACGTCACATTCCTTTCTCTGTTGTTCCACAGGGACCCATGTCAGTCTAATATTACTCCCCCTCTATACTGGTGACTTGAACTACACCAATTAAAAAATGACTCACAATCCAGAAATCTCTAGCCCAGATCGCTGGTTATGTCTTAAGACACAGCTCTTTCTGAATGTCTGACGGTACTTATATATACAAAATGAATTCATCATATTCCACCTTAAAAAGTCACTATTCCTTAAATTGAATGAATCCACCAACTGCTCTCCTCTCCTTCACCTAGTTATTCAGGTAATCTGGGACTTATCTGAGATCTTCCTTTTCTCTTACTTCCCAGATCTATTCACTAAGGACTAGAGATTCTCTCAAAACTGTTCCCTAATATCAATTTCATTGCTTTTGTTCATTTCTCATTTGGACTATGTCATATTGCAACAATTCCCTTAATGATTTCTCTACTTCCAATCTCAATTTCTTGCAATTCTGTTTCAAGAGGTCAGCTCATTGTAATTTTTCAATGGCTTTCAGTTATCCATAAGCTCAACTCCCAACCTCCCTGTAAGGTATAAATGCAGCTGCCTACTCTCCAACCTCATTTCTACCACTTTCCAATTCAATTTCATGCTCTAGCAATACTGAACATGCTTTCTTATGGCTAGTCCTTCTGTAAATACTGTAGCACTATTTTTTCCATTTGTCTATCTGGTACATTCTTACTCATCCTTAAGTATCTGTTTAAATGCTAACTTCTCTAACAGCATCCCTTTTCTCTCAGGTGACCTTTGGTGTTCCTTATATATACCTAATTGTAGTTTTGAAGCCTCTTCCATTAAACAATGATCTTATTGCATTGTAATTGCTTGCATGGGCATCTTAACTGGCTTAGATTAGGGAATTAAAATAGACATTGGCTGGGAAGAGTGGCTCACACCTGTAATCGTTGCACTTTGGGAGGCTGAGGTGGGTGGATCACTTGAGACTAGGAGTTCAAGGCTGCAGTGAGCTATAATGGTGCCACTGCACGCTAGTCTATGTGACAGAGTGAGACCCTGTCTAAAAAAAAAAAAAAAGAAAAAAAGAAAAAAAGAAAAGAAAAAAAGAAAAAAAGAAAAAAGACAGATTATGAAAACATTTATTGGGAGACCTAACCTATTTTTTCCTTGAGGAAACCAATCTTAAACAGTGCCAAGAAAGGCAAGCAAAAGACAGAGGATGAAGACAGTGGTGATGATGCTGGAGAAGCCCAGGAAAACTGATGCACAGCTACTGTGGAAGAGAGAACAGCAGAAAAAAACACTGGAGAGACACCAGGAGCCCAATTGTAAAGGGACTGCTAAGAGAACATTCAGCTTTGTGCTTCCAGTCACTGATTCAAACTTTCTTTATGAATCCAACCACTAAATTAAACACCTGCTTTCTAAAAGCTGTACATTCTCATACTATAAAAGAAAACATATTTCAAATAAAACACTTTCCAGGCTTTCCAGAAGAAAAAAATCCATCCCATGTCACCCACTGTGACTAAGCATGAAGGAAACAGATTAAATTAGGGATATTTTGCCTGCACATCTCCAGGCTGCATGAAATGAAAACAAATGAGAATCAGGACTCTCAAAAGTTTCACAGTTCTAACCATCAACTCAATGTGCCAAGCAACATAGTAAATGTTCACGTTTGAAACAGGAGGAATACATCTTACCTTTTCTATCTGGGATAGAAGATTAGATTCTGATCTTTTTTGGTTTTCCATTCAGATAAGCACCTTAAGTGGGATCGTATTTCTATATTACAGGTACATTTTTTTTTTCTGAAAGTCTGTGAATACTTAATTCAAAGGCCATGGACAGCAACCTAGAGGAGCTCTGACCATGAAAAATGTTTTATAAATAGTTCCATGTGCACTGTTCATCTGGAGTCTCACTAGAGATGGATAATGACCTTGTATTTTGTACTCATTTATTCTGAATTAGCCAAACCTTCTGTTTTTAATTACATACTTAATTCACCTAGCATGGTCTAATTACAGAAAACAAAACATCATTTAAACAAAAGGTGGCCTTGAACTTAATCTATCAAAACACCAGTTAGTTTTTAGTTTTCAGTTCTTAATAAACGGCCAAGACATGCAATAGCAATTTTCCAAATGTGATCATATGCTTTTATAGCAACAGATTTACTACATAATCAAACATCTGTATATACTTTTGTCTCACTATTAATGCAAATATGCTTAAGTTTTGATAGACTTAAAAATCTTAAAGCTGAAGTTCATACTACACAATAATTTTTAAATATCCATAGTCGTTTTGGCCTTGAAATGACAAGTTATCATAACCATGGCTACTTATTTACAAAATGGTCCAGACCTTTGTAAAAACTCACGTTCAGAATTTTCCCTAATTCTTCACAGTAAATTAGGAGCCCTTCTCTGTGCTATCATAGTACCTCACATATTTTCAATCACAGTATTTATAATGCTGAGTAGTTATTATTGGTTTAAAGATCTGACCCTCAACTAGATTGCAAACTTCATGAAAGCAGAGTTTATGCCTTTTATCCCTATTTTGCCAACATGGAGCACAGTGCCTAGCACAGAGCAGGTCCTCAATATATATTTGCTGAATTAATGTACTAAAATACAACGTTGTAAAACTACCTCAATTTGTGAATATGGTCTTATATGTAGAAAATCATAAGGAATTCGCCAAAAAATTATTAGAACTAATAAACAAGTTCCAAAAGGTTGCAGGACACAAGATCAATATATAAATATCAATTGTTTTTCTATCCAGCAGCAATGAGCAAACAAAATGAAATTAAGAAAACCAATTCCATTTACAATCAAAACCATTAAAATATTTTGTAATAAATTTAACAAAAGAAGTATACAACCTATACTCTGAAAACCATAATCCTATGTTCCTGGCTTGGAAGACAATATTATTAAGATGGCAATATTCCTCAAATTGATCTACAAAATCCAGAGCTCCAATGCAATCCCTATGGAATCCCAGTTGACTTCTTTGCAGAAATTGACAGCTAAACCTAAAATTCATATGGAAATTAAAGGAATTCAAAATAGTAAAAGCATATAATGGAATCTTCTTCAGCCTTAAAAAAGGAACAACATTTGTCACACTACAACATTGATGAACCTTGAGGATATTATGCTAAGTAGAATAAACCAGTCACAAAAGATAATACTGTATTACTCCATTTATATGAGGTATATAAAATGGTTAAATTCATAGAAACAGAAAGTATGATGGTGGTTGCCAGGGGCTGATGGAAAAGGGGAGTTGTTATTTAGTGGGTTTAAAGTTTCAGATTTGTAAGATGAAAAAGTTCTGGAGATCTGTCTCAGAACAATGTGAATATACTTACTAGTCAACTGTACACTTAAAAATGATTAAAATGGTAAATTGTATGTTTTTTTTAAACCAAAATAAAAAAATTTTAAAAGCCTACACAGTCTTGAAAAAGAACAAAGTTGGTGGACACACACTTTTCAATTTCAAAACTTACTATGGAGCCACAGCAATCAAGACAGTGTGGTAGTGGCATGAAGATAGACATACAGATCACTGGAACACAGTTGAAGGTCCAAAAATAAATCTTCACATTTACAGTCAATTGATTTTCTAGCAGGGTGTCAAGATAATTCAATGAGGGAAAGAATAATCTTCAACAAATGATGCTGGAACAACTGAATATCGACATGCAATAGAACAAAGTTACTCCTATCTCACACCATATATAAATATTAACTCAAAATGGATCAAAGACCTGTATGTAACAGTTAAAACTATAGACTCTTGGAAGAACATGTAAGTGTAAAGCTTTGTGACCTTGAGCTACACAATAATTTTCTTAGCTATGATACCAAAAGCACTAGTCAAAAAAGAAAAAAGGAAACTGGAGTTTATCGAAATTTAAAAATGTGCTTCAAAGGACACCATCAAGACACTGAAAATACAGCCCACAGAATGGGAGAAAATAGTTGCAAATAAAATATCTGATAAGGCACTTGTATGTAGAATATATACAGAGCTCTTATAACTCAATAATAAAAGACTAATAACCAACTTAAAAATGAGCAAAGGGTCTGAATAGACATTTCTCCAAAGACAATGAGCAAATGGACAATAAGCACACAAAAAGATGCTCAATATCATCGGTTATTAGGTAAATGCAAATCAAAACCAGAATGAGATACCACTTCATACCCACTAGGATGACTATAATCAAGACGATAGACAATAGCAAGTGTTGCAAGGATGTAGAGAAATTGGAACCATCATACACTGCTGACGGGAATGTAAAATGGTGCAGTCACTTTGAAAAACAGCCTGACAGTTCCTCAACATAGCACTTCCATATTATTCAGCAATTCTTCTCCTAGGTATATACCCAAGAAAAAGGAAAATGATGTCCATATAAAAACTTGTACAAAATCGTTCACAACAGCATTATTCATAATAGTGAAAGGAATAAAGTACTATCTGCACTTCATCCTTACGTGGCCTTATAGTATTCCATATTATGAACATACCACATTTTGTTTATCTGTTCATCAGTTGATGGATATCTGGGGTTGTTTCTACCTTTTTGTTTTTAAAGCTATTATGAATAAAGCTGCAAACTTTTCTGTCTTTAAATCCCGACATGAAGACCTGGACTGAGGCAGGGGTATAGGGGTAGAGAAAATGCCTGTTATCAAGTTTTTCCCTTATGTCTATGGCCTAGATCGGGTGGGTGTCCCCACAGGCCTCCATGTGTGATGTTCCCCACCCTGTGTCCAAGTGTTTTCTTTGTTCAATTCCCACCTATGAGTGAGAACATGTGGTGTTTGGTTTTCTGTCCTTGTGATAGTTTGCTCAGAATGATGGTTTCCAGCTTCATCCATGTCC
>NW_012116810.1:322520-323429 GCF_000951035.1 Colobus angolensis palliatus | reverse complement strand
GTTTTGGTACCAGTACCATGCTGTTTTGGTTACTGTAGCCTTGTAGTATAGTTTGAAGTCAGGTAGTATGATACCTCCAGCTTTGTTCTTTTTGCTTAGGATTGTATTGCCTATGTGGGCTCTTTTTTGGTTCCATATGAACTTTAAGGTAGTTTTTTCCAATTCTGGGAAGAAAGTCATTGGTAGCTTGATGGGGATGGCACTGAATCTATAAATTACTTTGAGCGGTATGGCCATTTTCACGATATTGATGCTTCCTATCCATGAGCATGGAATGTTCTTCCATTTGTTTATGTCCTCTTTTATTTTGTTGAGCAGTGGTTTGTAATTTCCTTGAAGAGGTCCTTCACATCCCTTGTAAGTTGGATTCCTAGGTATTTTATTCTCTTAGGAGCAACTGTGAATGAGAGTTCACTCATGATTTGGCTGTCTGTTTGTCTGTTATTGGTGTATAGGAATGTTTGTGATTTTTTTTTTTTTGAGATGGAGTCTCACTCTGTTGCCCAGGCTGGAGTGCAGTGGTGTGATCTCAGCTCACTGCAAGCTCCGCTTCCCAGGTTCACACCATTCTCCTGTCTCAGCCTCCTGAGTAGCTGGGACTACAGGCACCCGCCACCACGCCCGGCTAATTTTTTTGTATTTTTAGTAGCGACGGGGTTGCACCATGTTGGCCAGGATGGTCTCGATGTCCTGACCTCGTGATCTGCCCTCCTCGACCTCCCAAAGTGCTGGGATTACAGGCATGAGCCACCGTGCCCGGCCAGGAATGCTTGTGATTTCTGCACATTGATTTTGTATCCTGAGTCTTTGCCGAAGTTGCTTATCAGCTTAAGGAGATTTTGGGCTGAGACAATGGGGTTTTCTAAATATACAATCATGTCATCTGCAAACAGGTACAATTTGACTTCC
>NW_012116810.1:304836-321390 GCF_000951035.1 Colobus angolensis palliatus | reverse complement strand
TTATTTCTTGCCTTCTGCTAGCTTTTGAATTTGTTTGCTCTTGCTTCTCTAGTTCTTTTAATTATGATGTTAGGGTGTCAATTTTAGATCTTTCCTGCTTTCTCTTATGGGCATTTAGTGCTATAAATTTCCCTCTACATGCTGCTTTACATGTGTCCCAGAGATTCTGGTACATTGTGTCTTTGTTCTCATTGGTTTCAAAGAACATCTTTATTTCCGCCTTCATTTCGTTATTTATCCAGTAGTCATTTAGGAGCAGGGTGTTCCGTTTTCATGTTGTTGTGCGGTTTTAGTGAGCTTCTTATTCTTGAGTTCTAATTTGATTGTACTGTGGTCTGAGAGACAGTTTGTTGTGATTTCTGTTTTTTACATCTGCTGAGGAGTGCTTTACTTCCAACTATGTGGTCAAATTTGGAATAAGTGTGATGTGGCGCTGAGAAGAATGTATATTCTGCTTCGTGTAGAGCAGAGTTCAAGTCCTGGATATCCTTGTTAACCTCCTGTCTCGTTGATCTGTCTAATATTGACAGTAGGGTGCTCAAGTCTCCCATTATTATTGTGTGGGGGTCTAAAGTCTCTTTGTAGGTCTCTAAGGACTTGCTTTATGAATCTGGGTGCTCCCGTATTGGGTGGTGCATACATATCTAGGATAGTTAGTTCTTCTTGTTGAATTGATCCCTTTACCATTATATAATGGCCTTCTTTGTCTCTTTTGATCTTTGTTTAAAGTCTGTTTTATCAGAGTGTAGGATTGCAACCCCTGCTTTTTCTTTTGCTTTCCATTTGCTTGGTAGATCTTCCTCCATCCTTTATTTTGAGCCTATGTGTGTCTCTGCATGTGAGATGGGTCTCCTGAATACAGCACACTGATGGGTCTTGACTCTTTATCCAATTTGCTAGTCTGTGTCTTTTAATTAGGGCATTTAGCCCATTTACATTTAAGGCTAATATTGTTATGTGTGAATTTGATCCTGTCATTATGATGTTAGCTGGTTATTTTGCCTGTTAGTTGATGCAGTTTTTTCCTAGCATTGGTGGTGTTTAATATTTGGCATGTTTTTGCAGTGGCTGGTACCAGTTGTTCCTGTTCATGTTTAGTGCTTCCTTCAGGAGCTCTTGTAAGGCAGGCCTGGTGGTGACAAAATTTCTCAGCATTTGCTTGTTTATAATGGATTTTATTTCTCCTTCACTAAGGAAGCTTAGTTTGGCTGGATATGAAATTCTGGGTTGAAAATTCTTTTCTTGAAGAATGATGAATATTGGCCCCCACTCTCTTCTGGCTTATAGAGTTTCTGCCCAGAGATCCACTGTTAGTCTGATGGGCTTCCCTTTGTGGGAAATTCGACCTTTCTCTCTGGTAGCCCTGAATATTTTTTTCCTTCATTTCAATCTTGGTGAATCTGATAATTATGTGTCTTGGGGTTGCTCTTCTCAAGGAGTATCTTTGTGGTGTTCTTTGTATTTCCTGAATTTGAATGTTGGCTCACCTTGCTAGATTGGGGAAGTTCTCCTGGATAATATCCTGAAGAGTGTTTTCCAACTTGGTTCCATTCTCCTCGTCACTTTCAGCCACACCAATCGAATGTGGATTTGGTCTTTTCACACAGTCCCATGTTTCTTGGAGGTTTTGTTCGTTTATTTTTACTCTTTTTTCTGTAAACTTCTCCTCTCACTTTATTTCATTAATTTGATCTTCAATCACTGATACCCTTTCTTCCACTTGGTCGATTCGGCTATTGAAGCTCGTGCATGCGTCATGTAGTTCTTGTGCCATGGTTTTCAGTTCCATCAGGTCATGTAAGGTCTTCTCTACACTGTTTATTCTAGTTAGCCATTCATCTAATCTTTTTTCAAGGTTTTCAGCTTCCTAGCAATGGATTCAAACATCCTCCTTTAGCTCGGAGAAGTTTGTTATTACTGACCTTCTGAAGCCTACTTCTGTCAGCTCGTCAAAGTCATTCTCTGTCCGGTTTTGTTCTGCTGCTGGTGAGGAGCTGCAATCCTTTAGGGGAGAAGAGGCGCTCTGGTTTTTAGGATTTTCAGCTTTCTGCTCTGGTTTCTCCCCATCTTTGTGGCTTTTATCTACCTTTTGTCTTTGATGCTGGTGACCGACCGATGGGGTTTTAGTGCAGATGACCTTTTTGTTGATGCTGATGCTATTCCTTTCTGTTTGTTAGTTTTCCTTCTAAGAGTCAGGTCCCTCTGCTGCAGGTCTGTTGGAGTTTGCTGGAGGACCACTCCAGACTCTGTTTGCCTAGGTATCACCAGCGGAGGCTGCAGAACAGCAAATATTGCAGAACAGGAAATATTGCTGCCTGATCCTTCCTCTGGAAGCTTCATCCCAGAGGGGCACCTGCCTGTATGAGATGTCAGTTTCTCTGTTTTGGTACCGGTACCATGCTGTTTCAGTTACTGTAGCCTTGTAGTATAGTTTGAAGTCAGGTAGTGTGATGCCTCAGCTTTGTTCTTTTTGCTTAGGATTGTATTGCCTATGCGGGCTCTTTTTTGGCTCCATATGAACTTTAAGGTAGTTTTTTCCAATTCTGTGAAGAAAGTCATTGGTAGCTTGACTGGGATGGCATTGAATCTATAAATTACTTTGAGCAGTATGGCCATTTTCACGATATTGATGCTTCCTATCCATGAGCATGGAACATTCTTCCATTTGTTGGTGTCCTCTTTTATTTCGTCAAGCAGTGGTTTGTAATTCTCCTTGAAGAGGTCCTTCACATCCCTTGTAAGTTGGATTCCTAGGTATTTTATTCTCTTAGCGGCAATTGTGAATGGGAGTTCACTCATGATTTGGCTCTCTGTTTGTCTGTTATTGGTGTATAGGAATGCTTGTGATTTTTGCACATTGATTTTGTATTCCAGTTAGGCTATACAGGGGTCAGGGATCCACTTGAGGAGGCAGTCTCTCCATTCTCAGAGCTTGAACACCATGCTGGGAGAACCACTGCTCTCTTCAGAGCTGTCAGACAAGGACATTTAAGTCTGCAGATGTTTCTGCTGCCTTTTGTTCAGCTACACATTGCCTCCAGAGGTGGGGTCTACAGAGGCAGCAGGCCTTGCAGAGCTACAGTGGGCTCCACCCAGTTTGAGCTTCTGCAGCCGCTTTGTTTACCTACTCAAGCCTCAGCAATGGCAGATGCCCCTCCCCCTCCCAGGTTGCTGCCTTGCAGGTCGATCTCAGACTACTGCACTAGCAGTGACTAAGACTCCGTGGGCATGGGACTCACCAAGCCAGGTGTGGGATATAATCTCCTGCTGTGCCGTTTGCTAAGATTGTTGGTGAAGCACAGTATTTAGGCAGAGGTGTCCCGTTTCTCCAGGTACAGTCTGTCACGGCTTCCCTTGTCTAGGAAAGGGAAATCCCCTGACCCCTTGTACTTCCCAGGTGAGGCAATGCCTTGCCCTGCTTCGGCTCGCCCTCCATGCACTCACCCACTGTTCAATCAGTCCCAACGAGATGAACCAGGTATCTCAATTGGAAATACAGAAATCACCATCTTCTGCATCGATCGCACTGGGAGCTGCAGACTGGAGCTATTCCTTGTTCGGCCATCTTGGAACAGAATTCCTGTCTCTATTAATAATAAAATTAGCCAGGTGTGGTAGCAGACAAACGTAATCCCAGCTACTTGGAAGGCTGAGGCAGGAGAATTGCTTGAACCCAAGAGGCAGAGGTTGCAGTGAGCTGAGATCGTGCCACACTGCCCTCCAGCCTCGGTGACAGAGTGAGACTCCATCTCAAGAAAAATAAAAAGAAAGAAAATGGAGAAAGAACCAAAGACTCAACGAATGCAGCTCCAGATACTGAAAACTAAAAGAGATTCTCCACTAGAGTATTTGGAGGGAGTGCAGCCCTGCTGATAGCATGATTTAGCCTCATAACACTTAGTTCAAATTTCCCCAGAGGAAGTGTGGCCCTGCTGAAACCCAGGTTTAGCCCCGTAAGATTTAGTTTGTATTCCTGGCTCCAGAACTGTAAAACAATATATTTCTACTGTTTTAAGTCACTAAATTTGTGGTAATTTGTTACAGCAGCCATGGGAAATGAATACAGACCCCTTCCCTTCTCTACATATACTCATTTCTTTGTTACAGCAGCCATGGGAAATGAATACAGACCTCTTTCCTTCTCTGCATATACTCATTTCTTTGGAGAGTCCTTTGAAAATCCCATTCAGTCTCATGGTTTTAAATACCATCTATATACTGATTACCACAAATTCCAGCCTAGAACTCTCCATTGAACTCCCAATTTGGACATACAACTGTATACTCGCTATGCCCACTTGGATGCAGAAGAACTTCCCAGTCAACAAGTTCCACCCACAGTCTTCCCCAGTTCAGTTACAGGCGACTCCATCCTGGTTGTTCAAACAAAAAACCATGGAATTATCCTGGATCTTTCATTCTCATATTCAATCAGTTATAAAATTTTGTTGCCTATATATTCAAAAGTTATCAGGAACCTGACCAATTCTTACTGTCTCCGGTGCTCTCTGCCCGGATGACTGCTTCTACCCTTGCCCCACTCAATCAATTCTCAAATGTGGCCAGAGGAAACTTTTTACAGTCAGTCAGTTATACATCAAGTTATTTCTCTATGGCTACATATTTCTTTTAGAACAAATGCCCAAATCTTTACAATACTTTCAGGAGCCTACCATCTGGTGCACCCTACCACTTCCCTATCCTGCTCTCCAACTTCATCTTCTTATGCTTTGGCCCTCACTCATTCAGCTCTCCAAAATCAATGTATCACTTTAGAGTTCCCCCAACACACCAAAGGAAGCTTCCACTTCAGTCTTTGCTGGTCCTTCTACTTGGAGTGTTCTTCCTGCAGACATCAGATGGCTCACTCCCTGCTTGGTCCTTTCCCTCCTTCAAGTCTTTATTCAATTGTCACTTTCTCAATGAAGCCTTCTCCAACCACTCTACTCAATATTCCAAGCCCTTTCCCCCAACACTGGCCTCAATACCTTATGTGGTTCTTTTTTCTCTCCAAAGTACTTATCATCTTTTAGCAAACTGTATAATTTACTAATTTATTATGGTTATTGACTGTTTTCTCCATTACAGTGTATGCTTTGTGAAGGCAGAGATTTTTGTCTGGTTTATTTGTTGCTATATTAGGAATATCTAGAGCAGTGCCAGGCACGTATTATGTATAACTGACTTCTAGTATATAGGAAGCAGACTGCACTACCCTAGTATTTAAGGTCCCGACGAATCCATTACAAATATTTTATTTCAGACTTCAAGTTTTTATCTATACTGCTTCAAGAAACACTTTATGTTATCTATTATCATAGACAGCAAATTCCTATGTTACAGCAATATTACAGTCATCCTGTTGTAATAATCACCTATCTACTAGAAAGGTAGAAGGAATAGTTGTGGCTCATATTGTATGATTCTACTTATATAAAATATCAAGACAGGCAAATCCACAAAGACAAGAAGTAGACCAGCGGCTGCCTAGGACTAGAAAAAGAAAAGGGTGTTGGGAGGAAATGGGAAGTGACTACTAGTGGGTACAGGGTTTCTTTTTGGGGTAATGATGAAAATATTCTGAAATGGATTATGGTGCCAGCTACAAAATTGTATATGTACTAAACAACGATTGAATTACACACTTTAAAAGGGTGAGTTACATGGTGTGTGAATTATATCTCAAAGTTTTTATTAAAAATGTTATGTGACTGTGGCTGGTAATGTTTTAGATTGCTTAAAAAATAAAACAATTTTGGGGAAAATTATGGGAAAACAAATTTAAAATAAAGTTCTTAACAATTTAGGACTAACAATTACTATCACAATTTGACAGAAATTAAAGTAAGTAAAATTATTGGGATTCTAAAAAGCTTTCAAATAAGTATTTTAACCATATAGCCTTGTTCTATTTAATGATGCAAAAGATTTAGGAAAGGTCAAGGTTAAGAACTAATGATGTATTCTTACATACCTTATAAACTGAGTAAACAAAAACTCAGAGAAACTGATCTAAAAAAATTAAAAGGTTTTCAAAACTCGACCCACATTTGCCCAATCAGGTAACTAATTAGTCTTTCCCTAACCATCTTTTTTTTTCATCGGAAAAGTTTAATGATCTAACCTGCTAGAGATTCAGCATATGATGAAAGGGAGCTTGAAGAAGGCAAAATAATTATAGGAACAAAATATATTTCCTTCTCTTAACTTGGACAAAATATATTTAGACAGAATTAAATGGCAGTTTCTTGGATGGTTCTTTAAGGTTTTCCTAAGCACTCTTAAGATTGGTATAGCAATATGAATTTTATTATATCTTTAAGCATCTCAGAAATAACACTTATAATTTATGCTCATAATTATAAATAGATGTGTCTATGTAAAATGTACAGTGTACTCATTTAAAAATCTAGATTCATAGCATTAAAATACTTAGGCTGTTTTATATAAACCACAAAAAAAAATTACAAGTTTTACTTAGATGACTATTGTGCAGATTATTAATAGATTGGTAAATTTAATGAAACCATCCTAATGGAATTATTTTATTAAGGAAAATTACTTTGACTTTTAAATTTTTATTTGAAAGAATCCTAGCTAGTAATTGAATAGCTTTTTAAGAACAGTGTATAAAATAAACTATACCATAAACCTCAGCCTAGAGTTCATCACAGATTAAAACTTTTAAACTTTAATCATAAATTATATACTGAGGAATAAGACATATACAGAAAGAGAAGTACTATGACCAATAGCTTTTTAACAAGATTGTAAGTAAACCTTATTTTACCAATATTAAAGGATTCACCTACCCTATTCTACTAAAAATTCTATTTTTCTCCTCAAGTTACCTCAATAACAAAGATGTATGTGAAAATTAATCTAATACTTTTCTAAAACTTACTAAGATTTTATTTACAATATAATATCTAATGCTCACTGACATTTATTCAAATCACTTCTTTTTAAATAAAAACAAGTTCTCTATTTTGAAATTTTGTAGGACTCAATATCAGGTATTTTGTTAAATGGTAACTTACAATAAATTCAAAAGAAAGGTTTAAAAAGAAAAGCTCTAAGCTTTTAAATAATCCTATCAACATTGGTGTCCGGGTTCCACACAAATATAAATCAAAGCAGAAACTGGCAAAATAAAAGAATGATGTTGACATACACCATTCTAATACATAATGGATTTCTATAAAGAAGAATTACTAAAGACAATAGATGCCCCTTTTGTTATGCTGCTATTAAGTATTACTTAACAATCACATTTAATTTAATGCCTAATCCAGAGGCATGCCACAAATATGCAAGTCTTATTTTTGTCTATGTCTGAACACAGTTATGTGTGTTCTTTTTCTCCTTCAAATTTCTTGATCAATTTTGCAAATAGTTACAAAATTTTTACCAGGCCAAAGAGCCCCCTGCTTCCTACCCTCACCCATATATTTGCCTTCATTTTCAGCCCCTGTAACATCAGAGGTTTTTTTTAAAAACTGTAAATAAATCCTAACTAATTATGACTTATTCACAGCTGCTCTCAGTGATATTATAAACTAGTATCCTTTTGCAGTATTAATAATTTACATAAAATATTTAAATGCAATTTTCTTTACAGCTAGAATTCTCATTTGAACAAACAAGAAAATGTCAGACTGAAGGTAGATATATCAATTTAAAAATTTCTCTTATAAATAAGTATGTTTTAAGTGTAATATAATTAGCTAGCAGCTGGGAATAGGAAAAATGCTGTTTGCTTCAATTTTGCAAGCATTTGATTTGATTGGATGGCAAAATCAGCTTGATTACGTTAGACCTTAAAGCCTAACAGTGACATAAAATAGGTAAAATAGGATACCCTGTGAATAAGGTGGGTGAAGCAATTGATAATACAGAGATATTATGCAAGTGGCTCCCTTGACTGCATTACTTTCTGAAGGGAGGTGAAAGGCACATAGATGGCACTTAAAATACTTTTGTTGAACAAATGAAACATTAAAAACTAAAAAGGAATTTTGTTAGTGTGTTACTCTAGAAAAAAATATAAAATTAGAACATTAAATATTAATTTATATTTAAACCAAGTAATCCTAAATTGGTCTCAAAAATATACAAATACTAACATATTCTAACCTCAATGTGTATACCTTATTAACATCTTCTCGTGTTCTGGAAAATTAATTAAAACAAAAGTGGTTCTTATTAAATGAATAAAATCTATTGAGACAAATGCTTATTCATATTTTTTGAATTTGATTCACTTCAAATGGAATATCTAATAATTCAGTATTTACATATCCCATAACTTTAAAAATATAACAATGTAAGATACTGAATCTTAAACATAGGAGTAGCTACTACATATTTTGTACACCTATAATTTGCATCTATTAAAGATGTAAAAATATTGAATGAAATTTCTTTTTATTCTAAAATTCAAAAAAAGATGTTTTAAATATATAGACATACCTAAGTATTTTAGAACATTTTCGCTTAAACGAGAGCTAATTGATGTTATCCTAAATATAAGAAGCTAAATATATTAAGTACATCAATATGAAATTGAGTATGAACTTGTATGTTTCCTGAATGCCTTCTCTTATATTGTTACTAATTCATTTTATAATTTATCATGAATTAAAATCAGTTGCCTAAAAATGACTTATGGAAATATATGGGTGTATAAATACCATCCATTTTCTCCTGGAAATACATTACCAATCTGAACACAGAACATAGAACCTGAAGAGAGAAGCTCAAGTGTTTTAAAAATACTTCCCCTGTTCTCAGAAACTGGTTTTATTTTTCAATGCTTGTTTTAAATATTAATATAAAACAGGTTTTCCTTAAATTACAAAATAAAAGTAACTTTAAAGAAATATTCATTTAAGTTAGAGGTTATGCATTAAATTGTTGCCAGTGATACTGTTTTAATGTTTTAGTTACGAAACAGAAACTGAAGTGAAAAAAATCCCACTTGAATAATCTTTTAAAACAACCTTTAGCTTGTAATCTAGATATAATTTGCTTTTTACTTTCAGAACAATAAAACAATAGAGACTCTAGTAATTGATTGGTCTGAATTGTTCTAAGTTCCTTAGCATGAATTCTGTTTCACAGTTAAGCCTTAGGCTCAACTTGTATAAGGCAAATAGACAAAGTATAAAATACTACTTTGGAGACACAAGATAGTTATAATTTTTGAAGAAGTCTCATTTTAGAATTTTAGATGACACAAAAAGAACTAAATATATAAACAATATGTGCCACATGTGAGCAGTATCCACTTAATAAAATATTAGTATGAAGCTAAAAATTTCTTACCAAAAAGTTGGTAAAAATAGACATTATTGTCTTAAATTTCTTCCTTGAAGAAACTTTAAATCTTTAAGTAAATGATCTATAAGAATTCTTAGTCTGGTCCATGTGATTACATGATCCTACGTACCCAGGGCAACCAGAAATTCTGTAACCTTAGATAGCATGAATTCTGAATGTTAGACATTGCTGTTCAATAAAAAATAACTTATATTAAAATTTCATATTTTCACTTTCATGGTTTTATTTCTAAGTCTGGTTATTTTCACTACAACCTGATTTTCCAGATCAGTGGTGTCTGGCCAATTTATCTACGGGTAAAATAATTAAGTGTTCATATGTCTATACCCAAATGCTCCTCCAGAGCAGCAATTTGCTTAAGTTGGCAGTGCCTAGAGCTTGGCATGCAACAAGGCTGTCACAAAAAAATGTTTACTGAATAGATGATGAATGAAGGAACAAATAAACTAAAATATTTCTGTAGAGAAAGAAACATGAAATGCTCTAAAATGTCAGTCATGTCAGTAATGCTTATTTTTACAGAAGAATGCTGACTGAAAGTTTTTAACTGTCCCCTAATTGTGAGACTAAGGCTCACAACAAAGACAAAAATAATGTACAAGCACCACCTATCTTGAAGACGGCCACCAACCAAATGGGGCCAAATCGCCGACCTTGAGTTTACTCAGAGGTTGAATGAGCCCTACCACTCCCAAATCATCACCCAGCCTACATAAGAGGGCAAGGGTACATCAGGAGCACTGGGGGGCAGTTTTTGTCATAGCAGCTTCCTCACTCAAGCCACGTTGCATAGTACCAAGATATTCCATCAAAGACATGTTGTGGTTTCCTGCAAGAAGAGGAGACTGACATCTCACTTTCCAGCTTGACTGAACACTGAATAAAGAACCTTCCAACCTGCTCTGGTGCTGTCAGTGGAGTAGAATTTAGCCTGGTGAAGTGTTCATAGATGACCTGGCATATGTCCCTAGAAGTAGGGGAAAATATATTGGCCTAGAAATTTGTCTACTTCTTATCTAGAGATTTCTGAAGATGGGAAGCTTGGTAGAGCAGCCTGCAGCAGCAGACCTAATAGGGCCACAGAAATAGTATACCTGGGGGGCGAGGGAGAAGTGGAGAGTACCTCTCACATTTCCCCTATCTACCCACTAATTCCCTGAGATCCTAGAAAAAGAACACCACTGACTCCCATGGCTCATGTGAGAGAACCAGAGGCTGGGGAAGAAGCAAGGGCTGCTGATCAAACACATCAATGCCCTACCTAGAGAGGGGGAGGAGTTTGAACTTACGGAACAGAGAGGAGATATAGCTACCCATTTCGGAGGAAGAGCTCAGTGATAAAGGGAGCCAAGATAAAGCTATCATCCCAAGAAAACCACATATTCCAACCACATGAACATCACATTGTCAGAGACATTTTGCAGCAGTTAGAACCAGATTATGCCCGACTGAGACCCACTACCTTCAGATAACCACATTCGTTCAGATGATGACCTCTGCCTCTCTTGTCCTTCCTCCTCTCTCTACAAGAATGAGACCCAGAAGGGGAGAAAGCATGCCAAATGTCTTAGGCCACTTAGGTGGCCTACTCTAAGATGTAGGGTGGGGAAGGATCAAGTAAGACTTAAATCAAATTTGAGGTTACAATTTTAAACTACCCAGACTTTTACTAACCGAAAGTGACCAAAAAGTTGTAGCATTTGTCCAAAGGCATACTTAAGAGACAGAAAAGGGAGATTAGAAAGACCATGCTTCAAAGTATGTTTTTTTAAAAAAAAGCAATTTCAGATATATCGCCGAGTTGTAGCTGCTTAAAAGTTATTTACACCCCGTGGTAGGATGAATGCTCAAAAAACTGCTAACAAAAAACCTGATAGCTAAAACTATTCTTTAAGTTCAAGCATAGACTGATACCTGCACCACACTCCCCCTACCACCACCACCCGCCCCAAAAAAACAGTGAAATTCTACTTATGGTAAATTCTCAGGTGACAGCTATAATCTGCCTACATCTAATCTTGGTTCAATATATCCATGGGTAGACAGAGCCAGACTCTGCTCACTGTTCCTGCCCCACTCACCTTACATTTGGGATACCCTAGAAATCCATTTTTGGTAATCATCTCTCTTCAAGGGTCTCTTTGGTTGATCTCATGTACTCTTTTCCATGCCAAATATTCCCAAATTCATGGTTCCACTCTGTAGTTTCAACTATCTAATAGATTCATATGTTCTCCAAACACTGAAAACTTTATATATCCACAACATATCTTGCTATTCTCCACACTACACCCAATCTCTAAAATCTGTTCTTCCCTTTTTCTATTCTTTATCTCAAATGATAGCAAAACCATCAGTCTAATTATCTAAATCAGAAACCTTCTTCACTCTAATCCTCTATATAAAACTGATGATCAGATCCAGATTATTCTAAATGATCTAATCTAGATGATTTCTTGAATGTAGACTCTCTTCTCTAATTCTACTATTTTTGCCTTAATCCACTTTTAACGATTTCAACAGTCTTGAATCCAGTTATCCTAGGTCTCCAGTTCCTCTCTATGCTTCACTTTGACACCAAAAAACAAGTTTGGTAAGAGTTTTCCCCTCATAAAAATCTTTTACTAGCTATCAATTACTCATAGGATTAGGGCTAAACCTAGAAGCCTCAGCTTGGCAGTCAAAGCCTTTACCACCTAGGTCACTACTGCATCATATCCAATACTAGTCTGCTGTTCAGGAGACATTGCTGCCTTTAGGACCTGTTCTCTGACCCAGCTGGAATGTGCAAAAAAGGATTCTGTGTTGCTGGCTAAGCCAACTCAGTCTGCACCCTGCACCTCTGCCTGCCCCATGTCTGTATTCCTACTTTATTCGAATGGTCTTCAGTTTTGCTGCTACTCAGAATTTGGGTTCAGTGCTATAACTCATGCATCTCCTCTTTCTCTTGACTGATGGCTTTACTTCTGGTGGAGGCTAACCTCTTTACTAAAGGCTTAGTGATAGCATCATTGTTAAATAGTACAAAGTAAACTCTTAAGTCAGATTTCCTGGGTTCAAATTTTTGCTCCATCACCTACAAGCTAAGAGATTTTGATCACTGAACTTAATCTCTTTGTGCATTAGTTTCTTCTTCTTTTTTTTTTTTTTTTAAGGATAATAATAGTACCTTCTATAAAGGATCTCCTGCATTGTCAGGGAAGTGCTTTAAAAAGTACACACCATATACTAAGATCTCAATATGTGTCAGCTGTTGTTTTTACCAATACTTGCTAGTTTATTAGCCAAAACAAAAGGATAGTCGGACACCCTCTGAACCATAAAATTATACATGTAGATAAAACTTCACACACCATTTTCAATATAAAGACTGGCTACTTAGAAAAACAAATTCAGATGCTGAAGTTTCCAACTTAAAATAGCCTCCTATCATGAGTCATAGCAAAATGTGGCAAAGCTGCCCAAATTAATAGAAGCCTAATAGTTTAAATATGGAGTCAAGAGGAAAAAAAAGTATGAATGACTATAGACAAGGAGGAAATTCTTACAGGTGAGAGCAACTGATATACAATATGGAAAGACACCACAGGTTGACTAATTCTGGAAAATTCTTTTAAAAATGACAACAAAAAAGATGAATTTCCACATATCGAAAGAGCTGCTACTAAATGATGACTACTAGACACCCAAGGATTACATATAACTTAATAATCTTCTTCACTTAGTTATTTGAAGAATATTTTTTCTAGAAGAATATACCTATAATTTTATAATAAAAGACGGAAAATAGAATTTATTTGCAGACATGAGCTATAATTCACTGTTCTGCAAAGCAAGGGGAAATTATCTGTACTTTATTTCTATTGTGCCTTATATAGATATGCTAAGGGGAAAGTCTTTTAATGTTCATAGTCAGAACAAAAATGATTAAATGGTCAAAACCAAAAGCAAGGCAATTTCAGGAATTCTGTACCATCACTGAAATTTCAATGAATTAGACAGTATATTTCTTTTCATCAAAGAATATAGGCATTAAAATGACTATTTTAGATCTGTCATTAGCAAAGATAATCCAGAACTCACTACTCGTTCCACTGGACTAGTTAGCACAAGAATATGGCCAATAATTAACTTTCTATATATTTATATATGTGTAGCCTTGGCCAATTAGGTAGTTTCGTTTGCATTCTCAAATTAAGATAGAGAGTTAAAAACTAAACTGAAGGTCTGTGGGAATGAAACTTGACACTCTAACCCAGGTTACTGAGCCTTTTATAAGACGCCTTAATAGTTAATGATAGTATATTGCATATCAAATTTCAACATGCACCATTACTGAATTCATGAAGAAAAAAAGGTTTGTTAAGAACCATGAAAATGTGTCTTCAAAATAAATCAGTAAGGTATCTTTTTTCTAAAACACTTTCATCTGCTATGAGAAACAACATTAGTTTGAATGCCCCTATCACTCACTTATCTCCTTAAGATCTGTCTATTGTTCTGGGAAGGTGTTTCAACAACTGATGAACACAATTACAAAACAAGACTACTTTGGTTTTGAATCAAGACAACTAGATTCTGGATTTTAAAAAAAAAAAGTCTATTATTTACTGAAAAGTCTTCCAACATGAAGAATCCAACCTAATGAGGGCTTTCCATTTTTATGAATGAGAGGTACTATGGAAAAGGCTACCAACCTAATGGCAGGAAGGAGGAAAAGGTGTCAGCATTAATTCAAGTAGGCCGACAAATATGATAGGCCCCCAAACAATGATGTGCATACTTCTAACTATGGAAGATAGACATAAGAAGTATGATGGAAGTCAGTTATGGAAATAATTCTGATAGTGAAATAGTATGCATACTCAGAAAACCTGAATTAAGTATAAAATTACAAAAATAATTTTAGATTTAAAGAAATTTCATGACAGTTCAAGTACAAAACAACTATTCCATCATCAAAACGGAACCCGATATATGCATTACTAGTTACCTCAATTAATTTTTAAAACTTTTTTGAAATCTAATGCTTTATTTATTTCAAAAGGTAAACACTGTTGGGATATCAGTCTTAAATTAAAAGATCATAAATTACACTGTTCCACTATTGGTTAACATCTCTTTTGATGTAATCACCCCAATAGTCCCCAGTGCTTACTGACTAAACATCCAAAATTGGGTTATGAATAGAAAGCCCACATAGTCAAAATAACTTCCTTAGACATCAACATTAGCTACAACATATGCTTGGAGTACAATATCTTGTTTTAAAATGTAGAGTAGTCAATTTTTCAACGTAATTTTCTAAATAAACGACATTTTAAAAAGAGCAAACTACTATAAGGAGAGTTTGTGCTTCTTGGAACCCTTTTTGTAAGCCATTTTTCTTTTGCCATGTGCTTTAAACATCTTAATAAATTATAACATGCTGACAAGAAACCATATACTGCACCTGTGCTTTCTATCTTAATTAATCCAATAAGTACAGGCCTGCTCACTTAAATTTGTAAGGGAAATGATGATATAATGAGTTTTAACTTAAGGTATTAATTACCTAAATAAGCAGAATTAGCTTAATGTTTCAGTAGACTTTGCCTAGACACAACCACCAAATAAAAATTTCAGAAATTACGGAAGCCTTAAACAGCACCTTTAGGAATAAGAAAGTGAAACACTCATTCTACCTCAGGTAGCCAAGGGGATTAAATTCTACTAAATAAAAAAATTTTAAAAACCAGTGTAGCAGTTCAGAGACACTAAAATCTTTGTTGCCTTTATCACAGAATCAACTAAATCTAGTTTACTTGCCCAGTGACTAAATTATTATTTTCTACTTGTCCATAAACACTTATCTTCGAAGCAGGTCACCTTCCTTTCAAGACAAAGGTTATGACTATCTTAAATGCCTCAGCAGACTGATGGTCAAAACCTCATAAAAATTCTACATGGACCTAGACAATCACATGACACAACTGTGCACACGCCATACCATATGCTGGATATGACTGCCAGCAGAGATTTCGTGAGCTGGCAAAGGACTGAAATAGTCAAGAATTCTGCAACTGTTTCAAAGTGCAGGCTTCTCATTAATTTTAATTTCCTGTTGGCTCTACAAGGAATGACTGAGTAGTGAAAGCACAATGTGCCACATACACTTGAGTTCATGCCACATGTACACCTGTAATCATAAACTCTTATCCAAAGCTATCCACTGGAACATTTGGGATTTTGTGTGTTTATTTCTTCTTTACCCTAGAAGAAATAAATCTGAAATATCTATAGTTATCTTTTCATACTTTGTTAATACTCTTGCAAACATCTGGAAATACTTGACAATAATCATTTAATTAATGCAAAGCTAATCGATGACAATATGCTTAAATACTTCACTCAACTGAAGTGGTTTCCTCAGTCCACAGAACTAAGGACTGTAGAGAACAAGCAGTTCTTTGACTAAGGAGTATGCTACAAGGAAAATTATAGCCAATATCTCTTTTAAAACCAGAAACATTACCTGCATTTAAACAGACAAAGCAGATAACATGCTGCTATACTGGTAAAACAAACAAACGAAAAACTGGTAGATGCTGCTGGCTTAAGTTTTTACCTTAAGCTGTCTAGAGGGTCTGTGTTGCTGAGGGCTTACTAAAGGGGTGGCCCTGCTGCTCTTTTTCTGGGGGTACTCCAGTTTCTTTATCACTCCTTCACAGCTGCTGGCTATAGAGGAGGGTGAAAAGACCCTGAGAAAGAAACATTTCTCCAGAACAAGTGAAGATTCCTAAAATGTCCATGGGCAGCTCCAGCAGCAGAGCTGGTACTTTCTCTGCCAACCCTTTACTGTTTTCTGCATTTTCCAACAGTGACTTTTGTTTTGTTTCCCTGTAATCACACTCACTCGCTAACGCAGGCATCAAAGGTAGGAATGTGGAAAAACTAGGAAAGCCCCAGACAACTTTATACTTGGAGAACAAAGTTAGTTTTTTTTTCCCTTCTCTGCCACAATTTTTGAGACTTTTTCTTCAGTGTGGCCCTGGTGGATTCTTGTGTCCCTTAGCTCAAAAGAACACCGCCAACTGAATAAATATTTAAGAATCAGAGTAATTAAGAAACGTTAACGGGGGGGCGGAGCAAGATGGCCGAATAGGAACAGCTGCAGTCTCCAACTCCCAGCGCGAAGGACACAGAAGACCGGTGATTTCTGCATTTTGAACT
>NW_012116810.1:248590-299321 GCF_000951035.1 Colobus angolensis palliatus | reverse complement strand
AAAAAAAAAAAAAAAAAGAAACGTTAACTTACAATTCAGTATGAGTCAAAACCAAAAATGGTTGATTTACCTAATTTCTTTTATACTAGTAATTATTGTCAATCCAATTTCTTTCTTTTTTAAAATTTGGAACCAATGTAGTGGGTTAACAGATGGCTTTTGAAATTTTTGTTCTTATTCCAAAATCTTTACGTTACCCAAAATATATCTATTTAAATACGATACTGTAATTTCTGCAAAACACTATCTACATGCTCTCTATTTAACACTAAACAATCTGGATGCTAAGGCTGTTTGGAAATAATTGTAACAAAAACTGAAACATTAGACTAGTGCTATAATAAACAGATTTGCCTTTTACATTTGTTTTAGAAATCTGCATAGGCACATCCTAAACATAACTTTTTTCTGGTAGGGTTAAAAATAATTCAATTAGCCCAAATATATTTTATCTCCTATCTTTCTACGATAATCCCCAATTTGGTGACATCATAAATTCTTTTATCATCTCCTTACATTCAGGAACATAACATGAAACAATCCACAGAAAATCCCAAAGACAAATGCTAACAATTTAAAAGGAAGTACACAAATTCTATTGCATACAGGCTTTAAGACAAGGAATGCTTCCTACCCTGCACATCTGTCTAGCAGGTGCCTTTCTGAATAAGTTTTGTCCTTTAGAAATCTGCTCTGAGTACCTCAAAAGACAATATAAGTGTTCTCTTTCATTTCTTTTTTTTTCCTTAGAACCCATTTTCCTCAAGGCAGAAGGATGAAGACTTCTTTGTCCTAAAAATATGGTCAAAGCAACTTTGGCTTATTTTAAGCAACTTCTATCAAACAGACTTAGGAACTACATAAAATACAGTTCTCTTCTAGAAGGCGGCCTCGAGATGCATCATGAAGAGGGAAGATAAACACATAAACCTCAGTATGCTTTACACTTTAATATTAGAGTCACATTTTTTTAACATTCTGTAACTAACAGATGAGGGAATAAATAAGATCAGATTTCCCTCATTAACAGCTGGTATCTCTGCTTTTAGTCCATTTCCCCATTTTGTGAGAAAAGCAGTCCACCTAATCACTTACACTGTGCTCCACCTACGCTTCTTCTTTTAACTACCCTCTCTTTGCCCCTCTTATACACACTTTTCCTTGTCTTTTGCCATACTCACTACTACTCTTGGCAATTCTTTATTCATCTTCTGGCAATGCTTCCTTTATTCATATCTTATTTATTTCCATTTCCATTCCCCTCAGTGGTGATTACAAACATTTTCCACTTTCCTCAAAGTGATGAGAGGGTTGAGCAGTTCCAGTTGACAGGTGTAATAAATGTTGAGAAAAGAAGAACTATTCTAGTCACTCCATCCCTCCCACAATTCCCTTTTTAAGGCTATCTGCCCCATATAAGTCAAAAATAAATAACTCTGCAAAAATTGGATCCAGTCATATGATCTCTTGATATACCTTTCCTCCTGTGAGAACATTTTCCTTTATTTTATTTTATTTTTTGGTTACTGTCACCATTTATCATTTGGTTCCTCACCTTAACTAATCAAAATAGTACTCTTCAATCTAGTATGTCAGCTATTTCTGTTAATTAATCTTTCCTCCTCATTCTTGTTTTTCATTTCAATTTTATTCCTATATTATTTTAAGCTTGTGCCACATAACCGATATCCCCTACCCTGAGTCTCTTCCTATCAATCCTTCATGCTATCTTCAGTATTAATATTCTTAAGATACTTTTCATCATGTCATCCTCCAACTTAAAACCTTCAGTGGCTTTCCATTGTCTATTAAATAAACATTCAGACTCTGTAACCTTGCAAGCTTCCACCCTCTGATCTGGATCTACTTTTCCATTTTATCTCTCATATTTTTGCAAATTAACTACCATACACTTGAAGGTTTCTACTTCATTGCCACCCAATGTACATTATACTTTCCTACCGCTAAGCTTTTTATTACACATCATTCCTTGTAGTGCCTACCTTCTCTCCTTCTGCTATCCATTTATCAATGCTTAGACAAAGTCCTCTTCCACATTATAATTTCATATACAACTCCAGCCTTCACCAAATCTCCCTCTTATTCAAAACCACATGGCAATGTCTGAGTTACTGTTCTGGATTACAACTTACCACTTCATTAATTCATACCTTGTCTTCTTAATACATCAGTATAATTTATTTTTACCCACAGTGCCTAGCACAATCCAAAGCAGAAAGTAAAATATTTGTTAAATTAGCTTAATGTTTTCTAACAAATTTTGGAATTTCCAGATAGAATGACTACAAAACCTATGAGGGGCTAAAAATGTTTCCAAAGGTTTACTTTCAGGAGTCAGCCACTGGAAAATAGATTCACAAAACTAAAATGAGTCTAAGACAGACAGTAGAAGGCTACATGTCAAAAATTGTGTATATGTGAAAAACCAGAAAGTAGAGTACTGCAATGGTCATTATCAAAATCATTAATGAACTCTCATTTCCTAAATTCAACATTCTAATTTCCGTTGAGTTTTAATTAACACCCTTTCTATTAGATTGCCTGCAAAGTATACTGTAATAATTCCTTCCATCTCACAGCACCCTTTGCCATGTGAATTTGCTGTTCCTTCCATCATGAGGGGAAATTTATTTCCATATCTTTTGAGTTAGGACTAGACTTCTGACAGATTTTGACAACAGACTATGACAACAGTGACACTGTGCAAATTCTTTCCCCTCTTCTCTTACGCATTTTTTATGCAATTAACCATTTTCAAGTGTTCAGTTAAGTGGCATTATTCACACTCACACTTTCATACAAGCATCACTACCATCCACTTCTGGAACGATTTTTGTCTTGCAAAACGGAAACTCTGTACCTATTAAACAATAACTCCCTATTTCCTGCCTGTGAGAACCAACATTTTATTTTCCATCTCCATGAATCTGACTATTATAGGTAACCCATATAAGTAGAATCATATAGCATTTGTCCTTTTGTGACCTGGCTTATTTCACTTAGCATAATGTCTTCAGTGCTCATCCATGTTGTAGCATATTGCACAATTTCTTCCTGAGGCTGAATAATATTCCATTTTATGTATTACAACTTTTTTTTTATCCTTTCATCCATCAATGGACACTTGGGTTGCTTCTACCTTTTTGTCATTATGAATAATGCTGCCATGAAAATGGGTGTACAACTATCTCTTTGAGACCCTGCTTTCAATTCTTTGGTACATACCTAGAGGTAGAATTGCTGGATTATATGATAACCCTATATTGGTTTTTTTGAGGAGCCACCATATTGCTTTCCATAGTGACTACAACATACTTCCACCAGCAAGTGCACAAGGAAAGGTTCCAATTTCTCTACATCTTCAGCAACACCTGTTATTTTCTGTGTTTGTTTTTTGATAATAGTCATTTGAATGGGTGTGTAGTATCTAATTGTGGTTTTGATATGCCTTTCTCTAATGATTAAAGATAATTATTGAATCTTTTCATGTACTTATTAGCCATGTTTATCTTCTTTGGAAGAATATCTATTTAAGTGTTCTATTTAAGTCATTTGCTTCCCCCACCTTTTTTTTTTTTTTTGAGACAAGAGTCTTGCTCTGTCACCCAGGCTGGAGTGCAATGGCGTGATCTCGGCTCACTGCAACCTCTGCCTCCTGGGTTCAAGTGATTCTCCTACCTCAGCCTCCCAAGTAGCTGGGATTACAGGCATGTGTCACCATGTCCCAGCTAATTTTGTATTTTTAGTACAGGTGGGGTTTCACCTTGTTGGTCAGGCTGGTCTCGAACTGCTGACCTCAGGTGATCCACCCACCTCAGCCTCCCAAAGTGCTGGGATTACAGGCATGGGCCCTTTGCTCATTTCTGAAATGGATTGTTTGGGGGTTTTTTTGTTGCTGTTGAGTTGTAGGCGTTCATTATACATTATGAATATTAGCCTCTTATCAGATATATGATTTACAAATGTTTTCTCTCATTCCATTGGTGGCCTCCACTCTGTTGATAGTGTCTTGTGATGAACTCAAGTTTTCTATTTTGATGTAGTCCAATTTATCTATTTTTTTGTTACTTGTTTTTAGTGTCATAGCCTAGAAATCACTGCCAAATCCAATGTCATGAAGTTTTTCTCATATGTATTTCCTAGTAATTTTTTAGTTTTAGTTCTTACTGTAAGATCTTTGGCCCATTTTGAACTAATTTTTATATATGGTGTAAAGTAAGACTCCAACTTCATTCTTTTGCATGTAGAGATCCAGTTTTCCCAGAACGATTTGTTGATATGCCTCTTCTTTACCCCCACTGAATGGTCTTAGGACCCTTGTCAAAAATCATTTGACCATAGATGTGAAAAGTTTACTTCTCAGCTCTCTATTCCATTGGTCTATATATGTCTTTCTGACAGAATCACACTGTTTTGATTTCAATAGCTTGGTAGTAAGTTTTGAAATCAGGAAACATGAGATCTTCAATTTTGTTTTTCTTTTTCAAGATTGTTTTGACTAATTAGGGTCCCTTGAGAATCCATATGAATTTTAGGATGAGTTTTTTCTACTTTTGCAAAAAATATCATTAGGATTTTGACAGAGATAACAATGAATCTGTAGATCGCTTTAGGCAATATAAACATCCTAACAATATTAAAGCTTATGATCTATGAATATGTCTTTTCATGTATTGATGTCTAATTTCTTTCACCCATATTTTTGCAGTTTTCAGTGTACAAGTCTTTTACCTACTTGGTTAACATTATTCTCAAGTATCTCATTCTTTCTGATGCTATTATCAATGGACACTGTGCAGATCCTAAGCTGACGTCAAGAGGCCTTACAACCTTGTTTTCACCTTCTTGGAAGGCTACTATTGCCACGTAAAAACCCCAGGCTTGCCTGATGAGATCATATGACCTAGCCAATAGTCAGCACAATTGCCAACACATTTGTGAAGTAATTTTAGAGACTGTTCAGCCCCATTCAAGCCAGCAGATGACCGCAGTCACTTAAGAAACCCCAGGTGAGCCCAGCAGAAGACACACTTAGATAAACCTAGACAAACTATTAACCCACAAAATTGTGGTTTTGATGAAAGTAAAATAGTTGTTATTTTAAGCCATTAAATTTTGGGGTGGTAGAAAGATTAACTGAAGCAAAATTAAATCATTTTATTTGCCATTTTTTAACCATGATAATTTATTCATTACTTTGTAGCTCATTTCAAACTGTTTCTCAGAGACCATTAAGATGTATTCCACACTATTCAGCCATAAAAAAGAATAAAATCTTAACTTTTGAAGCAACATGGATGGACCTGGAGGCTATTATCTTAAGTGAAACAGAAACAGCAAAGTCAAATACTACATGTTCTCATGTATAAGTAGGAGCTAACTAATGTGTACACATGGACACAGAGTGTGGAATAATAGACAATGGAAACTTGGAAGGGTGAGACGGCAAGAAGGGAGTCAGGGAAGAGAAATTACTAAAGGGTACAAAGTACATTATTTGGGTAATGGTTACACTAAAAGCCCAGACTTCACCACGATGCTCTATATCCATGTAAATTTAAAAAACTGCACTTGTACCCTTAAATTTATGCCAACAAAAAAAAAGATTTATTCCAACTGACACAAGACAGAACTCTTTGAGGTTAAATACTCTACATTATTCATTATATTCATGAATAATTTAAAGCTTAAATGTCAGCATTCTAAATAATTCATAATTTTTAAAAAGTAGATAGCTTAAAATGAAATCTTACTAGGACTAAAGACATACTGATTTTATTTTTCTAATTGCTTACTATGATATTGAAAAAAATATTGAGTAGACATTGCAATGATGTTTGCAGGCTAACCTGTGAATTATACTGCTAATATTTGCTAGCAATTAGTACTAAATTTACTGGGGACAGATTTTGAAACTTTATTATCTGATTATTTAAAAACTCAATCACAACACTGAGGAAAAAAGTACTTAAAATATTTATAATTGCAAAGCATTTGGAGTCATGTTGTCTAAGCAAAATGGTTTAATATTACTTAAAAATTCTTAAATTTAAAAAATGTATATATTTACATATATCTAAAATTGTATTTATGTATACATACATTTATTAATAAAACTACAAAGGATTATAAAGTTATTTTTTTTGGAAAAAAATCTTCTAGAACAATATGCAAAAGTAACATTATTATTTAAGATGTTCTTAAGTAAAAATTTACTCCACAAAATTTTCACTCCATTAAATAACTCATTTTGAGAATTTACTCTCTCAAGTTCTGGAAACAGTTACTTTAAAATAGTTTATCTGTATATTATGCATTTTTTAAAAGAAGTAAGAAGAACCAGGGTAGAAGAAATAAAGAGATAATGTAACAAAATAGGCGATAAGGCAGTTTTATACGGAAGTTTATATGCTCCTAGGTACAGAATAGGACTATTATTTCTAAGAAACTAAGTGGAATTAACACTTACTCAAATAGAAACCAACTCATATACTTTCAAAATTGAAGCAAATTCTCAAACTATGTCATAAATACCTTTGCATCATTAATTTTGGCAACTGAGTTTACTGACTGTCAGAAGTATCTGATATTTGAATTATTGAAAACAACTTTTAAAATAGTTGTCATTTTAGTTTTAAGGAGTCCTGAATATTTGTCTAAATTTCAGCTATGATTTATTTAACTATAAAAAAATATTTTCTGCAAGTATATTTCTATAAGTAAGCTACAGCTTCACAATTTCTCTATCCACGTATATGGCTGTAAAATGAATATTAACATATGGTCTATAATTGTATATACATACACACAGTTCATATACATATGAACTATGCTTCTCAATTTGATGGTAAAATATAGAAGAAGAAAACATAAATGGAAGAATTAAAATGTACTTACAAAGTCAAAGTCTCCATCTTGAGGAACTTTCCAGTTATCAGGAAAAACGTTTTTGGACAAAGGGAAGGGTTCATGCATGTTCTGATTACAGTTTTCGTGACTCTTATTCTTGAAGTCTTGCTTATCAAAGTAGTCCATGAAAGATGGTCTTTGTACTTGTGGTGAGGTTGCATTTCCTTAGGTAAACAAAGAACATAAGGAAGGTATAAGTTCTTACATTTAAGGAAGTATTTCCATTGAAGTATGATTTTTTATGAAGCCATATAATAAATTTGCACTGGTCAGATTCAAGGCCAACATAATTAATTTCATAAAGAACAAAGTGAAATAAGAATTTAAAAATACCCAGACCAAATAAAAATTAAGCTGATGATTAGGCAAAGGTCTGGAATGTTTAGATTGTAGAAACACTTCAGAAGTTTAGTAGAATCATTATCGTAATTTTATTAAAAATCATTTCAGCTGTATTTCAAATTTCTCAAAGAAAGTAAATTTTAAAAACTCAAGTGTTTTTGGTGGACTTTTTTCTTTGTATTTAAGTCTGCATTGCTATTGTTATTGTACATTTTCAGCTGTAAGAAATTATGAGGACTTGGCTAGGCATGGTGGTGCATTGCCCGTAACCTCAGAACTTTGGGAGGCTAAGGTGGAAGGGATGCTTGAGCCCAGGAGCTCAAGACCAGCCTGAACAACATAGCGAGACTCTGTCTCTATGAAAAATACAAAAAATTAGCCAGGTGTGGTGGCACCTATCTGTAGTCCCAGCCACTTCGGGGGCAGAGGTTGGGAGGGTCACTTGAGCCTGCGAGGTCAAGGCTGCAGTGAGTCATGATTGTGCCACTGCACTTCAGCCTGGGCAACAGAGCAAGACCCTGTTCAAATTAAAAAAAAACAAAACATATATATATATATATACTTTTAAAAAATTAAAAAAGAAATTACAAGGACTTACTCAGTTTCCTCTTATATCTATCAAACTGCTTCCTCAGTCCTTCTGATTCCCTCTGCCCCTGGACTTCCACAGCTTCGCCTGCCAAACTTACATCCATGTCCCCCAACACTACTTCTCTAGCCCAGACCTTGCTCCTAAGTTCCATATCTAACTTTGCTTGCTATTAGACAACTTAATCTGAGGTGAGCTGCCAATTCATTTACCAGTTCTAAAACTAAATTCAAGATCGTTCCCTTCAAACCTACAGCTCCCCCGATATATTCTATCTCCACTAAAGTCAACCTTACTTACTCAATCCCCAAAAATAATAAAGTTGAGAATTAACTCAAGATTCCTCCCTTCCCATCACAGCAAACTGATTATTAGGTCTTTTAATTCTACTTCTCAATACAGTTAACCATAACCCCTTTTCTCTACTTATCATTGCAACTGTCTTAGTTTAGCTTCTAATCATTTCTTGCTTAGGCCATTGTAGCAGCCTCCAAACTCGTCTCCTTGCTTCCAATATCACAGTTTTGATTTTAATTTCCATATTGTCAACATGGTGACCTTTCTAAATACAAACCAAAACACGTCATTCTCCTCAGCATCTTTCAATGGCTCTTCATTTTTTATACTGAACGACTAAATAGGAAATAAATATTTGGAATAACTAGATTTTTAATCTGGCTATACTGGTCTGGATCAGTGGTTTTCAAATTGGATTCCTTAAAGCCCCAGGGCTCCAAATAAATGTCCCAGAGACCACCAAGAAGGCATTTCCCATATAATTCTCCAAATAGAAAGTAAATTACTTTCTTTTTTCTTTTTGAGATGGAGTTTTGCTCGTTGTACAGGCTGGAGTGCAATGGCATGATCTCAGCTCACCACAACCTCCGCCTCCTGAGTTTAAGCAATTCTCCTGCCTCAGCCTCCCAAGCAGCTGGGATTACGGGCACATGCCACCACGCCTGGCTAATTTTGTATTTTTAGTAGAGATGGGGTTTCTCCATGTGGGTCAGGTGGTAAACTAGTTTCTTAAAAATTTTTTGTGGGGAGTGCACCTCCCCACAAGGGGCCCTGCTGGGCAACTGTAAGTTACAAAAAGTATTTTTAAAATGTAAAACTGAAATCTTTCCTTCTGTAATTTACACTCATGCTCCAAATAAATTCCTCTTTCATATAATTGTTCCTCAAATATCTGAAGACAGAGGTAATGGCTCCTGTCTTGGCTGTCTATTTTTAATATAAAACATCCCCAGTTCCTTTCATAGGATATATGTTTCAGAGTCATCACCAACTTGTTTACTTGCCTACAGAGACATTCTAGTCTCACTGTTCCTCTAAAAAGAGACATAATATTCATAACAGTCATCTGATCAACCTAGATTGCATTTGTAATAGTCCTGGCACAGTTTAAAACTACAGTTACTACTATGACAACTAAGTAACACTGTTAGTTGGGATGAGCTTTAAGGTCATTTTGGTCAAAAGAATGCATGCTAAGACTTATTTTTAGTCTTTAAAAATATGAGGAAAGCCTAAATCGATGCCTAGTTTATGTGACAAATCAGAGAGTCTGGAATTCTTAAACGAACTTCAAAAAACAAAAGGGTGGGGTGAGGGAGACAGAACTGACAGGTAAGCATCCTATCTCCTCTTTCCTTTCTCCCTACTTTTGGATCTCTACGTGCATTATTTGACAGACTGGGAGCCTAGGTGAGATGGCTTAGGTGAGGATACAAGAGAGAGTGGTATGGTGATATTTATTCATTAAAAAAATTCTGTCTCACTGCCTTAAAATAAAATGGTTTGCCATATCAAAACGAAGGTTTTATTGACTTCACCTTATGTGTTTTAAAAAATTTTTTATAAGATAAAATTTACCATCTTACTTCTGGGTATATATCCGGAATTGAAAGCCAGGTCTTGAAGAGGTATCTGTATCCTCATGTCTGTTGCAGCATTATTCATAATAGCTAACACATGGAAGCAAGCCAAGTGCCCATTTGCGGAGGAATGGATAAGCAAAATGCGAGGAAGGAAATTCTGACACATGCTACAACATGGATGAACCTTGAGGACATTATGCTATGTGAAATAAGCTAGTAACAAAAGAACAAAATACTGTATAATTCCACTATGTCAGGTACTTAGAGTAGTCAACATCATAGAGACAGAAAACAGAATGGTGGTTACTAGGGAATAAGAGGACAGGGAAATGGGGAGTTAGTGTTTCATGGGTACAGAAGTTGAGTTTTACAAGATGAAAAGAATTACGGAAACTGATGGTGGTGATGGCTGCACAACTTCATGGAAGTGCTTAAGATTAATATCACTGAACTAGATACAGGCATATTTTGCAGTTATTGCAGGTTTGGTTCCAGACTACTGCAATAATGAGAATATTGCAATAATGTAAGTCACATAAATTTTTTGGTTTCCCAGTGCACACAAAAGTTATGTTTGTTTGATTGCTTGCCTTCACAACGTCAATTTTCTTAAAGAAAAATTTTTTTAACTTTTAAGGTCAGGGGTATATGTGCAGGTTTGTTACATAGGTAAACTTGTGTCATTGGGGTTTGTTGTACAGATTATTTCATCACCCAGGTATTAAGCCTAGTACTCATTTGTTGTTTTTTCTGATCCTCTCCCTCCTCCCAGCCTCCACTCTCTGAAAAGCCCCAGTGTATGTTGTTCCCCAGATGTGTCCATGTGTTCTCAACATTTAGCTTCCACTTTTAAGTGTGAACATGCGATATTTGGTTTTCTAAAAGTTATGTTTAGGAGTGACATCAGAAAGATGGCTAACAAGACAGGCCTGGTGCTAGTCCACTCTCAACAAAAAAAGACCAAGGCAACAGATAAACAGCTAAGATTTTACTGGAATGTCAGCGGGAGAACCCTGGAGAATAATGAGAGAGTGCAGAGGCACCTGTGCTGCTTAGAAGTCCAGTTTGGGGTGGCTGTAGCGTTTCTTAAATAATACCACAGTGAAGTTTGCTGTATCAGTTGACTCTTCCTTTCACAAAAGAGTTCTCTGTAGCATGAGATGTTGTTTCGTAACATTTTACCCACAGCAGAGTGACTTTCAAAACTGTAGTCAATCCTTTCGAACTCTACCACTGCTTTATCAACTAAGTTTATGGAAAATTCTAAGTCCTTTGTTGTCATTGCAACAATGTTCACAGCATCTTCATAAGGAGTAGATTCCATCTCAAGAAACCACTTTCTTTGCTCATCCACAAGAAGCAACTCTTCATCTGTTCAAGTTTAATAATGAGATTGCAGCGATTCAGTCACATCCTCAGGTTGTACTTCCAAGTCTAGTTCTTTCACTATTTCCACCACACTTGCAGTTACTTCCTCCACTGAAGTCTTTAACCCCTTAAAGTCATCCATGATGGTTGGAATGGACTTCTTCCAAACTCCTGTTAATGCTGATCTTTTTACCTCTTCCTATGAATCACAAATGTTCTTAATAACATGAAGAATGGTGAATCCTTTCCAGAAGGTTTTCAACTTACTTGGCCCAGATCCATCAGAGCAATCACTATTTATGGCAGATATTGCCTAATAAAATGTATTTCTTAATAATAAGACTTGAAAGTCTAAAATACTCCTGGATCTATGGGCTACAAAATGGATGTTGTGTTAGCAGGCATGAAAACAACATTAATTTCCTTGCATACTTCCATCAGAGCCCTTGGGTGACCAGGTGCATTCTCACTCAGCAGTAACAGTCCAAAGATAATCTTTTTTTTCTCAGCAGTAGGTCTCAACAGTAGGCTTAAAATATTCAGCAAACCATGGTGTAAACAAATGTGCTGCCATCCAGGCTTCATTATTCCATTTACAGAGCACAGGAAGAACAGAATTAGCACAATTTTTAAGGGCCCTAGGATTTTCAAAATGGTAAATGAACATTGGTTTTAACTTAATCTCTACCACCAGCCTGTCCTTTGAAGCTTGGAAGCCAGGCATTGACTTCTCCTCTGTAGCTAGGAAAGTCGTAGATGACATCTTCCAATAGAAGACTGTTTCTTCTATATTGAAATTATGTTGTTTAGTGTAGCCACCTTCATCAATTATCTTAGCTACAACTTCTGGATAACTTGCTGCAGCTTCTACACCAGTACTTGCTGTTTCACTTTGTACTTTTACGGTACGGAGATAGCTTCTTTCCTTAAATGTCATGAACCAACCTATGCCAACCTATGCTAGCTTCAAACTTTTCTTCTGCAGCTTCCTCACCTCTTTCAGCCTTTACAGAATTGAACAGAATTAGAGCTTTGATCCGGATTAGTCTTTGGCTTAAGGAAATGTTGTGACTGGTTTAATCTTCTATCCACTCAAACTTTCTCCATATCAGAAAGAGAAAGGCTGTTTCACTTTCTTATCATTCATGTGTTCACTAGAGTAGAACTTTCAATTTCCTTTAATAACTTTTTCTTTGCATTCACAACTTGGCTGTTTGGTGCAAGAGGCCTAGTTTTCACCCAGTCTCAACTTTCAATATGCCTTCCTCACTAAGTTTAATCATTTCTAGCTTTTGATTTAAAGTGAGAGATGTGTGACTCTTCCTTTCACTTTAGCACATAGAGGCCATTGTAGGGTTATCAATGGGCCTAATTTCAATACTGTGGTGTCTCAGAGAACAGGGAGGTCTGAGGAGAGGGAGAGAAACAGGGTAATGGCCTGCTGGTGGGACAGTCAGAACACATACTACAATTATCAATTATATTTGCCATCTTATATAGGCACAGTTTGTTGTGTCCCAAAACAATTACAATAGTAACATCAAACCACTGGTCACAGATTACTGTAACAGAATGATGAAAAGGTTTGAAATATTGTGAAAAGTACCAAACTATGAAACAGAAACACAAAGTGAGCACATAAGGTTGGAAAAACAGCGCCAACAGACTTGCTTGACACAAGGTTGCCACAAACCTTCAATCTGTAAAAAACAGTGTCTGTGAAGCACAAAAAAGCAAATCGCAATAATGAGGTATGCTTATGTTTAAAAATAGTTAAGATGGTGAATTTTAGGTATATGCATTTTACCACAATAAAAAAATTTTTTAATTACCATCTTAACCATTTAAAAATGTGCAGTTCAGTAGCATGAGGTATTGTGTGACCAATCTCCAGAACTTTCACCTTGCAAAATGGAGACTCTTGCACCCAATAAACAACTCGCCATTTTTCCCTACCTCTAGCAACCACCATTTTACTTTCTGTTTTTATGAGTCTTATTACTCTGGATACTTCATATAAGTGAAATCCATTAAAGTGTTTTTTTTTTTTTCCTCTTTTTTTTTTTTATTTTTTTTTATGATTGGCTTATTTCATTTAACATAATGACCTCAAGGTTCATTCACGTTGTGGCATGTGTCAACATTTCCTTCCTTTTCAAGGATAAATAACATTCAATTCTATGCATATACTACATTTTGCTTATCCATTTGTCTGTCAATGAATACTTGGGTTTTTCCACTTTTGCTGAATAATGCTCCTATGAACATGAGTATAGAAATGTATCTCAGAAATCCTGCTAATTATGTGGTTTTGTGTTATTTACTCTTTTTTAAATAACTAAGTTTTTCTCTAGGTGCAGATCTTTATTTGCAAGTAATCTTATTTTTTAAATACCTATCCAGAGGTCTTTTTCACTTTCTAGTGGGTGTTTTGATAGTTGAGCCTAATCTCTGATTAAATGAATGATTACGATACAATGTAAACACGTGAATAATATAATTATTGGTAAAAGTAATTTTTATTTTTACCCTATGAATATGTTGTATGGATGGATGGGGGGGTGTACCGACTGATTTGACTGACTGACAGGGTCTCTCCTTCTGTCTCCCAGTCTGGAGTGCAGCGGCATGATCTCCACCCACTGAAGGCTTGACCTCCCGGGCTCAAGTGATCTTCCCATCTCAGCCTCCTGAGTAGCTAGGACTACAGGCATGCACCACCACACTTGGTTAATTTTTGTTTACTTTTTGTAGAGATGAGGTCTTACTATGCTGCCTTGGCTGGTTTCAAACTCCTGGATTCAAGCAATCCTCCCATTTTGGCCTCCCAAAGTGCTGAGATCACAGGTGTGGGCCACCACACCTGGTTGAGTTATGTCTTTTAAATGTGTTTCCATCTCTACTTTTCATTAAGTCATAAGTTCCCTAATGCAGAATTCCAAATCCTTTACCTAAATAATTTCACAGCTATCTCTATCAATTTGTGTTTTTGACTGTCTACCTAGATATTCTATGAACAACAACAGCAGGAGCCATGTTACATGGCTTTTCAACGTTACTTTTGAATTAGTAGAAGCTATATGTATTTCATTACTAGCACTGGTGCACTGCTGATAACGTATTTGAGAAAGTATTGTGACTACTACAATTATTATTCGGTTGGTGCAAGTAATAATAGAATGATCTATCCCAGTAGAGTCAGAAAGAACCTGATTTTCAGAATATGCATGTATTAGTGGAAAAATAGAAAAAGACTCTCAACACAACTGTTTATCTAAGGACCAGTCCTCTAATTACAGCTTTAGATGGCTAGAAAATAAATGTGACAAGACATCTGGGACCCAAACGGTACCCACTGTAAAGATATTGAGACAGTCTATCAAATTTAAGATAGTATAAAACACCAATATTTGTCGTAAACCTTTAGAACTTAGAACACTCTCATATCTCACATTCAAAGTTCATGAAAATGAAACTCCTTAGGGACAGTTCAGCAAGATAATGGCCAAGGCTGCCTTTAGATTTCCTGTCATAACAGATTTTACAGGAGTGTTAAAAATGAACAAAATATATAGAAGAGAAGGTGTAATATTTCAACAATCAATAAATATGCTAAAAATAAAGACATGGTGTTTATGGTGTTCATCTTCAACTTTGTTCCCTTTTTTTGTTGAAATCAACAAAAATAGAAATTGGTTAATATGATGGGTTACATTACTGACGTTTAGATAGGACACATACATTCCATTAACATTTTCAGCAGATTTTTAGTACCTTTGATTTGTCTCTAGGCTTCATCATTACAAGACATATTTCTCTATATTCAGAATTGAAATTTGGTTCCCATGGTAACCTCTTAAATGAAAATCGAGTCTAGGAATTTAACCTGTTATTCTCCATTTCTGTCCCATTTTGCAAGTTTAAAAAAATTGCAAGTGTAGCTCAACTTACACATATTTTTTATAAACTAATCAAAGTAGTAAATCAAACCATAAAGCTAGGAGAAGGTAGATAATCCCTTAAAGAAATTCTTTGCTCAATATTCTTTTTGTTTCTTTTTCTTTCTAAAAGGAAGACTGATTCTGTAATAGAATTATATATTTAGTTGTAAGTTCTGTTTTCATCAAGAAGTCTTAAAATGTGTCACACACATAAATACATCTGAAAACTTTAACATTCAGTATTATATAATAAGGGTTATCAAGTTTGTCAAGGAAAGTCAGAGTCAGGGAGGAGAGGAAAAATGGTTTCTTTAGAAACGAACTGCTGGAAAAGTAAGAAACTCCTAAACCACCATTATCAACTGTATTTGATAATGAATAGAAAGGTTTCACTGAAGCGTATTTCTAGATAGCATTCTATAAAAAGTAAATTTAGTATTTGTAGGTACTTTGGTAAAAATGAAACAAAACAATAGAAACTACAAAAAGCATGCATTGTGGCACTACTAATTCAGTGAAGACAGCAGCCCTCTGTGACCTATGTTCCTCCCCAGATCATCTTCCTCTCTCCACACCAAGCCAGGACCACATTGCTTTCATTAATTTTTTTTTTTTTTTCATCCAGCACTGGCTTCACTGCTCTCATAATGAGGCTCTCATTATGGTCTTCTTTGTGTTCTCCTCAACTAGGAGATAAGGAACTCTTCATCCCAGAATCTTTACAAACTCCCCAGTACTGTAATGAACAGGATTCTCTTGATATACCACTGACTCTTATTACTTCAGACCTCTGTATCTGAGAAAATTCACCCAAACCATTATTGGAGTAAATTAAAAACTAATATTTTCCTACCAGAAACTAACATTTATAGAGTACCTATTCTAATATGACCTACATATTAAGAGTAGCAGCATACACTGGGAAGGAGAAGGAGAAAAATCAAATCTCAGAAGTTCCATTTTTCACTACGAAGAATAAAGTGGGGGGAATTTTAATCTTCTATAAAAACCTTCAAAACAGAAAGATGGGCTGACCAGGCATTTCCTATAAAGATGAGGAGAGTAAGAAAAAGGTTGAAGGAAAGACAGTGTTCTTTTCTGCAATGAGTCAGAGAAGAAACAGTTTGATTAGAGAGAAGTGGTAGCAACAGAAAGGGGAGAAGCAGACTTCTCCTTGGTGCTGATTAAATAAAGAAAGGAAATTACTAGGAAATTTCATTCCAGGAATCTACTCTTCTAACCCCAACAGTCTTGTGTGTGCTCCTGACAACATCCCAATCAGGAGCTTCTAACTGAAGTCACATGAGCCACCATTAATGTCGTAGTGTCTTGAAGTGAAAAATTTGCCTCTCTAATATCTATAATTCCTAGCTTCCTGACTAGGGGTGAGAAAGTATCTATCTTGTTGGAAAAAGTGGCCATGTAATACAATTCTGGCTAATGACACATAAAAATAACAGTTTAGGCCAGGTATGGTGGCTCATACCTCTAATCCCAGCATTTTGGGAGGCTGAGGCAGGAGGATTGCTTGAAGCCAGGAGTTTGAAGTTGCAATAAGCTATGGGCTATGATCACACCACCATTTCCACTCTAGATGACAAAGTAAGACCCTTCTCTTAAAAAAAAAAATCAAGTAAGGGTTTCTAGGAAAGCTCTGTTTTCTTGATACAGGCACAATCCTTTCTGGTTTTTGCTCTTTTCTACTGCCTGGAATGCAGACTTGATGGCTAGAGATCCTGCATTTATTTTGCAGGCAGAAGAACAAGCATAATACCCTAAAGATGGTGTCACAGAAAGGATTTCTAATGACATCATGAACTCACTCTGCCAGTGCTGGATACTCTGCTTCTGGATTTCTCGTTAAATGAGAAAAGAAATTAATCTTATTTTGTTTAAACCACTGTTATTTGGGTTTATTGGTACATACAGTCAAATTCAGTCCTTAACTGATACATTTCTATTCCCAAATGGAGGATGTAGGGAGAAGCAGAAGCAGCAGCGATCTTCAGTTTTACTGCAGAAACATCCCAATTTCAAACTTGAAGTCCACTATTATACAGAGTAGTTTAAATATCAGTACGTTTCAGATACATTATAGTTTTAAAGGTTTTTTTACAGGTTGACCTAAAAAACCTATGGCAAAATGCCTTTTGGCTTCCATACTCAAAAATTTTAAAAATAACCCATTCCTAAGATAAAAATAAACATTCTTACAGAGAGTTAACAAAAGTTTAAAAAGCAACTTAAATAAAAGAAGGAATCTATTCTGTTAGATTTTTCTTTCTGGATGATTTGATAAGATACTATTAACCAAGATATGTTTACACTTAATTTTTTATTCAAACGTATGTGCTTACACTTCCAAATATTTTCCATTGCTTAATTTAAAACCTAGCATTAACATTTAGAGTATCTCTTTGTCATACACATAAAAGATTAAAAAACAATTTTAAAATAATTTTAAAGAGGAAAACAGGCGGTTAGGTTTGTTTGAAAAGTTAATGGGAGGGGGCAGCTGCAATTGCCCAGTAATGTTTAACGACACAATATGAAACACATGCCACAATGTGGAGCTGAGTCTCCAGGGAGATACGTGTTCACAGAAGTAGGACAGAGAGGATGATGTTTCTGACTTACGACTTATTAAAAAAAAAAAAACACTAGGCTCTTCAATGAGAAAATAAAGCAGGAAATCTCAAGATAGTAACCACTGTCATATGTGATGTGGTTGCTACGGCAAATACTTTTTTTAAGCACAGAAAGAATAATCACATAAAATTGACATCAATTTCTCCAGCTGCAGCTGAATTCTGATCCCCAGCTTAAAAAAAAATTTTATTTTAACAATAATTTTAATGTTCAGAATTACCTAGTTCCTCAATTTTGGCCCCAATTCCTTCAACTAGTTGCTTGTGGAACTAAAAGCCTATTAGCAATAAAGAATAAGGTAACTATCATTCATTCTCTTTGTGGATAAGAAATTTTAAAGAAAAAGGTTGCTTTTCATCTCCTTCATGCATCCCCAAAACATTAACAAGTAAATCAAACTGTGAGGAATATAATACCATAGAAAATATGTCAGTCCACCCACAATTATTCATTAAGTTTCCTAATTTGCACATCTTCTAAACAAAAGTCCTCATAAAAATGTAAATATATAAAGTAATATTTAAAAATACTCTAACAAAATAATTTAATTTTTAACTTCTTACCATGATTATGATAAAGATATTCAAGTTTAGAGAATAAAATAACAATCATGACTTTAGCAAAGTATGTGTCAACATCAAAGAGATTTATAAAGATTACCTAATTTGTTCTTCTAAAAATATTTTAAGATGTGGGTGGTTCCACCTCATTAATGACCTTGGAAATGTGTTCTTTAATTTGTTGCCAAGAGTATAGTGAATACATATAAAAACCAGGATGTTAACACAGAAGCTACTGACATCAGTTTTTTTCTGAACTTCACCATACTGTATTTTAAAACAAAGAAGGATAAACATAACATGGAGAAGTTCCACGGACTATTCATAAGAGATTAAAAAGCTTAGAAAATAATACCTGCACAAAGGTTAAAGAGACTGAAATTATTCAGCTAAGAGAAGTCAAGTCTGAGGAAGAACTTAATAAGTATCCAAGTATTTATGAAGGGTTCTTTGCACAGAAAATAATGACCAGCTGTTTTCAATCTCCAATGAAGGCAGAATAGAAGGAAACAAAAATTGAAGCCCAAGATTTTAGTTAAGTAAAAGGATTTCCTGTACAAGTAATGAATATTGTAATGGTCACTGTGTGTATCTATGAAAATGCTTTCTTCAAAGGCCTATACAGGAAAGAGATTTTCATTTGTACAGGGAAGACTAATATTTACATCCTTGTGTGTGTTTTGTGCTAAAAAAGAGGTATCCTACAACCAAAATACATACACCAGCAGGTCTGAGCTGGGTTATACTTTGTGAAACATCCCACGGACCAAGAGCACACAGAAGAGTAGACTATACTCAGTGCCCACAGGGAACTCCAAACCACTGCAGCCACACCTTACCTGGCTTTCTCGTACTTTTGTAAAGGAAAATGAACGATTTCCAGTTGCCCAGAAATACGATGAGTATTTGCACCCAGCTGCAAGAGGGACCTGTAGTTCATTGCTGTCACCTTTATTGTCACATCCCGGGCAACATTAACCTCCTAAGTTAAAGAGGAATGCAACAGTGTTTCATAAAAGCATGATAAGTGGGAAGGTAATTCCCCTACACATTCTCCTACCCTTGCCAATTATTTCTTGGCATCTAAAATTCCATCCTTAGTGATTTACTCCTTTGGCTCAAGGCTGTATGATTCTGGGTGAAAATGTATTTCATGAACATTAAACATTATTAGGCATTTTATTCCTGTGTATCTGGTCTTTTTCCAAAACAGATTTTGGGCAAAAAAAGGAAGAAAGGAAAGGATATGAGAACTGAGAGAAAGATATTACTAAGCAAAGAATACGGCATGGAAGTAGATGTTCAGAACAAAACAAATTGCCTCACACTTCACAATTTTGTCTAGGAACAATGGATGAACCAGGGAGCAGAGTCAGCCTTCCTTTCTTGGTATCTCTCCTAAACTGCTGCTGAATATCTAGTATCTGTTTCCAGAGTAACTCCTAAAAAGCTAAAGCAGAACTTCATTTGCTTTCTCCTATTATTTAAGTAAAACTGCATATATGTACTGTCCAAAATAAACTCTGAAATTCTCAAAATCAATAAATACTACAGGCATATACAGGTAAGACATTTTTAAAATGTATATTTAGTAAATATTATTTAACCCAGTATTTAAGAAATGATAAATATTTATGAAAGGTTAATATAAGTAAATAATATACAACCTAAACATAACTAGTGATTTCTCCACCCATTCTTTTTTTGTTTTTCTGAGACAGTCTTGCTCTGTCACCCAGGCTGGAATGCAGTGGCACGATCTCGGCTCACTGCAGCCTCTGCCTCCTGGGTTCCAGCAATTCTCCTGCCTCAGCCTCCTGGGTAGCTGGGATTACAGGTACATGCCACCATGCCCGGCTAATTTTTGTATTTTTAGTAGAGATGGGGTTTCACTATGTTGGCCAGGCTGGTCTCGAACTCCTGACCTTACCTGTCTTGGCTTCTGAAAGTGCTGGGATTACAGGTGTGAGCCACGGCGCCCGGCCTCTCTACCCATTCTTTTTTTTCTTTTTTTTTGAGATGGAGTTTTGCTATTGTTGCCCAGGCTGGAGTGCAATGGTGCAATCTCCAGCTCACTGCAACCTCCGCCTCCTAGGTTCAAGCAATTCTCCTGCCTCAGCCTCCCAAGCAGCTGCGATTACAGGCCACCTCACCCAGCTAATTTTGTATTTTTAGTACAGACGGGGTTTCTCCATGTTGGTCAGGGTGGTCTCGAACTCCCAACCTCGGATGATCCGCCTGCCTCAGCCTCCCAAAGTGCTGGGATTACAGGCATGAGCCACCACACCTGGCCTCTCCACCCATTCTTAACACAACATGGTCTCCACCTACATCACCATCCAGCTGCCTCTCTGTTCAACATGCTCCAGTGTATCTCGAGCCTTCTTAAATACTCCCGTAAGTTCTAAACACAATATTCCAGATGAGTTCCAGCTCCCAGCTCCTGAGAGCAGAGGGAAGCTGTTTATTTCCTTGTTCTAAAAAGTGGTTATCTGTCCTAGCTGCCCCTCAGAAGCTCTTGTAGAGTTTTTAAATTTTAAAAAATATATTTTAAAAGCAGAGATGCCCAAGCCCTGCTCCAGTCTTCAGACCAGTATCTCTGAAGACTGACTGTTACAAATACTTGTAAGGCTAGTTATTTGGACCCAAGACCAGGGTTTATCTTGTAAATCAAGCCCACTGCTCCAGCCTGTGCTGATCTTTTAGGATCCTCATTCTATCCTGTAACATATTTTTATTTTGTTCCACTTCATGTTATTTGCAATTCTGATGCACCTTCACCTTATAGCTTCATCCAAGTTTCTGTGAAAAATTTTGAGCTAGCCAGGGCTTGAGGCCGAGGTTCTGTATCACAAAATGAGAAATCTTCTGGTAAACGATTTATTATTTAACACTGTAGTCAACTGAAATTTAGCAACCACTGCCATGTGCCTCTCGTGAGCCTTTGTATCATAGAGGCTAGAGAGGTGAGCACCACATTTCTCAGAATTCCTTGCAACTAGAGTTCTGGGTAAGTGCACTCTTTCACAACTGCAGGGTGGAAAAAACAAACAGAAGCTATGTGTCTGCTAGTTTAGTTATTTCCTTCTTGCAAGCCCTGTCATGGAGACTTGATTATTTACAGCAGCATTCTAGCATCTAGTCACCAGTTTCACAGGTACTGAGGAGTGGTTGCAGTAATATTTAGTAGCTTTCTAATCCCTAAATAGCAATGATGGTTTATTTCAATCTGTATTACTGAACTCAACAGTGCCAGTGGCAGCCTCTGGATTGCTATTCCTCATTGTGGCAGTAGTAGTTGTTCCTTATATGCTCACTTTTGTGGTGTTGTGGGAGTCACTCCTGAAGCCTATGCTACACAGTCTTCTCCTCTAGCCTTCCATTGATTTTCTTAACATCTACATCTCTAATATGGCTTGGCTCTATGTCCTCACCTAAATCTCACGCTGAATTTTAATTCCCAATGCTGGAGGGGGGCCTGGTGGGAGATGACTGGATCCTGGGGGTGGTTTCTAATGGTTTAGCACCATCTCCCTAGCACTGTCTCGTGGTTGAGTTCTCACAAGATCTGGTTGTTTAAAAGGGTATAGCACCACCCCCTTTGCTCTTTCTCCTGTTCAGCCATGTAGGACGTGCCAGCTTCCCCTTCCCCTTCTACCACGATTGTAGGTTTCCTGAGGCCTCCCCAGCCATGCTTCCTGTACAGGCTGCAGAACCATGAGCAAATTATACCCCTTTTCTTTATATATTACCCAGTCTCATGCAGTTCTTTAAAGCAATATGAGAACACATGAATACAATCTCTGACTTAAATTTCTTTGTGTGTGGAATACCTAGTTTCTGTTTCTTCCAGTAAACTCTCACTGATATAAGCACATTTGAGTATAACTGCTGCACTCTCATAACAGGACCACCAGCTAGGTCACACTACATAATGTCTACAAGGATATCATGAAAGACCTTGTTAAATACTTTTCTAATATCCTAAGATACAATATTCAAACTCTGCATTTTCTCTGACTTTGAAGTTTAGCAATGCTGTCAAAAAAGGAAATTATATTATTCTGATATGATTTCTTCTCAGGAATCTATGCTGACTTACAAGGATCCTGATCTTTCCTAAAGGACTCTTAAATGTTCTAGAATCCTGCCCAAGAAGGACATTGAGCTCATTGGCCCCAGAACAGTGATGTGATTTTAGTGTCAACCCTGTGTCTATATACTGGTGCCAGTATATTGCTTACTTGCTATGAAAATCTTGGACAACATTCCCAAGTCTCAGTTTCCTTAGTGCTAAATGGTAGTGAAATGCTATTTTACAGGATCCTTGTGAGGAGTAAATCAGATAACGCATATAAAGTCCTGAGCACAGTGTTCGGCCTGCAGCAGGAGCTCAATTAATAACAGCTATAACCTGAGAAATTCACCTTTTTCTCCCTTTCCAAAAATAAAATAAAATAAAATGTAAATGTACTCTTTTATACTTCCATGACACTCTACTCATTTTCTCAAAGAGATGTCAAATTTCACAAACAGTGGAAAACAGTTCTCTCATCTCAAGTCATATCAATAGATATTATCAAACATACTCTTGGTCAGGAGATGCCAAGTGCACTGAGTACTTCTCTAGCATTTGCTTATCTTGCCATTCAAACCCCTCTTAATCATGTTGATGTTACTCAGTTCATTTTGGAGATCATCACTGTCTATAGAAGCCCCATTGGCTAGCTTACTGAAAAAAGAGAGATGGAGCAAGGTCTTGGAGGAGGCAGGAAAAGGTGGAGGTAAGAATTTGCCGTGGGAAGAACAGAGCTGCTCGACAGCTCACCATCTCCAGTCCCAGGAAGATATGGTCTTTCTCACTGCATGGGAAGCAGGGCTGGCAATGCCTGGGGCTTCCCAGATGCTCCCTCTTATCAAGTTGTTGGAAGGACAAATTAATAGGATGGATAGATGAATATTATCCTTTATTGATCATCAACTATATTTAAAACACTGCTAGGCATGTTTTGAATTTACATAATACACACACCTGCACACATATACACAACAGAGAGACAAAACATATCACTGAAACTCAGACAGAATTAAGTAACACAATTAATGATTTGGCTTCACATCCCATGCTCTTTACTATACCACACCATTTGTTCAGAAAACATTTCATGAACTCTTACCAAGTGCTAGGTATTGTATTAGGTATAAAAAATACAGTGGGGAATGAACAAAAAGCACATGCTCACAATAAAGCATGACAGTGCTGTAAGAGTGAAAGCTTGGGGTGAGATGGGAGCCTATTAGAGGGGCACTTATTCCTAACCTGGAGTTGACAGAGGAAGCAACCTCTTAACTGAGCCTGAGTGGATGAATGTGATTTAGCAAAAGAAGGATAAATCCCACAGGAGAATTTGGGCACTGCAAGAGGCCAAAGGTGAAAAAGCTCTGTAAGAGCTGAGAAGCTGGAAGAAGGATGAAGAGGGAATAGAAAGGTAAGTAGTAACCAGAGCATATACTGCTTTCTAACTGGTGTTGAGCTTTAGCCTATAAGCAATTGGTAGTCACTGGGAGGTCACAAGCAGAAGAGAAATGTGCTAAAATCTGTATGGTGGGTAGGGAATGAAGATTGGAGGCAGAGGATCAGCTTAGAAGCCTCACAAGTGAGAAACTATGAGGACTTACACTAAAGAAATGCAAGCCGAGATCATGAGAAGAGGATAGGGATATTTAGAGGGCAGAACTGATGAGATGTTACTTCCATGAAGGGTGAAGGAAGAAACGGAAATTAAGAATGACTCAATTTTTCAACCTTATTCCAAAGACCACATTTAAAACACCTATACAACTTCTCCAGGTACTCGCATTATAACATTTCATTTTTTTTCTATAAAGTAGGGAGCAAGGTCATCTACTGAAACTGAGATGGGAGGTAGCAAGAAGAGATGTAGTGAAGATCTAAACTAGCCACTCTGTAGAATGAGGAATTGCTGAACTGAGAAACACAGGCTTCCAGGAAAGTTCTGAGGGCCCAAATGGGGCAGAAGGTCTTGATCTGGTAGCCCTCATCTGTACAGATGGAAGATTATCTCCAGCAGCACTCAATAGCCAGGGTAAAGATGCAGAGAAGATGAACACAGAGACTGGACCATATCAAAGTTTTCCAGGAGAGGCAGAAAAGACAAGATATTAGGGCAGAGGAGTTTAGAATATAAGAGAGTGGCAGAAGCAATGAAATATAGCCTCTAAGAGGAGTTTAGAATATAAGAGAGTGGCAGAAGCAACGAAATATAGCCTCTAAGCTGGATATAGAAGTGAAGGGAGGGTGTGCTAATAAAAAGAAAGCAGACTAGGAACTAGGGTCAGGGAACTAGAGGGCTCTCATGATAGCATTTCCCAAAATGTGTTTCTCAGATACTTATTACACAGGATGTTAATCACTGACAAGTTCCTCATTAAAAGCTTTTCATGGTCAAGTAAGTGAAGGAAAGCTTGGGTAATGTAATTTTTAAACTTTCCTTCCTGTACTATTTGCATTTAATAAGTTCATAATATATACTGTAGTTCTGTAATAATTTATCTCTAGGATAAATATGCATTTCCCAAATACTTCTGATTATTGTATATTATTTATCTATATTTATCAGAGAATTTCACCGAATGGGTATCTCAAGGAACACATTTTCAGAAGGTGCGCTCTATGAAATGAGAAGTAGGGATGGTAGAACACTTGAAAAGAAAGTAGCTTACTAAGGCAGGAGGTTTACCTGAAAGTTCTCTTAGCTTCCAGAGCTATGTATCTTTAGTTCTACTATAACACACATACACACATACACACACACACACACACACACACACACACACAGCTTGACTCTGACTCTACTGTAATTAGTATTCATTCATGAAACCAATATTCCAAGAGCATGTACTATTATGTGGCAGAGGAGATTTATACAGCATTCTTACCAGGACAAACTTCATAACTTATCTGGGGAAAAAACAGAAACACACAAGAAAAATAAAAACCTGGCTGGAAAGTATGGCTCTTCCTCAGATACCCATAAGATATAGTTTCCCTCCAGGGCAACTAGTGCTACCAATATAGCCACAGCTCTGTAAGATCAGAAAGTTCCTCCATAAAAACAGAACTAAGATGAGTAGAACTGAGCTGAACAAACGAAAAAGCTCCAGTCTTGTCTTTGCTGAAGCTACTACTCTCCCAGAGTCATTCATGATGAAATAATCTCTCCTACCCCATCAATCTGATGACACAGATTCTTGACCTGGTTCTAATCTACTCCAGGATAAGAAATCCTACAAGTTGATTTTCTTAAATGACGACCAACCTGCTTAAACCCAGTGTCAACCATTCAGAATTCCAACTGTCACAGACTAGTATGGATAAAGCATAATCCATAAGGAAGAAGTAGAGATCCACATGTAAATACTGGCTAGTGCCAGACTATGAAGGATCTTGGTGACACAGCTGAAGCCTGGACATTCCTTGGGGAATGAGGAGGCCTTATGGATATATGAATAGGAAGACCAGGAGCAGGAGGGTAAAAGTGATGCCATCATTGCTAAAAATAGGTTTAGAAAGTTATTCTTGGGACATGCCCATAGGGTCCATGTCCATTTTCAAAAAGGCAGATCAAATTTTAAAACATTTTTTGTCATTTTTTCTCCGCTTCCCTTCAAAGGGTCTGTGGGTAATTTTCCTTCCTAGAGGTAAGGAAAATAGGCCCATAATTTCTAGCTTCATGGTTAAAGGTATAAAAGAGAAAGTGTAAACATAATTTAAACTGACAAGGATGTTAAATCAGGCAACTCATTTGAAACCCCAATGGGAAAAGAGATGAAAATCAAAATCTTCAGTACATATTGTAGAGATTTTAGAAAAACAAAAATAATATACTGCTATCATCTTATTAGGGAACAAAAATACTACAGACACATTAGCAAATGTGGCTTTGACTGATGTGACATAAGCTGAGACCTCATACCAACTAATTTAAGAAGTTTTAAAGATTTAGATCCTGAGAAAAACAAAACTACAATAATTATGTGGTTTCAGAAAAAGTTAAGTCTTCCCTCAGCAACTTCTTCACATTCTTTACTACTACCATACTACAATATGACAATCCCTAGGGGTTATACTAACATCACTTGATTAGAATTTTGGAAACACTGAAGTCCCACATTACAGAATGATGTCTAACTTGCAGAAACAAAAAACAAAGAAGGTTGGCTCATGGGATTTAAAACTCGCCGAGTTCCATAAAACAACTGCAGTTATAAAAACCACTATCTGCTCAACTTCAAAATAGGCTTTCAATAAAACCTCTGTGACAAAAAGTCATACCTATATATTCAGTTACAACAAAATTATAACATATATTGATTTTTGTGGATGTCAAACCTAAAAGTCATACACAAAATGTGTAGAAATCTGTGGTGTAATTTTAAAGTATGATGTTGGAAACATCATCATTGCTCTCTCTTCTTTGAAACATAATACACTGCAATCCAAACGAATTCAATTCTATAAAGACTCATTTTTCTTAACTACTATATATATGCTGATGTTCAACTATATGACTGCATGAAAAATTGTTTATACAGCTTCACGAGGAGCTCAGTAACTCCCTAAAGATACAAAACAGCACTCATGATCTAACTGATCTGTAAAGAATCATAAAATTTGAGTTAAAAAATTATATCAGCTTATGGAAAACTGATATTACATGTGGATGAAAAATGTGTTAACTGTTTTACCACAGAATCTTTGTGATCCACTTGTACCCTAACACTGGCTGGTTCTGGAGGCCACAAGACCATCCTCTGCAGTGTAGTGAGGCACATTATGGATGCAGAAAACTTACTCTAGTCAGATGCCCCGCTAGGAATTTCAGGAAATCCAAGATTTAGGCTGCTTTCTGGGAAAAAGGCTCAGAAGACCCACCAATGGCAGGAGATAGAAAATTCATACTCCCCCCGCAGGATTATGGCAACATAGCAATCTATTTACATTTTGTGCTTCATGATGTCTCTATCCAAAGTACATATGCAACCATAATGGGCTACACAGAACTAGGAAATGTGAAGAAAGCAGCAGTACTGAGCCACGTGACTTGAAGCTATGGGTCAAACTTCACAGGAGGAGTAGCAAAAAGAAAAGGGTGGGCAAAAAGGAAATGGAAGTATCTGAGAGAAAATTCTGGTACCCATTTAGCAGTACCAGCAAATTACTTGAATATTTACAGTCTTCTAGGTTCTACAATGCTAGAAGTCATGTAATTCTGCTTTTCTATCATTGAGAGGCAATACTCTTCAGTGGAAAGCAGCCTAGTGCTTCCTTAGACTTTGACACTAACCACACAGGACCAGGGTAGGACAGGAAGAAAAAGGTCAGTTGGTGCTAAGAGAAAATTTGTTTTTCCCTATAATTGTGAAATCACAATGACCTACAATGTTAACTGCACTATCTTAAAAAACTATTTTTTAAAAAAGAGAAGTGCTAGTTTGTGAAAGCATTCCTATTGTCATCACTCTGTAAGCAACAGAGGTCAGAGAGAAAGTTTGATCATCATTTTAGCCACTGCAGCACCCCCAGCACTGTGCCTCACATATGATAAGCAGCAGTAAATATTCATGGAACTGAATCTTCTGTATGAGCATCCCTGTCTCTTAATCCTTCTTTCTAGTGTTTCTTATTTTCCCACCTTATTTCTTCCCATAGCTTGCACTGCTCTGTCGTTGTGGTTTAACTGATAATTTGGACAACACAAAATAACAGTCTGTTGAATTTATTGGTAGATAATTTTAGGTTCACTTTTTTAATTGGAAAAGTAAATGTTAGGAACATTATCTTTTTCTCTCTAAAATACTTTGCAAATTAAGCTATGGGTTAGCAACCTTCAACAGAAAAAAGTTCCATATCTCTAAGTTGAAGATGTGTTGCTTTCTGCTATATTAAAATACAATTTTTAAAAGCTGACTTGTGCCATACTCTTTTTTATTGTTACATATCTAAGAAACAAAATTTTCCACAATTGGCTATAAAAAGTAACACAGAACTAGCTTGGTTCCTATAAAAGTATCCTTTCAAATTAGAAAACAAATATTCAATGTAAAAAAGTCACATACTTTTCATAGTTCCATCTTCTTCCTCATCCTCACTGTTTATCACCATGGTCCCCAAGTCGGATTCCAACATGGTGCTATTATGTTCAATCATGGTCTGGGCCCCTTCACTCATCGTGCTTGTGGCCCGCATGGTGCCCACACTCTCCACACTAGTCTTCACCATGGTGTGGGAATCCAGCTCATCTTCATCCTGCAAGCAAAATACTGCAATGAGGGAAGACTTTTCTGTGACAGCTGGATTTCTTAATTCTTAACAAGAGAATGAATACATTATAGTTTTAATACTTATAAAAATACGATTAGTACTGATTTTAATATAGACATACATACAAATGTTATTTTAAGAGCAAAAATTATTCAAAATAACCTAAAGCTTTAGGTAATTAAAGATCAAGCAACAGAAACTGATGAAGCAGAAGGCTGCTAGTTGCTTTTAAAATAAGGATTAAGATAAGTGAACTATCAACAAATGCATAACAAAGAATATGGTGACGAAAACAACTAAATATATAAAAGAGAGTACCTTTAAGACAGAACACATTGACACTTTGTATTATAACGGGCATAATGATGTCTATAACCTTGTACAAGAGCCATTAATTTTTTCTTTTAAATTATGGCAAAATATACAAATACATATACATAAAATTCACCATTTTAACAATTTTTAAGTGTACAGTTCTATAGCACTAAGAATGTTCACAGTGTTGTGCAACCATCACCATTATACATTTACAAAACTCTTCATCCTCCCTTTCCCCAGTCCTGGCAACCTCTATTGTACCTACATGAGGCATCTAGAATAGGCAAATTCATGAGTACTATTATTCATACCATAGTACTAATTCATAATTACTATTGTACTCATGAATTTGCCTATTCTAGATACCTCATGTAAGTGGAATCATACAATATACTTCACTGAGCATAATGCATTCAAGATTCAGGTATATTGTGGTATGTTGTGTAATTTCATTTCTTTTTAAGGCTGAATGATACTCCACTGTATGAATACACCACATTTTGTTTTCCTATTTATCTGTTGATGGCTATTTGGATTGTTGACACCTTTGTCTACTGTGAATAGTGCTAATGTGAACACTGACCTACAACTATCTGTTTGAATCCCTATTTTCAGTTTGGTTGGGTATCTACCTAGAAGTACAATTGCTGGATCACATGGTAACTTCATATTTAATTTTTTGAGTGCCTAAACTGTTTTCCACAGTGGCTATAGCATTTTACATTTCCACCAGCAATGCACAGGATTCCAACTTCTCTACATCCTTGACAACACTTGTCATTTTCCTTTTCTAAAAAGTAATAGCCATCCTAATGAACATGAAGTGTTATCACATTGTAGTTTGATTTGCATTTCCCTAATGACTAGTGATGTTGAGCAATCTTTTTGCATGCTTATCAGCCATTTGTATATCTTCTTTGGAGAAATATCCATTTACCCATTTTAAAATGGGTTGTTTGGTTTTTCTGTTGTTATTACAAATTCTGGATATTAATTCCTTACCAGAGATATAATTTGCAAGTATTTTCTCCCATTTTGTATGCTTTTTACTTCATTTATAGCATCTTTTGATGTAAGTTTTTAGTTTTGATGAAGTCTGACTTATCAGTTTTTTTTCTTTTGTTGCCTATGCTTTTGTTGTCAAATCCCAGCTTTTGAATGTTTCACAGAAGAATTGAGTCAGTAATATAAGTACAAATTAAAAGTGCTCTTTAAAACATTCACCAAAGATATACTGGAATAAGGTCATAAAAATAAACTAACAAATCCTGTCTGAAAGACCAACTGATAATCCCAGTGCTCTTGGAGGTCAGGGCAGAAGGCCAGGAGTTTGAGACCAGCCTAGGCAATACAGCAAGACCCTGTCTCCACAAAAAATTTAAAAATTAGCTGAACATGGTGGTGTGCCTGTAGTCCTCGCTACTTCATGGGCTGAGGCTGGAGGATTGCCTGAGCTCAAGAGTTTGAGGCTGCAGTGAGCTATGATGGTGCCACTGCCCTCCAGCCTGGGTGACAGAGCAAGACCCCATTTCAAAAAGAAAGAAAGGACCAAAGAATCGGCTATTTAGAAAAACTTGATTATGTACTGAAATTCATTTATATTTATTCCATTTTTAGTAGAAACATATAAGCAAAATCTAGTTCTGGCAGAGTTGACAATGCAAATCTGAAAACATCAATGTTGAGTCTCAGCAATTTGGGTTGTATAATATAACAATAGTTGGACAGCTGTTTGATACCTTTCCTCTTCCTAAACCTACATGATAAGCTTGGGCATTATGTCTCAAAGTCGTTTGCACTTCTTTCATGATCCTTTCTCTTTTAGAAGACCTCTTCATTCTCAAGCCTTCAACAATCTACTAAATCGAGGAGTCTCAAATCCTGAAATCTTCCTATGTCTTTACTTATTATGTAAATGCTTAATGACATCTAAAATTTGACAGTCCCAAATCAGATATTATTTGTCTCTCTAGTCCCTCCTATCTGTCTCCATCCCCAACAATCACCACAAAGCATGGTAATCTTCACTTGCTACATAAAACTTCAACGTCTTCTTACATTTATTTTCTCTTTCATTCCCTATATATGTAGTTCTTTAAAAAATTCTCTCTTAGCTCCATGTCTTCTTTTTCCATTTCCACTGCTACTGGGTATAATCCTCACTACCTCATAGGTGGTTTACTGCAGCTAATGCTTCCTGACTGAGGACTCTCCCATCTAACTTTCTAGAGTCAGGCAGACATTGGTTCAAATCCTGGCTCAAATCACTTATGAGGCATAGGATCCTTGTCCCCAAAGATTGATGATTAAATAAAAAGGTAAGCAAAATGCCTGCATGCTACCTGGAACAAGGTAGTATCACACCTTTCTCAAAGTACATGGCATTATACTAACCTTTCTTGAATACTATTTCCATTATTCTACGGAAGAATCTACAATGGCTCCCAGTTCCTGCCTTCATTAAAGCTAAACATTTCTGCCTAGATTTCAGTGTCTTCTATGGCCCAATCCTATTTTCCCATTGTTCATATAACCTCCAATACAGGCAGGCTGGACTTTAACTGAATCTCTCCTTGCCATAACTTCTTATGATGCTATGCTCATTAAAGACTTCCTTTGTGTACATGTCTTATTCTCTATCCAGAACGCCCTTCCCCTCTATCCATTTAACTAAATCCTACCTAGTTTCAGATCAAGTATCTACTACTTCCATGGCTAATTCAGTCTTTGTTAATTATTCTCTTTTCTAAACTTCCACAGAATTTACAACCTGCATTATATACTTTTGTATTCAATTTATGATCTCATATTGCAAGCAATCGTTTTGCAAAATCTTTTATAAATGTAAGTACCCTATGGACAAGAATGTCTTTGAGTGCCTCTGAATCCACTAAAGTGCTTCATTTAGTATTCAAAACACAGTAAGGATTTGTGAAAGTTGTCAGAATCAAAATAAAAACATTTCTGTTTAAAACAACAAAAAAACAAACAAAAACCAACCCTGACAAATGGAACAAGGGAAAGCCATGCATAAATGCCTGATAGCAAAAGCTATCACAAAAGACTCTGCCAAAACCACCACTTTGCACAATGGCCATTGCAATCTTACATGTAAAATACTGCGAGGACATCTACCCAGCAACTGCCTATCCAACCACAGACTGGCGCACAAGGATAAGGATTTCAAAACAATTAGGCAATTCTCCCCATTTTTCCTTTAAAAACCTTCGTCTTCCTTTGCCCCCCGAATATACACATCATTTACTATAGCACCTATACTAGCACTGCAATGCCCTATTCTAAAATAAATGTTACTTTCTTTTAGAGAGTCCTTGTTATTTAGGTTGACACGTTCAATACATATTGACTTCTTGATGGAATTACAAAATCAGGGACCTTTACAGTTAGAGAGAAACTAATTCGAACCATCATTTTATATCTGAAAACACTGAGGTCCATAGAAAATAAGAGACTTCCCTAAGGTCACACACCTACTTAAAAGTAGATCTGGGACTAAGAAACAAGTTCTTTTATTTCTTAGCCCATTATTCTACTACATACATGTACCTGAATTACGTTTAAATTTTGATCTACCTGAATGCTTAAGTTTGAGGTGCAAGCTTACAATTTTAAAAGCTTATATCACCACCTTCTATTCCCAAAGAGTCCCATACAAATTATGCAGTACATTCTAGTCCAAGCCACCATCTTCTCCCACTTGGAGCATGAAAATAGCCTACTGACTGTTCCTATTGTTTCCATTTTTGCCCCTTTTAGTCTCACTCACATAGGCAGATTGATCCCTCCAGAAGACAAATGACATCATGTTACTCTCCTGCTAAGGACTCTGCATTTGGCCTCCTATCACACTTAGAATAAGATCCAAAACCTTTATCATGTCCAAATGTGATCTGGCCTATCCCATCTAGTAATATCTGCCAATCCCATCTCCTATCACATTCCTTCTTGCTCACCAAGCTCTAACCAGGATGACCTCCTTTGCTGTTTCTTGAGCATTCTAAGCATGTTCTTCCTTTTAAGTCTTTAAATTGGCTGATCTATCAGACTGGAATGTTCATCCATAAACCAGATTGATAATTTATTTAACTCAGGTCTCTATTTAGCTGTGACCTCCTCAGTGAAGCTTTTTCTGACCACCAATCTAAACTAAAGCCGCCATCATTTTCTATTCTTCTGTATTCTTCACAGTCTATACCTGGCCTTCACGACCACTAGAATGTAAGTCTGAAGAAGGTAAGAGACTGTTTTAACTTCTGAATCCTCATTATTAAAACACCTAGCATACAGTAGGTACTTGATAAATATTTATTTAATGAATAAATTTATATTTTCACTTATTAATCATCCAACAAGCATTTATTGTACATCAAGTAGTAGACAAGACATTGGAGATACAAAGATGAATAAGATAGTTGCATTCCTGAAATTTCAGTTTTCAGGGAGTTTGTGATCTAGGAGAAATCTACTACCATGTGAACAATAAGTTACAGGACAATCTATTAAGTGCTATAAGAAAAGTGTTGACAGTAAAATGGGAATACCAAGAGTAGAGCCTCTAACTCTGCCTTTAGAAAGTGAAGAAGGCCCCACAGAGGAGGCTGAACTTGAGTTAGCTCTTAAAGGATGAGTAGACTATATATTTAACACAGGTAGATACATTTGGGTGGAGTGTTTTACAACTGTTTACATTAGAACTAAACTCAGACACATTCCTTCTCAGCTCAGACACCCCAAGATTGAATTACGTGTCATGCCTCTGTATTCCCATAGTACTCTGTGCTTATGCTGATTTTACAGTACTGTAATTGTCTATCTACTTGCCTTGTCTAAATCCCCCATTAGACTCTCAAATCTATAAAGGCAGTAACCCGATCTTGTTTACAGTTGTATTCCTGATGTCTGGTAAAAAGTATTGTTCTTTTTATGTAATTTGTTGAATGAATGTTTTTTTTTTTTTTTTTGAGACGGAGTCTTGCTCTGTCGGCCGAGCTGGAGTGCAGTGGCCGGACCTCAGCTCACTGCAAGCTCCGCCTCCCGGGTTTACGCCATTCTCCTGCCTCAGCCTCCGGAGTAGCTGGGACCACAGGCGCCCGCCACCTCACCCGGCTAGTTTTTTGTATTTTTAGTAGAGACGGGGTTTCACCGTGTTAGCCAGGATGGTCTCGATCTCCTGACCTCGTGATCCGCCCGTCTCGGCCTCCCAAAGTGCTGGGATTACAGGCTTGAGCCACCGCGCCCGGCCCGAATGAATGTTAAATCCCTCATTATGAGGTAATGCCAAAACACAGAACGAAGGACAATGTTATGAGGTTATAGTAACATAACATTATTATTATAAAACATAGAATGGCTATTGAAGATATTATACTTTGGAACAGGAAATAAGGCTAATAACTAGAATTATTCAGTTGATCGTTCATTTAATAATGAAAAAATACTTATCATTGAGTTGGAAGCACTATGCTAAGGTCTCTTTAATTCTCTTTTGGCTGGGCACAGTGGCTCACGCCTTTAATCTCAACACTTTGGGAGGCCAAGGTGGGTGCATCACCTGATGTCAGGATTTCAAGACCAGCCTGGCCAATATAATGAAACCCCATCTCTACTAAAAATACAAAAAATTAGCTGGGCATTGTCGCACGTGCCTGTAATCCCAGCTACTTGGGAGGCTGAGGCAGAAGAATCACTTGAACCCGGGAGGTGGTGGTTGCAGTGAACCAAGACTGCGCCACTGCACTCCAGCCTGGGAGACAGCGTGAGACTCCGTCTCAAAAGGAAAAAAAAAAAATTATCTTATTAACCCTGAGAGGTGCTATTAATCCTCTTAGGCAAAGGAACCTGAGGCTCAAATAGGTTTCATAATTTGTCCAAGGTCATACAACAAATAAGTGGAGAAGCAAGAATTCTAGCAAGGTCTAATTCTAAAGCCTAAGACCTACCTTCTAATTATGTAAGGCTTTTAAACTATCTAAGCATTTCTCAAGCCCTATTTAACTTACACTACAGGTTTGCAAGAGCATGTTTCATTTTCCGAAGTAAAGAGATGAAGATGATTTTACATCAGTTCCTTTTTCAAATCTGCTGGTTGAATATCTTATTTTATCACAGTTGCAACCAGTTTATTCCCAAAACACTAAGTCTGTTTTTACATGTGTGAGTCATTTGTCTCTTATCCTTGTGAGATTCAAAGCTGTGACCATTAAACTTAACAAGAAACATAACATCTGATTGGTATAACATAGTCTTTAGCCTCCCTATATTCTACATTAGAGTTGAATCTACAAAGGGACAATAAGGCCTGAACCTCTGGATTCACACAATTGGCTTAGATAAAATTGTAAAAACACTGAATTAGGTTTGGAAGGGATTGATCTTACTGCATATTATTTTTACTTACGTAGTCAATTTGCTAAAGAATGCTAATCTAATTTACAAATTGACAGTAAAAAATAGCAATAAAAATAGCATGAACACTCAATTCACTAATGAGAGGGTGACACACAAATAGAAATTAATAAAGTACAGATGGAATGACTAGTTAAACGAAATTAGAAAACTCATTTATAATTTGGTGATGGTGTTGAAAACTTTTAAGCCACAGCTTTTACTTTTTAAAATTCTTAACTTATTCTTGATATTTTAGATTAGTATTATAATTTCATTTGATACTTTTTATATTTTTATAATGAAACATTTATGTTTTTAAAAAATTATATTCCACTTACATATACTGTTATTCCTCACAAAAGAAAAGCAGAAGGAAAAACATGTTGATACTTTATAGAAAAAGGTCTGCAGAACAGATGCTTCCCTACTGTAGAAAGCAGCCAATTCCAGTAAGGAATACAACAGCACTTTCAATCAGTGGCCATCATGTGCCAGGAATGCAAAACAGAGTACTGATGATAATCCAGTTTATGAATCATAAAATCCACATGGAATACAAATATTTGAAAACATTATTAGGAAATCCTACTCCACTGCTAAGACAGGCTTATGCTAAAACAGTCTGAGAAACAATCAGAGATTTTGCATTATCTACTAGTAGATACGTGTAATAACTACTACCTTAAAGCATTTTCTAAATACTCAGTAATTGACTGAATTAAGGATAAAAAGTATTTGTCATTTGTGAGACTAATTTGTCATTAGTGTCCCAAAGACAAATACTTTAGAATACAAAATTGTTTCTATATTCTAAAAATGTTTAGAATATAAAAATAGAATTTTTCTCAGTTAGGATACCTATTTGATGAGATAGTTAGACTACTTCTTAAACAGGTGTCCTAAATGGAAAATATTCTAATTTTATTTTGCTTCTTAAAATGACATTAAACACTTCTTTACTGTACATGCAATCACCTAACAGTATAATATCAGTATAAGAGCAGTGATCTTAATGACTTTCATTCCGTTGGACAATTCTAATGAATATGCATTCTGCTATAGCATGAAAAAAATATTCGTCAGAAAAAAATGTGTACAATATATACTTGAAACAATTATACAAAAAGTTGCATTATAGTGGTCTAAATATTTTTAAAACCTCTTAAAGGTGCTAATTAAACAGTCAATAATAAATGTAACAAACATACTACAAATACATAGCTGAGTTTTCAAGACAGGGCTCAAAACAGAGCTATGGTAATAAGTCAAATCTAACTTGAGGGCTTCTTTAGAGGCATGCGATGATGGGGGTGGGGGATTATTGGTTAAATAGGTTTCTATTTTAATAGATAAAGGGGAAAAGGGAAGTCTTTGGTTTCTTTCCAAAGTAGAAATGAAACCTTCACTTAAAATTGGGAATTTTGAAAGACTACATCCTCAGGAAAAAGGTAGACAAGAAACAATTTACCCAGTGGCAAAGGAGATGACAAGTCTCACCTGAGCTAGGCAAGGTAGGGGACAGGGATTGGGAAAACTTCCTTTAGAATTTATAACCATGGTTTAGGCCTTCGATTTTACATCACTCACACGCTCTGGGGAAACCTCGTACTGAGAAGTTAGCCAAATATAGCCCCAGTAAGGTAGCACCCCAGGTGCCTGATAAAAACAAATACAAATCCATGTTACAGGGATGCATACTGAACCCTCAACTCACACCGTTCTCAGAGATAAAATCTAGCCAAACATGAACTCACTATTCCAAAGATAAACACATGAGTAAACAAGTCACTGAGAATGGGTAGAAAGAACAAACAACAGAATTAAGATGCCCTTGCTCCTTAGAATTAATTTAGTCCCCTTAGAAAGCTGGATCTTGGGGTAAAATTAGGGAAGAATAGACAGTATCATTCTAAACTGCAAAAAAAATCGAACACAAAAGTAGAAATATTCCGGCTAGAATGGAAAGCAATGAGTAAGTTTGATTGAATTAGGGGATGTCCTACAGCTTATGGATGCTTTGAACACTGGGAGCCCAGCATAAGTTGCTCGGCAAAGGAGTGATAGGAACCATGGGAACTAAAAGATGATTTGGAGAAGGAAAGACCGGAGAAAGACTAGAATCAGAAAGTTATTACTAGAATCCAGATTTGAGGATAATTAATTAGAGCCTGTACTAAATAGAGTCATATAGTAACAAATGACAAGTTGAATCTGAAAGAAATCGCTAAAGAGGAATTAACATTTTCTAGAAAGTTTCTAGGTAGTCAAATATAATGGATCAACAATAACTCCAATATTCAGAACCTAGAGATCAAACTGAATCTAAAGAGAAAGTTGAGAGATTTTAATTTGAATAAAATAGATAACACCAGTTATTTGTAATCAAAAAGTGACTTACTATACTTTGTCACTTGACCACATGATCAAGGAAATGAAATCTATTATTCATTTTCCCATCAAGTAAGAAATCAACAAGGCATGTCCAATGCAACTGCAAGAACATGAACACAAAACTGGGGAAAACTAGGGTAAGAATCTTTCACTTCTTTCCCCATGCGTAACTGAATTTGGGGACTGTTGACTACTTGATGCTAACATGTTAACCTAGGTTGGTAAATAGATTTTAATCAGTGAGTTAGAAAAGGCAAAAATCAAAGGGTACTACTGTACATTTGCTTGTATGTCTCGAATCATGTAAGAGTCCTACTAAACTAAAAACACTCTTTCCTATAGCAAGGTGAAACTACTGATGTGACCCAACAGAGCATTACCTTTAAATTGTACTTCCAACTCTGGTAAAGGATAGCAGTTACCCCATTGTCCTTGTTATCAATACACAAAGGTTGTATCTGTTTATTGTTCCTGTGTTCCAAGTGAAATTGCCCACGGTAGGTCAACTGGTAACTCTGATCCAATTGAGCTAAAAATTACCGAGAAAACATAAAAAATAATCTCTTTCAAATAGCTGCCCTTAAGTGCCACTTCAATGTCTGACAGGCTGAAAAAAGTAACAAATTGGTATTCACCCATTAAAAACTAAGATTTACAGTATCTGAAAATCTGTAAAAAGAATTGTCTTCTCATTGCTGTAAGTAGGTGGTCTTTCTCTTTCACTACAAAATCAGCTTAATAGCTTATACAGCTGCTGTCTTTGACATACCTGTCTTTAGCAAACAGAAACTTCATGGATCCTAACTTTTTGCACGTTCACAGGCAGGTTTTAAAGTTACATCAAAGCTTTCAGGATCTCCAAACGTCATAAAAGACTTATTCATCAGTATAACAAGGCTAAATGGTGAAAAGGCATATGGGCAGGACTTCAGAGGCTTCATGATGCAAGACTGTACAAGTTTTTGGCATTATAGGAGAAGTTTCCAAACAAAAGATTACCTTACATCTCCTGTGCACAATACTAGTATACAATAGAGTGAATTAAAAGTAAAAGCAACCTTAACTGTGACATTTCTTTTTCCTTTCACAGCCAAAGCATGTCAAAGGATTGACAAAATATAAAGAAACTTATAAAATCAAATATTTTAAAATAAGAATAACACCTTTAAAAACTGTTGTGTTATTACAAGCAGTTTATAAAATATCCACAAGAGGGAACCAAAGACAAAAGACTAAAATTCCACTGTTTGGAGATTTACACAAATAGGTTTATAAAATAGGTTATTACATTTACTAACATACCTCAATATCTTTCAGAAATAGGCTAATGGTTCCTTGATAAATTTGTAAAAAGTTACATATTTAAAAATACTATAACCACTGTCATGTTGATACCTTTATATAAGCAATGTTTATGTTCCTCAAGGACAACAAATGTCTTTCACATTCAGTAATCTCCACTTGCATATAATAGCAGGAACTCAATGAACAGGTGGTAATTCCACAAAATTGATAGAAGCATACAAAAGGAAATAATCAATAGTCACATTAATTTATCAAAACTTCATTCTAAATTGCTTTTATATGAAAAGATTTATGATTGTATTATCTTTTATTCCTAGAACAAATACAACTAAGGGCTAAAGGGTCTTTAAAAATATTTTTTTCTTTTCTTCATTCTTTCTTTCTCTCATTCCTTTTCCATTATCATAGTATTCTAAGAGTAAGCAGAAATTTTGTTGTTGTTCTTTTTGGTTTGTTGGTAGTAAACATAAATTTTAATACATAAATTGTATTTTTATCGTTTAAATGTTAACAACAGAAATATCACCTACATAAACTTAGATATAATTTTGTAAAATAATTTTAGAAAATTAATTTCCAAAACATACAATTCAAAAGAAGACTACTTGAAACATGCTAAAGCAACAATATTGATTTTAACATACAGTTTACATCATTGAACTTCCTGATAAAAACGAAATTCTGGGGCAGAAAAATGTCAGGGCAACAAAAAACAACCTCCCTCACAACCCAATATTTTTCACACATTTGACTTAGGCATTGCTAAAGAAATACTTCATGTGCTACTGTACACCTTATTAATTATTAAATGCAAATACATTCTGTATTGATGATTTTGTGGCTGGCACTATCCTTAATGATGAGTAAAAGTCAGGCAAAACCTGTTTAAAACAGTTTTATACATGTGTTTCTTGATTTGATAAATATTTACCAATGAAATATTTATGTAATAAATGCTTTCTGTGTGCCAGGCAAGTGTGCTAAGGTATAATCTTTTCCTTGAGAAATGTATAGTTTAATGGGGAGTTAGAAAATAGACAACTACAGTGAGATAAATATTCTCAGAGCTAAACGCAGTATACCGTGGTGAACATAGAGGAGCACTTGCCTAACTGAAGCCTGGAGGAGCCCCATGAAAGGCTTCCTCTTTCCAGAGGAAGCAATGGCTAGGATGTCAAGACAAAAGCAGCAACCTACACTTTTCTTTAAATACTTTTTGAGCAATCCAATCTATGTTCATGGTTTAACTACCAACTGCAGAAAGCAGTGATTTCCTAATTTGCCTGAGTTCTTTCTCCCTTGGCATTCAGACCTGCATATCCAACTGCCTGCTATACAGAATGACTTAAGTGACCTATGGACACCTCAAATTAAGTAAGTGCTAAAGTAATCTCATCTTACACAGAAATATGCCTTGGAGAGAATACCGCTGGAGAATACTTCAGCCACAGTGTAAGAGGCACAGTGTAAGTGCAAAGTGAAAAAACAAAGGCTCTGACTATGCTATCAAGAAGTGTAGTTGTAAATAATTTGTTGTTTTTTCCCTTATTTTTTAAATGGTCAAAGGATAACTATATTTTTGAATGAGGAGAAAGGGCCCAGAAGAAAGGGTTCATGTAGCTGACTAAAAAAACAAGCAGAGAAGGGGCCTTTCGAGGGAAGTGAAAAAACCAAGAGCAATAAAACAATTACTGTTCTTCATGCGTACCTCTATCACAGTACTTGTTACATTGCATTATAATCAGTTATCAGTTTATTTGTCTCACTCATTAGGTTGCAATCTTCTTGTAGGCAATTACCATGTCTTATTTTTCTTCCATACCCATATTTATAAATGGGAAAAATATATAACCTCTGAACCAGGGAGACAAGGAAACATAGTGAGGATACAGAAACATATTAAAGTTAAAAGAAAACTGACATCTAGTTAGTGCCATAAGAAAAAAGTTATAAATACTGGAAAGAAAGAAACTATATTTGCAGATGACATCGTTGTCTGTGTGGAAAATTTCACAGAATCTACAAAAAAACTCCTAGAACTAATAAAAATTAGTGTGTATGGCAAGGTCACAGGATACAAGGGCAATACACAAAAGTCAATTGCTTTCTTACATACCAGCAATAAACAACTGAAATTAGAAACTGAAAAAAATTTCAACAGAAAAAAAACCCACTTAGGTCTAACATATTAAAACATGTACAGGATCTGTATACACTGATGCAAAAAATAAAAGATGATCTAAATAAATTGAGAAACATCCCATGTTCATGAATTTGAAGACTCAATACTGTTAAAATGTCATTTCTTCCTAACTTGATGTACAGATTTCATTCAATCCCAATAAGAATTCCTGGAAGCTAATTTAGAAACATTGACAAAATGATCTTTTCTATGGAAATGCAAAAGGCCTAGAACAGCCAAGGCAATACTGAATCAGAAAAACAAAATTTGGTCAGGAGTGGTGGCTCACACCTGCAACCCCAGCACTTTAGAAGGCCGAAGTGGGTGGACTGCTTGAGCCCAGGAGTTTGAGACTGGCCTGGGCAACATAGTGAGACACTGTCTCTACAAAAAATACAAAAAATAGCCAAATGTGGCAGTGTGCGCCTACAGTACCACCTACTCGGGAGGCTGATGTGGGAAAATCACTTGAGCCCAGGAGGTCAAGGCTGCAGTGAGTGTGATTGCTGCCACTGCACTCCAACCTGGTTAACAAAGCAAGATGCCATGTCGAAAAGAAAAGGAAAGGAAAAAGAAAATTGGAAGATTCAGTGTCCAATCTTAAAACTTCTACAACACTATGATAATCAAAACAGCATAGTACTGGCAAAAGAATACACACATATAGCAATGATATAACAATGAAACAGAATAAAGAGCTCAGAAACAGACCAACACAAATACAGTCAACAGATTTTTGAAAAGGACACAAAAGCAACTCATTGGAGAAAGAACCGTTTTTTAATTAAATGGTGCTAGAACAAGCTGGATATCCATACGAAAAAATAAAAATAAAAAAAAGGACCCAGACATAGACCTTACAGCTTTCTCAAAAATTAACTCAAAATGCTTCAAAGACCCATATAACATGCAAAACCGTAAAACCTATAGAAGAAAACTCAGGAGAAAATCTACATGACTTTGAGTTTGGTAGTGAATTTATAGACACCAAAAGCATGAACCATGAAAAAAAGCTGATATTTTCATAGTAAAACTAAAAACTTTAGCTGGGCACAGTGGCTCATGCCTGGTAATCTCAGCACTGAAGGAGGCTGAGGCAGGAGGATTGCTAGAGACCAGGAGCTTGAGGCTATAGTGAGCTATGATCATCCACTGCACTCAGCTTGGGCGACAGAGTAAGACCCTGTCTCTAAAAAAACAAAAGGCAAAAACTAAAAACTAGAAATTTCTGCTCTGTGAAAGACACTGTTAAAGAATGAAAAGACAAACTAAAAATGGGAGAAAACATTTGTTAAATACATACTTTATAAAGGACTCGTATCCAAAATACACAAAGAACTCTTAAAAATTCACAATAAGAAAACATACAACACAATTTTAAAATGGGGAAAACTATTGAACATTCACTTTGCCAAAGATATATAAATGGCAAATAAGCATATAAAAAGATGCTCAGCATCTTCATCATTAAGGAATTGCAAATTAAAACGAGATACCACTAAACACCTTTTAGAATGGTTAAAATGCAAAAACAAACAAACAAAAACCCTGACCATACAAACTGCTGGTGCACAGCAACAGAAACTCTCATTCCTTGGTTAGTAGGAATATAAAATGATACAACTTTGGAAAAGAGTTTGGCAGTTTCTTACTAAGCTGAACATACCGTAAGATCCAGCAACTATGATCCTAGATACTTACTCAATGTACCTGAAAACTTATATCCACACAAAAGCCAGCATATGAATGTATACAGCAGCTTTATTTACTAATAACTGCCCCAAACTAGTAAGTAACCATTGAAGATGGCCTTCAATAAGTTAATGGATAAATGAACTGTGGTGTATCTATGCAATGTAATACTATTCAGTGATAAAATGGGTTATTAAGCCACACACACAAAAAAATGGATGACTCTTATAAAAAACATAATGTTAAGTGAAAAAAGCCAGTCTGAAAAGGCTGCATAATATATGATTCCAATTATATGATATTCTGGAAAAGCCAAAACTGTAAATGGTAAACAGATCAGTGGTTGAAAGGGGGTTGGGGGAGAGTTGATTATGTGAAGCACAATGGATTTTTTTAAGGGTGATGAAACTGTTCTGTTTGACACTACAGTGTATCATATGTATCATTTTGATGCCTAATACCATGCATTTGTCAAAACTTTACATCATAAAGAGTGAACCTACTGAGGCAGGAGGATCCCTTGAGACCAGGAGTTCTAGACCAGCCTGAGCACACAGTAAGACCTCTGTCTCTACAAAATATTAAAAAAATTAGCCAGGCCTGGTGGTGCCTGCCTGTAGTCCCACCTACTTGGGAGGCTGAGGCAGGAGGATCACTTCAGCCCAGGAGTTCAAGACAGTGAGCTATGTTTGTGCCACTGAACTCTAGCTTGGGTGAAAGAGAGAGACCAGTCTCAAAAGCTACAACGACAACAACAACAAAAAGAGTGAACCTAACGTATGCAAAATTTAAAAAAATAATTTAGGAGGTCAGGGGATCCCAGGGTGAAATGTAGAATTGTGGCAAAAAAAAAAGTAACTGTATTAAAAATGTATTGAAACAACTTCACTGAAGGGGGTGAGAAGAAAACGTACTAACCTAAGTAACTTTGGAGTAAGTGAACTGTGAATTCTGTTAGACTAAAGACAAAAGGAATGATACATAAGCATTGCAACTGATAATGTTGTTTTCAATGTTTTCTATACGGGTTAAGAATTCTGAAACCACTAGATATGTATACTGGAGGTGAAAAACTTAGTAAATGAATGATGGGAGCCAGGTTTCTCACTACTGGAGTTGTAGGTTATAAACAAGCAAGGGGACCCACCTAGAATAATAATGGATTAGAGTCAGACACATCAGTATAAATTAATGTTTAGTTTAATACAGATACAGATGTATACACATACATACATATATATACACACACATAGGTGCCTACATATGTAGTTATAAATGTGTATATACACAGGTTAGTATACACACATATATCTCCTTGCCTCATAAGCTGAGAGGGCACAGAAGCAACAATGTCCCACAGTAAAAAAAAGTCCCCGTGGAATTCAATCTTGATTTCCTACAGTTTTCCAGTAAAAGGAAGTAGGCTCCTTATTCTAGGACTGGAACAGGAAATATACAATATGAGCCTAGAATATCTTATAGTGTCAGAGAGTAAGGAAGTGTTAAAAACAAAACAAAACGCCACAACGATGGGGATATGTCATAGGGACAAAGGAGTAAAAACAAAAGGTTCCCAATGGCCAAAGCTGGAACAATTTGAGCAAAATAAATAAATAAACATAGTAGTATTGGACTATAATCCAAAATATAAACTAATAACCGTGAGTCAATACTGATGCAAATGACTGAATAAATGGGGAGAGTAGACAAATATCCTGTGTAGAAAAAATTCTAAATACTCAATCCTCAAGAAAGTTGAGAATAACCCCCCACTTCTTAAATGTGAGCTGTGTACTGTGACTTCCTTCCAAAGAGTACAGTATGAAAAGGAAGAAAGAATATTTTACTGTAAAGAAATGTGACATGCTACCTCAGTCAGGTGATCCTGGTTAACATCAACAGTGGTAAGTCATGTTGACAGAATAATTTACTCTTGATGTGATGAGACTTATATTTATCTCTGGGTCTTCTCAAAAACCAGTAAGCTTAGTCTCATCATTAGAAAAAAAATCCCAATTGAAGGATATTCTACAAAATATCTAACCATTATTACCCAAAACTCTCAAGGTCATCAAAAACAAGGACATTCTGAGAAGCTGTGACATCATGAACCCTTTCTGTGCATGGCTTATATCATTTAACGTCCTCCAGGGAAATACATGCTTGCCACAAATGACAAAATTGCATTCGTTTTTATCGTATATATACCATGTGAAATTAGCCAAGTGCAGAAAGACTAAAGAAGCTGATCTCATGGAAGTAGAGAGTAGAAATGGTGTTTTCCAGAGGTAGGGGAGGCTTGTGGAGGCTGGGAGTGGTAGGGAGAGATTGGTCAATAAATACAAAATTACAGTTAGGAGGAATCATTTCTGGTGTTCTACTGCATAGTACAGTGACTATGGTCAGCAATATTGTATATTTCAAAATGGTAGAAGATTTTGAATGTTCTTATCACAAATAAATGATAAATGCATGAGGTGATGGAAATGCTAAATATTCTGATTTGATTTTTACACATTGTATACATGTATCAAAACATCACACTTTACCCTGTAAATATGTATAATTGTTATGTATCAATTTTTGTTTTTTAAAAAAAGAGAAGCCTAAGGAGATATGATGACTAAATGTAATACTGCATCTTGATGGGTCCTAAAACACAAAAAGAACATTAGGTAAAAACTAAATAAATCTGAAAAGAATAGGCACTTTAGTTTCAAATCTGTATTAATATTGGTTCATTATTTAGACAAACGTATCATACGAATATAAGATGTTAATAACAGGGGACACTGAATGTGGGAGGCATATGGAAACTCTCTAAACTATTTTTGTATTTCTTCTATAAATCTAAAACTATTTAAAAATAAAAAGTTAACTTTAAAAATTGAGAAAATCCTTTGCTTCTTATTTTGAGCAAATATTTATTATCTGTTTCACCACAAGGCCCTACACTACAACCCATAAGTCAATGGTTCTCACCCAGGCCACACATTGGAATCTGCTAGGAAGGTTTTTTAAAAATCCTGATGCCTAGGCCCTAGCCTATAACAATTAAGTGAGAAATTTCCCAGAATAAAAATCAAGCATTGCTTTTTGTTTGTTTTTGCCAAAAGCCACGAGCACTGCAACGAGAAAGCTCAAATGATCTAGCAATTTATTAAATATTTTACATATTATATCGAGTATCACAAATCCCAAAGAATCACGTTTCTATTACAGGTAATAAAGCATATAAACTTAAAGAGATTAATATCTACAATTTTTATACTGACAAGAACTCTGTATTCTATTACTTCACCAAAAATTTTTTTGCAGTCCCTTTTCAGAGTATTTTTAAAATATTTTACAAATTTCAATATGTATATGCTTTTAAAAAATGCACTTAAGTGCATTCTATTTTCAAAATAGCATCTTTTATTCAATAATATATTTTAACTTTTCATATGGCAGAGACAATTCCCATAAGTTTGCTCTACATCATACACAACACTACTGTAGAATGCTCCTTGGTAACAACAAAATGTTGCATTTTGAAGCTTTATTGCATAGAAAGAGCAATTTTGTTAACACATACTCTTTAAAGGTAGACTTGCCATAAGCAGTTCAAGAGTTTACCGCAAACATGAACAAATAGATATATTATTTAATCAACTCATACTAAAGATTTGGGAATATCTTCCACTAATATCCAGAAAACAAAATTCTTACTATGTAATACAGTTGACCCATCTCAACACCTAATTTACATCACATGCTCAGAAATGCCAAAAGAAGATCTTCGTCATAGTTAGCAATGCTTAAACTAACACAACAACTTTGATATTGGATTAACCTTCTACAGAAATCTGTTTGCGATTTGTTTAATTTTAGAAATCTGTACAATTATCTCAGCACCTATCAAAACATGTCAATTTGTCAAGATACATTCTCATCAGACAAGCTCTTCCTATAACAGGTATAAAAAATCAAATTCATAAGGCACTATTTCCAATCATGCTCCATACTTTTCTTGAATAAAAAATATTTCAAAAGGTTTGTTTATAATAGCTACCCAGGGCACAGGTGTACACACTAAAATTTTAAAAACCAACATATCTTGTAATGGTTATCATATACCATTTCCTTTTTAAAAGCCACACTATAAATTGATGAAAATGGCAATTTAATTTTAGGCCCCTAATATTCCCCCAACTGCAATAAGCCAAACTAGATAGAAGTAAATTAAATTTGGAAATTTTTTGTTTATATTGTTATAACCCATAAATTCTCTGAAAATTATGTTAAGAATACAGGATCCACACACAATAGACCCACTTGATGTGAAATATAAATCTCTCCCTTAATGTAGCAGTGAATCTCAGTTCTGAAATTTTGAAATCAGAGAAAAAATTTTATCTCTATTATCTAAAAAGTTAGCTTTATGAAATTTGTCAGTGGTCCAATGCTAAACTTGCTCTGTGTTATATTTGCTCCATCACTGCTTAAGGACCAATCCAGAGTCTGGACTGGAAACAGCAACGGTAAAAGCTGCCAGAGAATACAGGTCCTCTGGGCTGAAAATAAACCAGAAGCAAAAGTTGACAATACAGATCTCTCACCATGCTGAAAAGACCTTTCATCCATGAAATAATCAAAAAGGATAAAACAGAATGGAGAAAAATTTCACTGAAAACAACTGGGACACCAAAATATCCATCTAAAACTTTCTGTTATATCCTAAAAGAAAGTCAACTCCCCAGTACCACAACTAAGTAGGTAATGGCCAAATGAATCCCTCAAACTAAAGCTAAAGAAAAAAAGAAAAGAACCAGAAAGTTTTATGGGCCAAAGGTAACCAAGCTAAGTTGTGAACACAAATAACAAGAGGTTGCAAAGCAACAACCTTGACTTAACAGATACAGATGTTAGGTCAAGCACAGTATCAATTAGATAAGGAGGGGCCCAAGATTGTACTTTTGTTCCACCACCTCGACAAAACTATTGTAAAAGACCCAGTGGTTGAGAAAAAGAAAAGTATCATTTATGTCTATTCTTTTTGTTGTGCTGTTGAGACAGGGTCTAGCTCTGCAGTGGCGCAATCTCGACTCAATGCAACCTCTGCCTCCTGGGCTCAAGCAATCCTTCCACCTCACCCTCCTGAGTAGCTGGGACTACAGGTGAGCACCACCATGCCTGGCTAATTTTTGTATTTTTTTTTGTAGAGATGGGGTTTCGCCATGTTGCTTAGGCTGGTCTTGAACTCCTGAGCTTAAGCTATCCACCTGCCTTGGCCTCTGAAAGCGCTAGGACTACAGGCATGAGCCATCGTGCCTGGACCATTTACTTCTGTTCTAATCAACTATAAATTTGGGTATGATTTGCTTTAATTGTCGTGATTCCTTGTAATGCTACCTTACAGAAGTTTTCCCTTCCCTGCTTGTCACTTTGTTTGACAACTTCTCTAAAACAAATCAGAATTGAACTATGATTTTTTCTTTGAATGGTTCTAATTTATGGGCACTCAAGGAGTCTGTTAATCACTGAAATATATTAAGGGTTTTATAGATTTATAAAGAGATCATATTACAAACTCAGTATCAAAAATCACAATTTTAGGCCAGGCATGGTGGCTCATACCTGTAATCCCAGCACTTTGGGAGGCTGAGACGGGCAGATCACTTGAGGTCAGGAGTTCGAGACCTGTCTGGCCAACATGGTGAAATCCCGTCTCTACTAAGAGTACAAAAACTACGCAGGCATGGTGGCAGGTGCCTATAATCCCAGCTACTCAGGAGACTGAGGCAGGAGAATTGCTTGAACCCAGGAAGTGGAGGTTGCAGTGAGCTGAGACTGCACCACTGCACTCCAGCCTGAGCAACAGAGTGAGACTGTCATTCATAGATAGATAGATAGATAGATAGATAGATAGATAGATAGATAGATTGATTGATTTTAAAAATAAAATAAAAATTACAATTTTAGAACACTCCAAGAAATTATGAAGGGCAGGAGCTCCCATCAAAACGGAGATTAGAACACATGGGTTTATGCCCATCCCTCGCAAAACCCTCTCAAAACTACAACAAAGTCACAGAAAAGGATAAACCCAAAAAGACAAACAGCAGAAGGGAATAGACAACAGCATATAGGAGATGTCAAAAATGTGGAAGCTAGAAAAAATGTTTGGAAGTTAGAAAACAGATAAATAGGTAAGTAGCTAACTCAGCAGACCAAAAATAAAACTTAAGCTTGCAAAGAGAAAAGTCACAAGAAGCATGTGAATTCAGGGTAGCGAACCCTACCATCTTTTACAGCAAGATTTGCTGGTCAACTAGTTCCATTCTTATACACAGAGCTGCCAGAGGTAATTTTAGTGCTTCTCTCAAATATAATTCCAATACATTTGAAGAAAGCCCATAAAATGAAATGTCAGAGGTCAAAACAAACACAAAAGAAACACAGACAAGGCAGGGAACAAAAGAAAACTCAAAATAATAATAAGGAAACAATAACGTAGAAAAGAAAGCTACCTTAGACATTAAATATCTAATATGAAAAAATAGCAAGTTTGGAAGATAAACTTGAGGCCATCTGAGAAGAACAAAAAGAGAAAAAGAGGGAAAAGGAAACAGAAAAGATAATTGAAAGACTAACCTAAGAGGTTCAACAACCAAATAAAAGGAGATCCAGAGAGAGAAAAGAAGAGAGATAGTGAAAATTATCCAGAAACAGCAAACATGAAATCACACAGAACTGAAGGGTGTTTCCAGATTTAAAAAGTCAAAGACATTCCATACGATGAATGGGGAAAAGATGTACACCAAGGCACATTATTAGGAAAGTTTTAAGTAACAGGGACAATGCAAGGATCCAAAAAGCTCCCACAGTCAAACATTCAAAGAATCGGGTATCAGAATGGCATCTATCTTCTCATCGGCACTATTGCTGAGCATGGAAAAAGAGCAAGATTTTCAAAATTATAAAAGAAAGTTATTTTCAATCCAAAATTTTACACCCAATCAATCAATCAATCAATTAAGGGTAAATGTACAATAAAGACATGGTCAGATATGCAAGGACTGAAAAAAACTGCTGATATCAGGAAGCTACTGGGAGATATGATACATAAAAACAAGGAAGTAAAACAAGAAAGACAGAAGACAACATCTAGGAATAAAGAGATTACAGAAGAAAAAAAGAGGACATTCCACAGGTTGATGTTGAAAGGAAGTCTTAGGATGACAGCTGCTCAACACTCCTAAAGAGCAATTAGTTCAGATTAGTAGAGGACAGAAGACTAGAGAAGGGATGAATCAATAAAAAAAAAAAAGTACAGTATTAATAAATTGTGTTTGAACATACACAGAGGAGTTCAGAGCTCCAGCAGAGAGTCTGGGAATATAGCATTGGGGAACAAACTTAGTGATTAGAAAACTATAAAAACCACAACAGTAACAAAAACCGAGACAATTATTGGTTCAGAAAAATCACAAAAAGAAATAACATGTAATCATAATATAAGTGAACAGTATTTACACAGTTATAACTATATAAGAATTTGTTTTAATTGTGATTACACAGGAAAAATTAGAAATAACAAGTAATCCTTTTACAAGGTTTCAATTCGTCATCAATAATTTTATCTGAACTATTTCTTATTAAATAAAATTTACTTTTCACCATGTAAAGGAATAAGTAAATGTTCTTTACTGGTTTCTCTCCCCCCAAAAAAAAAAATATGTGTGTGTGTGTGTATGTATATTTGTACATACTTTCAAATATATGTATACAAATATACATATATACACATATATTTGAGGAAAACCAGTAAAGAACAAACATATATTAT
>NW_012116810.1:237944-247580 GCF_000951035.1 Colobus angolensis palliatus | reverse complement strand
TGGATCACTTGAGGTCAGGAGTTCAAGACCAGCCTGGCCAACATGGCAAAACCTTGTCTCTACTAAAAATACAAAAATTAGTTGGGCATGGTGGCACGCACCTGTAACCCTAGCTACCTGGGAGGCTGAGGCAGAAGAATTGCTTGAACTCAGGAGGCAGAGGTTGCAGTGAGCCGAGATCACACCACTGCACTCCAGCCTGGGCAACAGAGTGAGACTCTATCTCAAAAAAAAAAAAAAGAAGGCAGACTTTTGAAGCTCCCTATTGAATAGGGGTAAGGAGAAAGAGGGGAAGGGGAGGGAGAGTTTCTGTCTAAGAAATGCTCACCTGAAACTGTATCACCACCTGAGGGGAATGGGTTATTCAAAGCACCCTGGGATTTCTACCCATACCCATGCTGAGAATCAACTGCTTTAGTGAAGCCCGTTTAAAGGGAATATGCCATTATTCAGAGATTAAGGACCACAACCTGAACAGCTCTGAGTTCAGACCATAAGAGGTCACCAGAAAGTCCTCATTTCTTTTCCAAGGATAGAAGCTCTAAGACACAGTCTAAGACCAATTTGACTTCTTGTCTTTGAGTCATTAATAAGTTAATATGAAGTCAAATAACACCTTTCTTTAGATAAAAGTAAATGACCTGATAAATGCATAAAAGTGAAAAGATTTCATTCAAGCTTAACATCAAAAAGTATCCCATTTTTTGCTCAACATTTCACTTAAAATTCTTCTACACCCATTTAATTCCTTGTATTTTACTTAACACTGTAATCCCTAAGAAATGTCTGAGCTCCAGTGACAAAGTAATTCTTCTAAACTCCTTATCAATCTTTTAAAGTACTTTAAAAATAGCATGTCAGTGCTGTGTTCTATGCCTTATGTTATAAATTCAATTAACATCATTCTGCTTTGAAAATCATCATCCAATGTACCACATGTAGAACATTTGCTTTGCTGTTTTACTTAAAAACAAGTACTCTTTTACTGTATAAATATTTAAAAACTCATTCAAGTACCTGTATAATATTTCAATAAGCCATACCAGCAAACTTACAAATTAGTATTTTAAAAATCATCAACTAAGTTCAAGAAATACATAAGAATGAATAGTGCTTGTTGTGTAAATACCAAATTACCAAATTGCATGCTTACATTTTGAATACTAGAGATAAACGAGTATTAACTGAACAAATTCTGTATGCCTGCTTTTTATATACACAACTTAAACTTTGTGTTCATTTAATCAAAAATGAATGTAAATTTTATAAAAAATATTTTATTTTTATGAAAAGAGTATCACTTCAATGAAATAAATTGGCCTACTGAACATCAAGAGATGTGTAGTCTATGATAAATTAGCTGTTTTATTTAAAACTGTATATGTAATCCAATTTAAGCCAACTCACAAAAGAATCCCAAAGGAATAAATGATAATAAACTATGTAAGATTCTGAGCCTTCAATGTGGATAAACTTTCCTGAGAAATTATATCTACTAATTTTAAAAGTTGCTAAAACTAAATGGCAATGCAGGATATACATTTACTGTAGAAAGACTTCAGATTCATTCTGCCTATCTCGTTCTTTTAAGTGCTTGTGAGAATGTATGTGTGTACGTATGTATGTTTTCCATGCAGGGCAACATCTAATAAAATGACCTCAAAATGGAAGGTACTGCCTGAAAAAATAATCTGAAGCAAAGCATGTGAACATTGCTCAATGTGTGACTCTCCAAACTTTTTACTTTTTTCTTATAATTTCAGTAAAAAGACCGTAAGAGTTTTACCCAGAAACACTAAGCTTTGCCCCAGAGAATAAATGTTTATTCAGGAAAAAAAAAAAAAATCATAAAAACCTGACATAATTTTTAAGTGCTCACAGTATTTTCAGTTCTCCCTCAAAAAGCAAAAACTAATTCCCCTCACCCTGAATATGGATAGGACTTAGTAACATATATCTAAAACGACTTGGTGTCATTGGATTTGAAACTAAGCAGTGGGCAGAAGCTAGAAGCACTTTGAAGACAGTTTTAGTCAGAGCCTGAAAAGTCATGAAAAAACTGTTAGAAGCCTGATAGCCTTTAAGAAAGTTTCAGGAAGGTAAGGGAAATATTAGAAAGCTGGAGAAAAAGAGATTCTTATGTGGTGGCAGAAAATTTAGAAACATTGTTGTATTAGTTCATTCTCACACTGCTATGAAGGAATACCTGGGTAATTTATAAAGAAAAGAGGTTTAATTGATTCATAGTTCCACATGGCTGGGGAGGCCTCAGGAAACTTAAAACCATGGCAGAAAGCACCTCTTCACAGGGCAGCAGGAGAGAAAACTGCTGAGCAAAGCAGGGAAAGCCCCTTATAAGACCATCAGCTCTCCTGAGAACTCATTCATTATCACAAGAACCGGGTGGTTATTCCCTGATTCAATTACCTCCCACCAGGTCCCTCCCATGATACATGAGGAATATGGGAACTACAATTCAAGAGATGTGGGTAGCAACACAGCCAAACCATACCATTCTGCCCCTGCCCCCTCCCAAATCTCATGTCCTCACATTCCAAAACACAATCATGCCTTTCCAACAGTCCCCTGAAGTCTTAGCTCATTCCAGCATTAACTCAAAAGTACAAGTCCAAAGTCTCATCTGAGACAAGGCAAGTCCTTTACAGCAGCACCCCACTACCATACCAATTTACTGTATTAGTCCATTCTCACACTGCTATAAATACCTGAGACTGGGTAATTTATAAAGAAAGGAGGCTTAATTGACTCACAGTTCCACATCGCTGAGGAGGCTTCAGGAAACTTACAATCATGGCAGAAGTCAGCTCTTCAAAGGGCAGCAGGAGAGAGAAGTGCCAAGCAAAGAGTTTTGGAAAAGCCCCTTATAAAACCATGAGACCTCATGAGAATTCACTCATTATCATGAGAACAGCATGTGAGTAACTGCCCCCATGATTCAATTACCTCCCACCAGGTCTCTACCACAACACATGGGGATTATGGGAACTATAATTAAAGGTGAAATTTGGGTGTAGCCACAGCCAAACCATATCAACTGTTGACTATAGGAACCAGAAAAGTAACAGGAAAAGCAAAAAATGTACCTAATGAACTGGGTGGTCTAGCAAAGCATTTAAGATGTTGCCTGGTTTCTTCCTGCTGCTATAATCAAACACAAAAGGAGAGAGATAAGCTTAAGAAACGACAATTAAACAAAAGAGGGACCAAAGACTTGTCGATTTTGTAAATCTCCAGCCTCTACAGACAGCAAACCATGCTACAGTTACGAGACAGCTTCCAAGCAAACCTCAAATCCAGGCAATAGTAAGGAAATTATGGTAAAAGTATCAAGCTGAAAAGGTGACTGTAAAATCCTTTAAGATTTCTGAGAGATCCATGCAGTTCCTCAAATAACAGGGTTTCTAAGAAGCTTAAAGGCATTGTCCCTGCACAATCTCATCAAGAGGCCAAAATTAGGGAAACAATTATCTCAACAAAATTTATGAGTGTAGATTATTCTAATGGGGTAAGCTCCTATAAATCTCAGTTATAGGAGACCCACAAAGTGTTTTTGGCAGAAACACTACCAGCATTGACTGCAGAGCACAGAGATGCATGAAATGGAAAGAGGGCTTTGGACTCCAAAATTTCTAACCACAGGAAGCAGGCTAAGAAAACTATCTAGCTCAACACACAGGCTACCTTCCATGAAAAAGGAAGAACTCAGTGAGCAGAGCAAAAAACAGAGAACATAGAAAGAAGCCATGAAAAACTATGCTGAGGTAGGAATAGAACTTAGTTTTAATGAAGAAACTTCTAACATTTGCTTGGCTGGATTCCAAAACCGCTATGGAAATTTTCTGTGTACTCGTGTGCACTTCCTGTCTTCCGTTTTTTTAAACAGAACTACCCACAGTGATATAATTTTATGCCTGACCCACCATTGTATGTCAGCTACTCAGGGCGGTGGGGGTGGGTTAAGAAACTTACCTCTTTTGTTTATAGGTCTTCAGATTGAGAGTAACTGGACCTAAGGAACATTATCTCTATCTCAATGTAATTTAGAAGATGACATTCTAGATTTTGAGCCGATATTGTAAAGAAATAATACTTAGGGTACATAGGATAGTGCGTGTATTTTGCATGGGCAGGGAATGTAAATAATGTGCGGCCAGAGGATAGTCTGAGCTAGTTTTAAAACATAACCATAAATTCTTTGGCAATTCTTCCCTCAAAAGGTGGAGCCTCATTCCTACTGCCTTGATTGCAGGCCAGACCTAGTGACTTCTTTTTTTTTTCAATTGAGGTGAACTTCATATACAAAAAATTAACCATTTTAAAGTATACAAATCAGTGGCACTTAGTACATTCACAATGTGCAACCATCTCCTCTATCTAGTATCACATTTTCATCACCTCAAAAGAAAATACTGTACACATTAAGGAGTCGCCATCCATCCTTCCCTCCTTCCCACCCCCTGCCCACCACAACTGGGTCCTGTCCTGGTCTCTGGTAACCACCAATTTGCCTATAATTCAACTGTAAGTTGTAAGAGTTCTCTATACAGTTTGCTTTTTTTTTTTGTTTGTCTGTTTGTTTGTTTTTAAAAACAGATAGGGTCTCATTATGTTGCCCAGCTAGTCTTGATTTCCTTGGGCAATCGACCCATCTCAGCCTCCCAAAGTGCTGGTATTACAGGCATGAGCCACTGCACCCAGCTTCTATACATTTTGGATACTAGACCCTTATCAGAAGCATAATTTGTAAATATTTTCTTTCATCCTACAGGCTGTCTTTTCACTTCTTGATAATTTATTCTTTTATGCACAAAAATGTTTAATTTTGATGAAGTTCAGTTTATCTTTTTTCTTTTGTTACTTCTGCTTTAGGATCATTCTCTAAGAATTCACTGACAAATCCAAAGTCATGAAGACTAACCCTATGTTTTCTTCTAAGAGTTTTAAAGTTTTAGCTCTTACATTTAGGTTGCTGATCCAGCCAATTAGATCTTATACTAAAAGGCTGCTGTATTTGATAAGACACAGGGGTCTAACTTCATTCTTTTACATGTGACTATCCAGCTGTCCCAGTACCATTTGTTGAAGAGACTGTTCTTTTCCCATTAAATGGTCTTAGCAACTCTGTTAAAAATCAGTTGGCCATAGATTTATGGGTTTATTTCCAGACTTTCTATTCCCTTGGTCTACATACCTATCCTTAAGCTAGTACTACACTGATTTGATCACTACAACTTATTAAGTTTTGAAAACAGGAAGTGTGAGTCTTCTAATGTGGTTCTTCTTTTTCGATATGTTTTGGCTATTTGGGGCCCCTTTTTATTCCATATGAATTTGAGCACTGACTTTTCCTCTTCTGCAAAAAATAACCTGGAATTTGGAAATGGATCTTTAAAATCTGTGAACTGCTTTGAGAAGTACTGCCATCTTCACAATATGATGTCTTCTAATCTCTGAACACAAGATATCTTTCTATTGATTTAGGTCTTTTATTTTAGCAATGTTTTGTACTTTTCACTGTACAAGTTGTTCACCTCCTTGGTTAAATTTATTCCTTAGGTATTTCATTCTTTTGGATGCTATTATAAATGGCATTGTTTACTTAAATTCCTTTCTACATTTTTCATTGCTGGTGCCTAGAAATACAACCGAGTTTTGTGGTTGATGCTGTATCCTGAAACTTTGCCAAATTTGTTTACTAGCTCTAACAGATTTAGATGGTTGATAGATACCAACCAGGAAGCTGCTCTAGCTCATGGGGAGCTGAACAAAGGTATCTGCACCAGTCCCTCAGGGAACCACCAGACAGGTCAAAATGAAAACTACAGTTTTGTTTTTCAGAACAAGGTTCTCATTGTCCCCCTCCGGGCACCAGTGAGCTATACCAGGAATATGGGTTGCTGGCCCCATAGCTGCTGCTGAGCTAGAAAATAAAGGATACTAGGTATATAAGCAAAAATGTCATAATGCTTTCTTATCAAAATCTGGCAGTCTTCCAGATGCTGTAAGTTTTCTATCAGATTACAGAGTTATGCAAAAGTTGATTTGTCAGTTTTTGCCAGCTTAATTAACAGTTGCTTCTGTGGAGATAATCGATTCTTGGAACTCCCTGCTCCACCACTCACTTGTTTTTAAAAACTAGAATGGGCTGGGCGCAGGGGCTCATGCCTGTAATCCCAGCACTTTGGAAGGCTGAGGTGGGTGCATCACCCAAAGTCAGGAGTTCAAGACCAGCCTGACCAATATGATGAAACCCGGTCTCTACTAAAAATACAAAAATTAGCCGGGTGTAGTGGCATGAATCTATAGTCCCAGCTACTCAGGAAGCTGAGGCAGGAGAACTGCTTGAACCTGGGAGGTGGAGGTTGCAGTGAGCCAAGCTCATGCCACTGCAATCCAGCCTGGGCAACAGAGCAAGACTCCGTCTCAAAAAAATAAATAAAAATAAAATAAATAAAATAAAATAAAAAGAATGTGGCAGAAGTGACAGTATTTAACTCCTGAGACTACAACATAAAAGACCAAAGTCCTCTTTGTTCTCTCTCTTAGACCACTCACTCTGAGAGACCCTGAATGAGTCATCCTGGAAGTGAATCCTCCAGCCCTTGTCAAGCCTTCAGATGACTGCAGCTCTGACGAACACTTAGACTGCAATCTCATAAGAAACCCTGAGAATGAATCACCTAACTAAGACCCTCTTGAAACAGCAATCTACAAATACCATGATAATAAACGTGTGTTGTTTTAAGGTGCTATGTTTTGGGGGTACAAGATATTTAAAGCTGAGACTCAAAAGAAAAGAACCTAGCCACTCCAAGAGTTCTAAGGAAAAAGAGTGTTTCAAGCACAGAGTATAGCACATGCAAAGGCCCTGAGTAAGGAAAGATCTTAAGCATGTTAAAAAAAATAATAAAAATCTGAAAGACTAGTGTGACTTAAGCTCAGCGAAGGAAAGAAAAATGGTGAAGAAAGAGATCACCAAAGGGGCAGAAAGAAACCAAAATGACTGTAACAAAGTATTAAAAAGTAGTAAAAACTGATAATATATGATAAAGTGCCTTTGAACCCACAAGAAACAACTACAAAAATTTAACATTTAAAAACATTAACTGGAGAGAAATCTGAAACTAAATGTATCTATCATCACACAGGAATCCACGTACGAAACAGGAAACCCTGAGAGCAAGAACCAAGAGTCTTTACATCTCCCGTATCACCTACTTACCTTTGTAGAATTAATGCACAATGACAAACCTGAAAAAAATACCTTTTGAAGACACTATTTAAAATTCTAAGTAGTGAATTCATTGGTAAAAGCTTTTAAGTCTAGAATACAGGCTTCAAGTATCTCCTCACTAGGTATTCCATGACGATGGCCAAATAAATAACTCATGTAGCTGCATATCTAAAGAACACGATTATAAATCAGCTCTATGAAGATGCACATTTCTCCTTGTCCTGGGCTACCATGTGATAAAAGGTTTAATAACTGGTAAAACGAATAAAAGAATTTCAAAAGAATTCCCAACTGGATAACCAGTCTCTGAAATTAAAACTGAATTTAATTTAGCAAAATAATTCTACTTGTATACAGAAACTGTGAGATTTTTTTAAATGAACTTTTATGGGAGAACATACTATTATAAAATACATTTTCAATCAGTAAAAAATAAAATAATACACGTGTTTGCAGATTTTATGACTATTTGAATACCAAGGGTTATTCTCCTCTATATCTTTATCCAGAAAAAAAATATTTAACTTGAAACACAGAGGCAAAAAATAATTAGCAAGGGATAGAAGCATCAGACACTAAAAGCCAGGTGCAGTTGGCTCACACCTGTAATCCCAGCACTTTGGGAAGTCCAAGTGGGTAGATTACTTGAGGTCAGGAGTTTGAGAACAGCCTGGCCAAAAGGGTGAAACCCCATCTCTATTAAAAATACAAAAATTAGCCAGGCATGGTAGTGTGCGCCTGTAGTCCCAGATACTCATGAGGCTGAGGCAGGAGAATCGCTTGAACCCGGGAGGTGGAGGTTGCAGTGAGTCAAGATTGCGCCACTGTACTCCAGCCCAGGTAACACAGTGAGACACTGTTTCAAAAAAAAAGTATTAGACACTACAAAATGTGGTAAATACATACAATTATTTTATTTCGTTATTTAAATGTAGTAACATCAGCATAAACTAAAAGGAACTAATGGCTAGTTTAATATGCCAGGCCCTTTTATGTCCCACCTGCAACTCCTATTCTGCTATGGTACGCTTTATCTACAGCATAGCTGGCGACCAGTTAAAAGAAAATTCCAGAAGATATGACACAAAATTGTCCAAATTCAAGACAATATTTATTTAACAAACCCAGAGTTAGTATCAACTAGATACTAGGTACTGTGCAAGTTCATCCTATCAACATTACATTCCAGTAATCACTAATTCTTAAGACATCAGAAAAAGATAGCAAATGTATAATGCAAACCAAATATATTTTGAGATTCAAAGAAAAAACATATCTTACTTGTATAATAAAACAGTAAGTGCTTTTATTTAAAGAAACAGAATTATAGAAAAGTAACTCAGCAGAAAAAAATCAACTTTTTGAAGATAATTACAAACCGAATTTTCTTCTTCCTCTTCCAATTCTCGTTGCTGTTCCTCATGTCTTTTAGCTTTGATCTCCATAGCTTCTGTGATCAGGTCTCTTAATATTGATACAGGTTTTGCATTCTTGATAAAAGGATGCTAAAAAAGTAGAATTCAATGGTATAAATTCAAAAGATTTTTCTGAATTATAGCTAACAAATGTGAAAACAACATGTAAATGTTAACCAGGATCACAGGCTTCAACAATTGTTTTTTCATCTAGAATTAAATGTATAGGTTAAGAAAACAGAATATGGCCACTGCCTAGAAATAAAGAATTTGCTTTGGGGCTTATTTGCAAAAAGAAAAAAAAAAACTTAAAGCACACATACAAAAATGCAACCCTGTAAATAAAACTACATTATCCTTAAAGATCTAATTGTCCAAAGGAAGTGTACATTAGGAGTAAAAACGATTAAGTTAAAAATATGATTACAGATTATATTACACATAAAAATAAACTTATTTTGGTACCGAGTTACAGAATTTAGTTAATCTTAATAAGCTGACAGCCAAAATCAGGGGCCAAAATGAAAGCAACTATTTTGTTACTTCTTTAACATATTTTCTGTTTTACTGTATCTTAAGTAATTTAACCTCTTCCAAAGACAAAAATATTTTTTCAGAAAATGAATGCTGCCTAATTTCTTTACCATATATAAAATAACTTGTCACTTTTAAAAAAATATCACCCTGATCTAGCTAAAATAGCTAAGCTCTCTACAATTCTGATAAAGAGAAGGAAAACTTTCAGAATAGACCTAGGTTTTAAATTTCTTTTTACTGAGAAGGAGGGACACGAGAGAAAGTAGAGTGAAAGGTTATAATTTGGGATAGATAACCTAAATTTGGGGCAGCAATCAGTTTCAGTAATTTTCATAGTTATATGTCAGTAGATAGTGTTGGGTAAAAGCGACCTGAGTGAGTGCGTGAGTGAGCGAATGAGTTTTTTTTTTTTTTTTTTTTTTTTTTTTT
>NW_012116810.1:221898-237779 GCF_000951035.1 Colobus angolensis palliatus | reverse complement strand
ATCTCCTGACCTCGTGATCCGCCCGTCTCGGCCTCCCAAAGTGCTGGGATTACAGGCTTGAGCCACCGCGCCCGGCCTGCGAGTGAATTACTTGTTTATTTGAGGTGGGAGGATCACTTAAGCCCAGGAGATCGAGACTGTAGTGAGCCATGATTGCACCATTGTCCTCGCACCTGGGCAACAGAGCAAGCCCCTGTCAGCGTTTATTTGTTTGTCTGAGACAGGGGCTTGCTCTGTTGCCCAGGTGCGAGGTCAATGGTGCAATCATGGCTCACTACAGTCTGATCTCCTGGGCTTAAGTGATCCTCCCACCTCAGTCTCCTTAAGTGCTAGGAATACAGGCATGAGCCACTGCACCCAGCCCTGAGTTATTTTAATAGACACCAATAGAACACAAAAATATATTCAAAGACAAAAAAATTGTGCTGAAGAAGAAATAGATACTTGAAAGAGGCTTTTAAAATGGCAAACACATCATTTGGGACAACCATAAGAAAGAACTTTTTCAGAGTACAGAAATATTAAAATCAATTGTAAAGAACCAATAAATTATTTTAGAACAGTTATAGATTAATCTTACCAGATAAATTAAGTCCTATTAACATATCTGTGGTAGAGACTACTGGTCATACACCAAAATAGAGTTGTGGTTGGACCTACAATTGCCCAACTGGATCCTACATTTCTCAGCTTAACCCATTCAGGTAGTTATATGCGACTAAGTGAATGTAGGGGGAAATACTGTGTTCCACTTCCTGGTCTGGGCTATGGAGGGCTCCTTGTTACTAATGGATAAGGGTGAGAGGTCAAGTTCTCCCAGAGTCCTATACTGGTACTGTGGGGAGTAGTCTCATTTTAGCTGATTGGTGGTGAAAGTCCTGACCCTTCAGCAGACTGCCTCTGACCCCACTCCAACAGGGAGGTTGTTGGGTTCTTGTTACTGCCTGGTAGGAGTATAAGTCCAGGCTCCCACATGGTCTTCACTGGCACTCCTCACTTAGGGAGGGGATACTTTCTACACTGCCTTGTGGAGATGAAAGCCTCAGCTTGACACTCAGTCTTCTCTGACACCACCTCAGAAGGACTGGACAACCTCAAAAGGGTGGAAGTCTAGGTTCTCCATTTAGCCTTTTGGGGTAGGCCATAGTTCTCTTGGTGGTGTCTGGATAGAGTAGAATGGTTATCGTCTGAAAGTTTTCTGTCTTACTAGGCTGTCCATTTCTCCGTCCTTCTGCTTGAGAGAGCAGGTTTTTAGTTTGTGTCCAATGTTGTTTCTGGGTTGTTGGCTTCTCCACTACTCAGTGTGGGATAAATGAGGTAAAAAGAAACCCCAGGGAACTCACAGCTATGTCTTTCCTTGGGTCCCACCATCTCTAGCAAGTCTATTGCCTTCTTTCCACCTTTCAGTCTTTTTATGCTTGTTTTATATACTTATAATGTGCAAGGTTTTAGCTGTACTTTAATAAGGACAGAGAAAAATATGGTTACTCAATCTGTCTAGCAAAAGAAATCCCTTCTTCAACTCACTTTAAGCACTTGTTTTATCTGAAATGTTTTTATATAAATCATTAATTTTGAACTCTATCAGTTTAGAAATTGATAATTCAGAACATGAACAAAATTTAAGAGGAAGTATTTCAGATTTTAAAAGAATAAACTTTTCAAGCAGTCTTAATTTTTAAAATACATCATCAAGAATGTGATAGGTTGATCTGCAGTAATTTCTGTCTTCTCATTACTTTAGGTGGTTTAAGAATCCTCACCCTCTTTAATTTTTATTTTAGATACATTTAGAAATAGGAAATCTTTATTGCCTTTTAGAATCTGGTACATTTATCTTTTTCTTGTTGAAATACTTTACAAAACCCTTCATATAATCAGCCCCTTGCCTGACATAAATATTATATACATATTTTTTAGTTTCCATTTTTTGCTGTTCATGCATTTTTTAAAGTTATATGTATTCAAATCATCCATTTTTCTTTTGTTTTATTGCACTAGAATGAATATATAAATATTCTCCTATGTTAATCCCTAGTTCTTTTCTATTTCCCTTTTTCGTTTTTGTTTTTTTAACATTTAAGACCTTACTCTATCTGGAAATTACTTTGGTGTGTTGTGGTGAAGATCTAAGTTAATCCTCCCAACACCCCCCAAAGGCGGGCAGTTATCTCAGCACCATTTTTACTTTAAGTTGTTTCTCCCTCACTGATTAGAAATGTTATCTTCACGATATGCTAGTTTCCTTTGTATATTATATACCATTTCTGGGCATTCAATTCTGTTTCATTATTCTATCTCATACTGGCATCATATACTTTTCCAAGCATTTAACAAAAAGATGTAATCTGTTTATTAAACATAAAATTTGATTTTTCTATTAAATCAATCACTATATAATTCAGATAATGTTTATCTTTATTTTTTGCCTATATTGTTTCGCAGTGACTGAAAACGGAGTATCAAAATATCCCAACTTACTTATTTAGATCAACCTCTTATGTCTTTAATTTGTAACATACAATGCTGTATTAATATACCAAGTTTATAACTATATCTTCCTTTATATTATGTTTTTTATCAATATTAAGTGACTCCTTCCTCATTTACTGATTTCTGTTGTCAATTTTGCTTTTTTATCATGTTATTCATAGTATCTTTTTATGAGTTTTATTAAAATTTCATTGCCTGTTTTTAACTTTTAACCCAAATTCTTTTAAGTATGCCTCACACAGAAACATGAGTTGGATTTTATATAAATTTGTAAGTTTAGCTGGTGTAGAAAGCGTGGAGTTGTGTTTATCTTATGAACTAAGTGAACCATTTAGTACTTAACTAAATATTTAATTAAAAAATTAACCATTTATGTTAGTTTATAATTATATGCTAATGCCATTTTTATAATTGTTTTACATTATGTAAGACATAAATGTTTTATCATAATATTCTATCATAAATGTTTTACATTTGCCATCTTGTTTTCTCTGCATTTTTTTTTACGTTGCTTTGCAGTTTTAATTTTACCTCCTGCTAATCTTAAAATGCCTTTAAAAATATACACATAGTCCCTGACTTACAAAGGTTCAATTTAGGATTTTTCAACTTTACAATGCTGCAAAAGTGATATGCATTCAGTAGAAACCATACTTGGAATTCTGATATCTGATACTTTTCCAGGCTAGTAATATATGGTACAATACTCTCTTCTGATGTTGAGCATGGAGGTATTAATAAGTCCCAGCTCCCAGTGAGCTATGCGATAATAAGGGTAATTAATCAATATTCTATAGTGTACTGTGTTGTCAGCATTTCCTGGATAATGTGTTTTGTGTTTTCACATTCAATTGTATCTACAAAACACTCAACTACACTAATTTATGTGTTCTGGGCATGTTTTTGGTAGGCTGGGCTAAGCTAGGATAGGTGTATTTTAACATGTTTCTGACTTACAATATTTTAAACCTTCATTGGGGTTGATCAGGCCCTAACTCCATTGTAGGTTAAGGAGCACCTGTACTTAAAAAATTAGCAATTTGTCTGATAAAACTTCTCTTCTGACTCAGAATACTCAAATAATACGGTCTTGCTCTTCAAGTACCCTTTTAACTTTATTAGCCACTTCCTCTTTGTTGATCAAAACCATGTCTGCAGCAGTTATACAGGGAAAGCACAAGTACAAATGAAATTGGACATACTGAGATTTTGAGATTAAGAATGTTAAGCTCTATAGACTAACTGTAGCATGACACTATAGTGAATTCACAATGAACTGCATAAAAGCAGGGTTGCGGTAAACTGGATGAACCAGATAAGTACATTGGCTTTTCTTAAAAATAACTGCAGCTTAGAAGGGTAGTTTATACATTCCCCTGAGAAGATAAAGTATGATGTAGTTTGAAATTTCTATACTTTGTTAAAGAAATGTAATTCTGCTGGTTTCTAGTTTCTGTAGTGTTGGTCTTCTCTCGCTTTTGTTAATATATAATCAGTCACTAAATCCTTCTCATTCTTTCATCAGATTTACTATTTTCTATTTTGGCAACTATTTTTTTAAACTCAGGTCCTTAACAATTCACACCTGTGTTATTACAGTGTCTCCTCATTCTATTTATATACTTCGTTGCAATATTATGCTATCAAAGACATTCTTTTCTTACATTCTCCTGTTTACATATGTAAGTAAAGTGGCTCTCAGACAAAATTGAGGCATCTCATCCTAGGCATCAGTATACCCTTCTTACTTTACTGTTGTCTGTATCTAAACTCTGACACTATTTCTCTAACTGGCATTTCTGCTCTGGCTAAGCAGATCTTACTGTGTTCTAAAATATATCTCCCATTTTTTTGTCTTTGTTCATATTATTCATACCATTTCTCCTCCCTAAAATGACCTATTTCTTCTGTAGGAGGTATCTGTGATTACCATATCCATTCTTCTACTTTTACATTTATTAATCATATAGGCTGTGCATCATGAATGTAACTTCTATATTGTATTGTAATTTTTTAACATTTTTCTCTTTCATTTCTCAAAGAATATAACTTCAGTTTTTTGTGTTTTTGGGGTGTGTGTGTGACCTTTCTACTAGTTTGTCAAAAATTTTTAGAGTAGGACAGGAGTCTTTCCTTTCTGATTGCTCTACTCTCCTCTAGGACACTGTCTTTGTTTTTATAGCTGTTCGAAGTTGCCTTGTAAGTACCTCTGTTTTCCAACTTGACACAAACGGAAGAGATCATGGAAGACTGGTCACTGACTTTATTTATTTATTTATTTTGAGACAGAGTCTCACTCTGCTGTCCAGGTTGGAGTGCAGAGGCGTGATCGTGGCTTGCTGTAATCCCCATCTCCCGGGTTCAAGTGATTCTCCTGCCTCAGCCTCCCAAATAGCTGGGACTGCAGGCATGCACCACCATGCTTGGCTAATCTTTATATTTTTCGTATAGATGGGGTTTCACTATGTTGGCCAGGCTGGTCTTGAACTCCTGATCTCAAGTGATCCACCTGCCTTGGCCTCCCAAAGTGCTGGGATTACAGGCGTGAGTCACTGTGCCTGGTCACTTACTGACTTTAGATTCCAGGTTGCCCACCAGCAGGTATAAGGATCATCTCCAGATTGGGAACTCCAGTGCTAACAGACTGAAACTGAACCTTGTCTTTTAACATCTCTAGGGTTTTAATTTCTTTATCTTTAAAAACTACTAAAAGTTCAACTTAATAATCTCAAAGGATCCTTCCTATCTATGATTTTTAAAAATTTATACAATATTCTGTGTCATAGAAAATCAATCACTATTTTTAAAATCCATCATGAATTTCTTTTTAAATATTGTTTCTTTGTTTACTGGAAATGAATATGGTATAATCTCTACATGTAAGCTATAGATATATGTCAACAAAAATTTGGCAATCAGATTGTCCACTGAGAGTTAAACTATGATTTAAATCAGGGGTCCCCAACCTCCAGCTGCAGACTGGTACCTGCTGTGGCCTGTTAGGAACTGGGTTGCACGGCAGAGGGTAAGCAAGCATTACAGCCTGAACTCTGCCTGCTGTCAGATCAGCAGTGGCATTAGATTTTAACAGAAGCACAAACCCTATTGTGACCTGCGCATGTGAGGGATCCACATGCTCCTTATGAGAATCTAACTAATGCCTGATGATCTAAGGCAGGACAGTTTAATCTTGAAACCATCCCACCTCTGCTCATCATCCATGGAAAAACTGTCTTCCATTAAACCAGTCCCTGGTGCCAAAAAGGTTGGAGACAGCTAATTTAAATCATAACAGATAAGACATATAAAACTCTTTGAAGAGACAGAATGGTTTCTAGGCTTCCTGCCAAATAAGACTCTAATGAGGCCAAAGATAATTATCCTATCCAAAAAAAAAATTTAAATCAGAAGTTTGTTAGGTTAAATACACACATACTACCTTTACTATGTATGTATTAAGTACTGGATACTAGGAATCCAAAGGTAGTACCCTTTGGACTACTTTAAAATACATATATATTTCAGCAGGACGAGATAGCTCATGCCTATAATCCCAGGAATTTGGGAGGCCAAAGCAGGCAGATTACATGAGCCCAGGAGTCAGAGACTAGCCTGGGCAACATGGCGAATCCTGTCTCTATGAAACAGACAAAAGTTAGCTGGGTGTGGTGGCATGCATCTGTATTCCCAGCTACTCAGGAGGCTGAGGCAGGAGGATAGGTGGAGCCCGGGAAGTAGAGGTTTCAGTGAGTGAGATCATGCCATTGTACTCCAGCTGGGGCAATACGGTGAAACCCTATCTCAAAAAATATATGGCCGGGCACGGTGGCTCACGTCTGTAATCCCAGCACTTTGGGAGGCTGAGGCAGGAGGATCACTTGAGGTCAGGAGTTTGATACCTTCCTGATCAACATGGCAAAACCCTGTCTCTACTAATAATACAAAAATCAGCCAGGCATGGTGGCACACACCTGTAATCCCAGCTACTTGGGAGGCTGAGGCACGAGAATCACTTGAAACTGGGAGGCAGGGGTTGCAGTGAGCTGGGTGCCACTGCACTCTAGCCTGGGTGACAAAGTGAGACTCCATCTCAAAAAAATTAAAAATTAAATTAAATTAAATTAAAAAATACACACACACACACACACGTATATAACACATACATATATTTCAAATGAATATTGACAATATTTCAAAATAAATGTTTTAATCAGCTTTTTGTGGAAAAATAAATTTTTACCGTCTAAATCATTAATTTTTGAAAGGTCATATTTGCACATAACCCAAATCTCAAAAGTCTCATAAACAGTATTCATCAAAAAGCAAGTCTCCATTCCAGTCCTGCCCCATCCATAGTTAGTTACCTTCTCTGGAGGCCATTTTTTTGCTTATTTTTCTAGAGATACTCCATTATAAGCATTAAGATAGGTATATATGTTGTGTGTACATAGGTGTATTTTTCCAATCACTCTCTTTCATGGACTTTAAATTGTTTCCAACTTGTTCACAGATATTTAGGATCTTTCCAATCTTTTAAAATTTCAATGTTCTATGAATATTCTTACACATATGTTATATCACACATGGTTAAATATTTCTGTAGAATAAATTCCTAGAAGTGCAATTGTTGGATCAAAGAATATACAGATTTTTATTTTAAATAGATATTGCTGTACTGGCATCTATGGAGATTGAGTACCAAGTTACACTTTCATAACAATAAACATTATACTTAAGAGCATGTTTCCCATACCCCTCAACACATCCTTTTGGAAAAACAGGACTTTGGAAAGTTACTTTTTTTTTTTTCCTTTTTTCTTTTTTTGTCCTTTTAACCCAATGATTCTTTTAGAGACAGAGAAGTCACTTTTTACAAGAACCATGTTTTTCATCCTTTTGTTACTTAACAATAGAAATCATTTTGCAAATATCAAGTTTTGTTAACGTGAGACATGCTTATTATTAGTTGAAAGTTCTAAGGCTATTCTGTTGGGAAAATTAAGATTCACAAACACCTATTATAAATATTAAATTTTTCCATTTGCATTAAATTTTAAGGTAGATTTTAAAATCTACTGACATTCTGGATACAAAGTCTACTTACAATTATTCTATCAAAAAAAAAGGGAAACTCTGAAGCTCTTCCTTTAGATAATCCTGTAACTGATATTTACAACGTGATAAACTCTTCAAGGAGTCCAGGGATCTTGTACTTACATATTTTATAGTGGAGCAAAAAGTCAAAGGATAAATGCTGAGTCAAGGAACAGAAGAAAAAAAAACATGAGAAATAGTAACTATGAAGACAAAGATTCCTTTCTGAAAGGAAAATGCTTTGGAAATTTTGTTTTAAAACAACACTGCAGGGAATGAGAGGACGAGAGGGGAAGAAAGAAAAGAGAACAAAGAGGAGAGGTAAGAGGAGGGGAATGGAGGTTTACATCTTTAGAAATCAGTTATGAAACACACAGCAATTCTGGCCAATGTCAGAAGGCTGAAAGGTATGAAGAAAATATCCTTCCTTTCGAGGCACAAGCACTGACCTGTAAAAGTTGTGTTGCAGTAGCTCTCTGCTCAGGATTCTTCACCAAACACTTTTTAACAAAATCGGTGAAATCATCGGACCAAAGTTCTGGCTTTCTGAATGTTGGTGGTGGATTTGTGGGAATCATAAAAATAGCCTAGTGCAAATGAAATATCCAAAAGACAGTAAGAATCACACTAGCACAATCAAATAAACAAATCTCTTTATCTTTTTATCAGACTCTAAATTTGAAAAACAAATTTAAGCTGTTATAGGATTTCCAGTAAGTCTGAAATTCAGGAAGCCAATCCATCTGCTCCTAATGTAATCATTTCCCATTAAATTTCCTCTATTTGAATTGTAGCTCATTGAGCACATCATTCTTTATTTTACCTATTACTTTTTTTATCAGTCTCCAAAGAAGACTACATTTCTGACCCACTAATGATATTCCCTAAACAGATATAATCCCAAATTTTGCTACTACGTGCCAGATTTACTTCTTGTTTCAGTTTTATATAAGTACTGCTACTTCAAATGGGTAGTAGGAATCCAATTTGCTTTTGCAATCCAGAATATTTAAGTAAAATTACTGCTATAATATGAAATAATACTTGATAGTGCCAAGACTTTTATTTCTTTTTAAATACGAGTCAAAATTTCAAATGAAAAATTTCAAAGTAATACACTACTTTAATTTATCACTAATGATTCAGTACTAATAATTTAGTGGTAATGACAATACATTCAGATAGCTCAAAATTCAAAAACCACAGAAAGACTCCATCTCATCTCTCGCCTCCTAGATAGTCACCCTGGTATGCTTTTGCTTTTAATCTGAGTATGTTTATGACCCAAGAAGTATATTAAAAAAACAAAAACAAAAACCTGAAGACATTCTAAATATGAAATACAAAAGTCAGTTAGGGGGCTAATGTAGATGTCCCAACATGAGTAATAAAATGTTCAAACTAGAATAGTATCTACAGGAATGAAATGGAAGAAATGAAGCATGAGATACTTCAAAGGAGGAACCAAGAGTACATGCTAATAATATTGTTTTGGAGAGGTGAAAAAGGGAAGCATGAAAAATTACTCCAGAATTCAAGAAATAAGAAATTGGTACCTTAAATTGCAAGGCACTCGGGTATTTTAATAATTCCCTATATCATTCTTTTGAATGCCCTCAGAATATGCAGCCATTTACTACAATGCATTATCATTGGTTTCTAACTTGGAAAGTGATCCAATGGACTTTCTGTGGACACAGCAGCAAAGACTCAATATCCAAGTCTGTTGATTATAGCTTAAGAGTCAATCCTTTTACCAGTACATGCATCTTCTTTCAAAAAAGGTAAATTCTTTAATAGATTAGAATATTTTTGTATACCTCACGTCATGCTATACTTATTACATCTATGGTAGTCTTGCAAAAGCAGTGTAGCCAGTATTATAAAACAATAAACATCTTTCAATCAAACAAATATTTATAAAGCATTTTTGTGTGTTCAGAACAATGCTATAATTTAGAGGTATCAAAACAAAGGGCCACAGGTCAAATAGTGCCAGTGGACCTATTTCGTTCAGACAACATCAATCTCACATTGCCACAAGGTATGAATCTGCTGTAATTAGGCTCATTTAAACTAGGACATATGTTCTTCCTTTTGCATGAGCCCTATCTAGCCTGGCTCAATTATCTACTTTATGTGATGGTCCCTTTAAATATCAGATATTGTAAACCTGGCTATTACAGATTTTAAATAGGATACATATCTCAGACCCCCAGAGCTCACAGTTAACTTGTGGAGAAAAAAACAAACACATATGAAACAAATAGCAAACAACAGAGTGCCAGACAATGAAATTCTGCCTGCAAATAACCTAATGAAACTCAGATAGCTCCACAGTTGAGGCAGAACCTAATAAGGCTTTAAAAAATGAGTAAAATGGGGTTAAAAGCAGCTGCGAGAAAAGGCACACAAAACCACCTGCTACTTCCAGCTAGAGAATAAAAATAAATTTGAACTCTCATCTCTGCAAAACAGTTCAAAGGACTTACATGAGCCCCTATATAGACTGACCTCAAACTACAGGTAAATTACACTAGATTGTCTAGATAAATATTGTTCATCTGCACTTCTGTTGTAAACTGGTGGATAACACAATGATTTATGTCCTTGAAGCCAATGCTCTCCTTTGAACTTTGAGGCAATGAGTTGCAGTCTTATCTTCAGATAATCTTAACATATAAGGCTCACCTTAGCAGTAGCTATTAGAAACCCAAGGATAAAAAGCTTAACTCTAACTCTTATTTACCCAGTACTCTCATAAAGTGAACCTAAAATGTCACAGTCTACCCTCAAATATGCATTGAACAAGCATGAACACCAAGCATACAGTCCAAACAAATAAGTCTTAGCGTATGATCTACACCAAAATGTCTCCAGGAAAACCACTATGCCATTTATTTCCATTTTTTAAGGTTAGATCATCAATAACAGATTTTCTTGCCAGCCTTACTGTACTAATTTAACTAATTTAACCTAATAATGAACCACAGAGGATCCTCTTAAGAATCTCCAGGTTTCATATGAGTTGATTAGATAATAGGTCCCTTCTATAGAAAGTTTTGGCAATCAGTGGCTCACTTTAGACTAACAATTCATTCCCTTGCCACCAACCAAATCACAGGGACACACATTACAGCCATATAATTTATCTTATCTCTAACACCATTTTGATTGAAGAATGTTAGTAAAATAAATGACATGATTATCCTTGTGTTTGTTTCTACACAATGTGTTGCTTAACTACATACCAAACCTCTGATTATGTTTCTAAAAGAACTACTCTGATCACAAGTAGTTTAAGAGGCCAAGAAATCTAGGTGCTTCAAAACAACTAATTATCTTCATGCCTGAAATGTCATGCCTTAGACTGCAGGAGTACCCAGGAGATGTGGAAAGGGTTGAAAATGAGAAGCTACAATGACTGAACTTTATAATCTCAGTGGAATGAGTCAACACATATCTGAATCTACAGCAGCTGAGTTTGTGAATGTATAGAAGTGATGGGCATGCCAGAATAACAAAGAAATTCATACCATTATTTAAGAACCTCAGATATATGAGCAAAAGGTTATCTTCACAACAAATAAATGAGATAAAAGATGAGAAAACACTATAAAACTACAAAGAAGTAACAAATATAGCTGTTTCCTGACAGCAAACATAATACACAGGTAATAAGCTAAATACAATTTAAAAATAATTTCTGGAAAGGAAATAAAGTAATTACACTAATTTATAAAAGACAGTACAAATAAAAGCAAACGGTACAATGTGATGAGGCCAATACTGGACATAAGACAGAAAAACTGGCTTGAGTTCTAAATCACTACCTGACTGTGTGGCTTTAGTATCATTTGGGTTTTTTTTTCCAAGTAAGGAGGATGAACTGGATGTTTATCAAGTCCCTTACCAGGTATAAAAAGACCCTGGCACTCTTTACCGGGTATTAAAAAACCTTGGCACTCTAACTGCCTAGCAATTGAAGGCTAAAATTATACTAAACAAATATTAAATTGCTGGTTAGAAAAGGGATGGAGAAGAGGAAAAAGAGGGAAGGATAGGAAAAGACCTTTTAGATGTTTATATAAAAATGTGAATCTAGGCCGGGCACAGTGGTTCATGCCTGTAACTTCAACACTTTGGGGGGCTGAGGGAGGTGGATTACCTGAGGCCAGGAGTTCGAGACCAGCCTGGCCAATATGGTGAAACCCTGTCTCTCCCAAAAAACAAAAATTAGCCAGGCATGGTGGGAGGCACTTGTAATCCCAGCCACTCAGGTGGCTGAGACAGGAGAATTGCTTGAACCCGGAAGACGGAGGTTACAGTGAGCCGAGATTACACCATTGCACTACAGCCTGGGCAACAAGAGGGAAACTCCGCCTAAAAAAAAAAAAAAAAGTGAATCTAAATTTTTATCACCACTCCCTCAAAAGCAAATATGAAATATACAGAAATTTTGAAGAGAATAGTAAATCTAAAGTGAATATTTCTCCTATAATAATGTTTCCACAGTAAGCACAGAGTTAAAGTATTGGCACCATGAACTCACAATTCACTCCAGCTCCAGTAGCAATCATTAATCTGGCCAAGAAAGGCCAATGTGCCAGCCTGGAAACCAAATTAAGGGAGAGGGTGCAGCTGGTATTCTGGCAGTACAAAGCAAATAAGAGAACCAGCTCTAGACGGCACTGGGTACATAACAGCACCATTACTGGTAACTATCTGACCTATTTAACTACTCTATGCCTCTGTTCCCACATCTTAATATGGGAATGTTAAGGCTGTTCTGAATTTTAAATAGATTAATACATGTAAAACACTTAGAATAATGCCTGCTACAATTGTAAATGCTCAATAATATGAGCTATTATTAACCTGATTTTACAACTGAGGCTCACAAGAGTAAGCTAGCTCATTCAAGATCACACAGCTAGTAAACTGAATGTCAAAATTAGAACTCAAGTTTGATTCCTTAGCATATGCTACCTCACATTACCTCTATGTTTCCATTAAATTTCTGCTGCACATAATTTTAAGATAAATGCTCTGTTATATACATTCAGTCTCTAGAAAAAAATGGAAAAGTATTTGTAACAAAGATGATTATAGTTTTACTATCTTTAACAGTAGAAAACTGAAGAAAAAAAAAGCCAAACAATTGAGGGTGCTAAGTAAACTATATACGAATAACATAAAGTAACATATTGCCATAAAAAGTGACAAATGTGTGAATTACAAAACCACAAAGAACAGTTCTTAAAAAGTAAAAATGAGAGAGTAAAACAGTAAAGACTGCTTTCACATAAAAACGACTAGTATGCAGCAATAAAAACTAAAAGATGGTATAGAATCTTAAAAATTTAAACTGTCAATTCATAGCAGCAATTATGTACAAGATTGTATAAGTGTCTTTAAAATTTATTTTTACTATGATGGCTTTTTAATTTTTTTTTAACTTTTAAAAATTATACTTGCAGCTAGGCAAAGTGGCTCATGCCTGCAGTCCCTGAGCTAAGAGGCTGAGGGAGGAGGATCGCTTGAGCCCAGGAGCTCAAGACAAGCCTACGCAACACAAGGAGATCCTGACTTTATTTAATATATATTTTATATATATATATATTTAAAAGTATCTAAAAAATTATACTTGCAACTGCAACAGCTTCATTTGATACCACCCCGCAAGCTGTCACCTATTCTAGTCTGCCCCACAACTACCTCTTACTCATGCACTATTTAATACACTCAATTGCTTCCAGTTAAATCTCAACCATCTTTGAAGACTGAAATATAATATCCCTTTAATACAATTCAACAATATCACAAAACATGGCTGTAGAGAAAAGTAAAAGTGAACAAAAGCCAACACTGAAAGAACTTTATCATAAATTTCACTCTCTCAGATAGAAGTCCTATGATCAGTTCAACTGACTTTTGTAAGCACACAAATGTATCCATACCTGCAATATATTAACTTCTTCAAGAAATTTAGAGTCTAATGGAATACAAAAATGCATATCAAATCATTTTAATAAAATAGTGTAAGTGCTCAAATATATGTGAGCAATGGGTATTACAAAAGATGACTTAGCCCAAATGGGTATGTGAGCTAAAAGGGTATGGGAAGATGAGATTTCAGCTGAGTCATAAATAACGAGTGAGTCAGTGAAGCACAGAAAGGAGACCAGCATCTTCTAAGTCATGAAGTCTGAAACCTCATGGAGCTGTGAAACCTCATGGAGCTGTGAGAGAAACTGACTTACGTCAGATATAGGGCAGGGAAATTACGAGGTGAGCCAAAGGCATCTTGTTTCCCATAAAGAAAGAAATCACTCAAATACTAACTGGATCACATCAGAAGTTCAGCACTTGTAGAACTTAAGTTATCAGCCATAAAAGAATCTGATTTAACTGTTCTGGGGTGATGACAAGGTACAATATTTTCTTACATCTCCCAAGCAATTCTAATATGCGAGTAACATGGAGAACCACTATTCTAAAATATAAAATACAAGACAAGTGTTAGCACTCTTTAATATTTCAACTTCAGAGCTTTCCATATTTTAATCTTGTACTCTGATTATAAACTTATCCTCTAAATGCCCTGGATAACATGGAAACTACTTGAAGGCAAAACAGTGTCTTCTATTGTCTGAATGTTTGTCTCTTGCAAAATTCTTACATTGAAAGCAAATCACCAATGTGATAGTATTAGAAGGTGGGGCCTTTGCGGGGTGATTAGGTCATGAGGGCTCCACCTTCGTGAATGGAATTAATGCCTTCATAAACAAGTCCCTACAGAACCATCTAATCCCTTCTGCCAAATAAGGACACATAGAAGGTGCCATCTATGAGGAACAAGCCCTAACTAGACACCAAATATGCTAGCACCTAGATCCTGAACTTTCAAGCCTCCAGAACTGTGAGCAATGCATATCTTTTGTACAAAATTACCCAGTCTAGGTATTTTGTTATAGCATCTCAAACAGATCATACAATCACTTAAGTTTTGTATGTCAACTGCATTAGGCATAGTACTTCGCCATAGTAAAATCTAAATTTATATTGAGAGTGTTGATATAAAGACATCCAGTTCAGTATGGTGACTTGAACATACTGATTTACGTCAACTCCTTCCCCAAAATCCTGCTAAAGTAGAGTAAGAATTTTAAAAAGACTTAACCTCCAAAGACAGAAGGGCAATAGAAAATAAGAGATAGCAATAAAATTTTGGAAATAGAAAGTAGATGAAAGAGTCATAACTGACTCAAAAAGATCTGAGAAATCAGTAAGAAGCACATCAATTCCCTCCAAATAACTGGGGGAAAAAAAAAAAGTCTAAGAACTTGGAAGTACCAAATATATCTAAAGATAGTGGACACCTGTAACAAGGAACACACTGGGTATCCCAATCTTGGCTTCTAAAATGCCAATCCCCAGTAAAAGCAACCTATGCTCCTTGAGGAAATGACTCATTTCAAAGGTCAAAATAGGGAAATCATAAGGTTAGCTTTGGTATCTTGCTGGGCCAGAAGGTAAGAAAACACTCAAAAGATTAATGGTATTATGTCAAAAGGACATACAAATAACCAAATTTAGGATAACTTGAGCATCAAAATAATAATAATAATAATTACACTAGGCATACAGACTATAACTGATAGTAACAAATTTTTAAAAATTAGTCTACGTGATTTTTTTTTTTGAGATGGGAGTCTCACTGTCACCACCCAGGCTGGACTGCAATGACACGATCTAGGCTCACTGCAACTTCCACCTCCCGGGTTCAAGCCATTCTCATGCCTCAACCTCCCAAGTAGCTGTGATTATAGGTGCCTGCCACCACGCCTGCCTATTTTTCACATTTTTAGTAGAGACGAGGTTTCACCATATTGGCCAGGCTAATCTCGAACTCCAGACCTCAAGTGATCTGCCCACCTCGGCCTCCCAAAGTGCTGGTATTACAGGTGTGAGCCACTGCACCTGGCCTATGATGTTATTTTTCAAAGAGTTTAAGAAAAGCTATTCTTTATAGAAAAATTCTAAAAACACACAGTAACTGAAATAGAGTATCAACATATTACACCCTCAATGTAATTTAGTGATCAATTCAGGCAAGGAACACCAATGGATACTTGAGTTTGGATATCTGTCCCCTCCAAATCTCATGTTGAAATGTGGTCCTCAATGCTGGAAGTAGGGCCTGGGAAGGAAGGGAAGAAGGAAGGGAAGGAGGAAGGGGGAAGGGAAGGAGGAAGGGGGAAGGGAAGGAGGAAGGGGGAAGGGAAGGAGGA
>NW_012116810.1:171837-221328 GCF_000951035.1 Colobus angolensis palliatus | reverse complement strand
AAAGAGGAAGGGAAGGGAAGGGAAGGGAAGGGAAGGGAAGGGAAGGGAAGGGGGAAAGATGATATAGAGAGATAGAATGAATAATGCCCCCGTCCCCCAAGATGCCTACGTTCTAATCCTCGGACTTGTGAATATGTTACTTTACATGGCAAAAAAGGATTCTGAAGATAAGATTAAGTTAAAAGTCTTGAGGTGGAGAAATTATCCTAAATTATCTAGGTGGCCAAATGTAATCAGAAGGGTCCTAAAAAGTGGAAGAGAGAGCCAGGAGAGTCAGAGAGAGAGATGTGAGTGTGAAAGAATGGTCTGCTTTGAAGTAGTCTTCAAATAATGCTGCTTTGAAGATAAAGGAAAAGGGCCATGAGCCAAAGAATGTGAGCAGCCTTTAGAAGCTTGAAAAAGCAAGGAAATAAAATCTCTCTGAGACACTCCAGGATAAAAAAAGCAGCCCTGCCACCACTTCAGATGTAGCCTAGTGAGATCTGTGTTAGACACTATATTTTGGAAAGCTCCAAAATGATCTCCTTTGACTCAATGTCCCACATCCAGGGCACACTGATAAAAGGCATGGGCTCCAAAGCCTTCAGCAACTCCATCCCAATGGCCCTGCAGGGTTCAGCCCCTGAGGCTGCTCTCATGGGCTGGCATTGGGTGCCTATGGGTTTTCCAGGTGCATGGTGCAAGCTACTGGTAGCTCTATCTGGAGGGGTCTGGAGGATGGTGGCCCTCTTCTCACAGCTCCACCAGGCAGTACTCCAGTGAAGATTCTAACTCCATATTTCCCCTCTGCATTGCCCTAGTAGAGGTTTTCCATGAAGGCTCCAGCCCTACAGGAGACTTCTGCCTGGACATTCAGGCTTTCCCATACCTCCTCTAAAATCTAGGCTGGGGTTCCCAAGTCTCAACTGTTGCTTTCCTTTTAGTTATGAAAATGTCTGCAGCTGGCTTGTATTGCTCCCCTGAAAATGAGCTTTTCTTTTCTACCACATGGCTGGGCTGCAAATTTTTCAAACTTTTATATTCTGCTTCCACTTTAAATACAAGTTTGAGTTTTACAACATTTCTTTGCTCATGCATATGGGCATAGGTTGTTAGAAGCAGCCAGGTCACCTCCTGAACATTTTACTGCTTAGAAATTTCTTCTGCCAGATACCCTAAATCATCAGTCTCAAGTTCAAAGATCTGCAGATCCCCAGGGCAGCGGTACAATGCCACTAGGTTCTTTGCTAATGCATAACAAAAGTGACATTTGCTCCAGTTCCCAGTAAGTTCCTCATCTCCATCTGAGACCTCTTTAGCACGGATTTCATTGTCCATAACACTATCAATATTTTGGTCACAAGTTAACAAATCTCTAGGAAGTTCCAAACTTTCCCTCATTTTCCTGTCTTCTTATGAGCCCTCCATACTCTTCCAGCCTCTGCCTGTTACCCACTTTCAAAGCTGCTTCCATATTTTCAGGTATCTTTACAGCAATGCCCCACTCCTTGGCACTGATTTTCTGTACTGGTCTATTCTCACATTGCTATAAAGAAATATCTGAGACTGGGTAATTTGTAAAGAAAAGAAGTTTAATTGGCTCATGGTTCCACAGGCTGTATAGGAAGCATAGCAGCTTCTGTTCCAGGGAGACCTCAGGAAACTTACAATCGTGGTGGAAGGTGAAGGGGAAGCAAGCACATCTTTTTTTCTGAGGCAGAGTTTCACTCTTGCCACCCAGGCTGGAGTGCAGTGGCATGATCTTGGTTCACTGTAACATCTGCCTGCCCATTTGTGGTGATAACAACTTCTTCCTCTCTTACTTCCTGTCTCTCTGCCTTCCCCTGCCCCCAACTATCCATCTATACTAGTGTTCTATTTCTGCTGTAGTAAGTTATCACAAACGTAGCAGTTTACAGAAGCTTATTATCTTACAGCTCTTCAGGTTAGAAGTACAATATGGCTTGGCTCTGTGACCCCACTTAAATATCCTGTCAAATTGTAATCCCCAGTGTTAGATGTGGGGCCTGATGGGAGGTGACTGGATCATGGGGGTGGAGTTCTCATGAATAGTTTAGTATCATCCCCTTGGTGCTGTTCTCATGATAGTGAGTTCTCATAAGATGTGGTTATTTTAAAAGTGTGTAGCACCTTCCTCCTTTCTCTCTTCCTCCTGCTCTGGCCATGAAAGATGTGTTTGTGGCCAGGCGTGGTGGCTCATGCCTATAATCTCAGCATTTTGGGAGGCCAAGGCAGGCGGATCACCTGAGGTCGGGAGTTTGAGACCAGCCTGGCCAACATGGCAAAAACCCGTCTCTGCTAAAAATACAAAAATAAGCCAGGTGTGGTGGTGGGTGCCTGTAATCCCAGCTACTTGGGAAGCTGAGGCAGGAGAATTGCTTGAAGAAACTGTTATCTCCATAAATGGGCAGTATCAGGCTAGTTACCATAACTATCAAGTGCTGTAGTGCCATCAGTATGTGGTCTCCACCTTCCAGTTTACCTCATGGTTTAAGATGGGTGGTTGAACATTACCACACACTGACTTTAGACCTCAAAAAAAAGGGTAAGGGATTGGCAATACAGAGTATTAATCAGGTCTCTTTACCCAGCCTCCTTAGAAGTCCAACACAACACTTTCTCTTTTGCAGTGTTCTGAACACTTTTGAAGTTCTTCTCCAAGAGGCTGCAAAAGCCCATGGAATTTCCAGAGATAGATATGTCTTTGTTATGCTAAGGAGTTGACTCATGTCACGCCCCTAGATAGCTTCAGGATACAGGATGGTCAGCAGAAAGAATAAGCATGTAATCAGCAGGTTAGGATATTTAGCTGCCTGACCTCTGGTGCGTGGATATGAAAGACTGAGCTCAAACAAATGGCCAAAGATTTAACCAATCATTACTACTTAATGAAAACCCAGTAAAAACTCTGTACATCCAGGCTTAGCGGAGCCTCCTGGTTGGCAAACACATTCACATGTCCTGATTGTACAAGAGGAAGTCACAGAGGCTCTGTGTTCCCTCTCAGACATTATCATATGAGTCCCTTCATTTGACTGGTCCTCCTAATTAGCATCCTTCATAATAAACCAGTTATTCTAAGTATAGTTCTTTCCTGAGTGCTGCCAGTCATTCTAGCAAGTTATCAAACCTGAGGGGAGCAAAGGAACTGCTGAATGTATAACCATTTAGTCAGAAGTATGTGTAACCTAGGGACCAATTAAGTGTAGCTGGTATCTGAAGAATGGTCATGTTAGGGATCACGCCCTTGAACTTGTGGGGTCTGAGCTAACTCTGGATGGTTAGCAGCAGAACAGAACCACAGTACACTCAATTTGTGTTGAAATAGAATACTGTAATTCAGGTGGTATTCAAACGTATTTTCACTGTTTGTCAAGTATAGCAAAATAGTGAAATTGATAACCAAGCGATATAAGAAGTACTTTTTAGACAAAGGTGAAAAATACTGTTTCTCTAACAGCTTTTCTTTACAGTTGTGGTTCTCGAGGTGTAGTTCATGAACTCCTTCACAGGGCCCTTTCAGGGATCTACCAAGTCAAATCTTTTTTCATAAAACACTAAGACATTCTTTTCCTTTTTCTCTCAATTGACATTTGCACTACAGGTACAAAAGCAATGACAGATAAAATTGCTGGCTCCCTAGCACCAATGAATACAGTGGAACAAAACTGTAATCATTGTGTTCTTCATTGTCATGCATACACAATTTTTTTGAATTTGAGAATTCACAAAAAAGACACTTTCGATTAAGAAAACCCTTGATTTAAAAAAATACTCTTCTTAGCAAATCTTTTTAGCATCTTGTAGTGAAATGAGAAATATGCATAAACTATACCTGCTACATAATGAAGTACAATGGTTGTCTCAAGGAAAATTTTCTGTGATTAAATTGCAAGCTGAACTACAGCTTTTTTCATGAATCATCTTTTTCATTTGAAAGAAAAACTGAGAGGTAAACTTTGATTATTCAGATTTGGATACTTGCCAGACATTTTCTCAAAAATGAACCAACTGAGCCTATAACATCATTGAAACACAATGGTTTTTTGATAACAATTATAAAATTTAAGCTTTCAGTTGAAAAGCCAAATTTTCAAGAGCTTCTATCTGCCACCATGAAATTAACAGTTTCCTAGTATTTAGAAACTTTTCTGATTTTTCCAAATGACAAATACATGACATTACCCATTCACATATGAATAAAAATCCATTCCAAGTACAAGATAGAGAAATAGATTTTAATGTAACAAAATAGAAAAACTCACTACTATGGTTTCAGATTCTAATACTGGAATTAATCTTTAGAAAATTATCACTGTTGAATTTTGGTGTAGTATCAAAGGAAGAATATCATAAATACCAGAAAAAAATGATTAGAATATTGCTTTATCTTAATCACATATCACATATGTGTTAAGCCAGATTTTTAAATACATTTCCATTGAAATAATGTGTTACAACACTCACAAATGAAAAAAAATTCAACTATCTTCTATTAAGCCATCTGCTCATTATTTTCATGAAAATAGTGATTTTTCATAAAAATATATTACTTAAGTTAACTTAGGTAACAGAATTATTTTTAAATGAATGAATAGATATTTTTAATTTTCTCAGTTTTAATTCTCAATGCAGTAATACTGGTAAGATTCATATAAACAAAAGCTCTTGGATCCTCAATTATTTAAAGTGAAAAGGACTGCTCAGGTCAAAAAGCCTGAAAACCACTATTCTATAGTGAATGCAAACTAGGGAAACTAAGAGGAATATTTTCTCCTGTTTGATGCATGTTCACCAGCAACGGTACCACAAACTTGTTTCACTTTATATTATGTCCTTCTAATTTGTTTGCTTTTTTACATATTTGAAATTTTAACAGAGATAAAATTTGGTATATAGTTTATTTTTTCCAAGTAACTGTATTTTAACATGCCTGAAAAAATAATGAAGAGACATGGTTCACAAGACATCAAAAGAACATCCAGAGAAACAAAATTGGTAATGTGTCTCCATCCTGTCCAAGAAGAGGATGCCCTGGACCACTAAAAAACATACCTGGTCCTTGCAATACATAAATTCAAGTGGTAGAGACAGATGAGCATAGCTTGATGCAGCAGTCAATAAGATCATACAACTAATCACCTGATTCTAATAACCATTTTCACCTGACAGCCTTCTGGTCAAAATTTGGATTCCCATATAAAACTGACTTCAGAAGAGAATATGGTGATGAACATCTGATTACTTGAGGGTTAAATATTTTTAAAGTAATAAATTGGAATTTTGATTTGTGTATCAGTGAACTTGGTTAAGCCCATCCTATGAGACAGTTCCATATTTATTACATTGGCAGATCAGTCTTGAATAATAAATTCTGCTCTCTGTGATCTTGTCTGGGTAGCCAACTGATCTTCCTTAGAAAATACACAACCACAACCCTTCTGCAAGCATTATGTTCATACTACATCACTGATTACCTAAATTTCTGCCCTGACAAAGAAGAGGGCTCTGCCAATAACAAAGCATATTAAGTTATATATTTCAGAATATGGAATAAGAGTGAAACTTTACTAAGAATAGTGAATAAAATAATATTTTAAATATTAAATAAGTTTGGAGATAAGGCCTTTTAATGTTTAATTTTAGAATAAGTCTAGGCATTTTAACAGCATAATAACTCCTCAAAAAAAAAAAGAGTATGGTTTAGATGCCACTTAAGCCATGAAATTTTTATCTCAGCTCTTTAAATAAAGTATCTCATCTGAAATATGGTACAATATATACTTGACACCGCATTAGCTATAACAATAAATAATGGATCATAAACATTTACATATTATAAAAAGAACAAAACAAAAGGTAAGACTGGAAAAAATACTAGAACAACTACAAGAAATTCAGGAAAAATAAGAAGACAGTACAAAAACATCAATAAAACAGATTGAAAAATAAAGCTGATGAACTAATTGCCTTGCATGTATCAGAAAACTTAAGGGAAGACTAAATGTTAGAAATAATTGACTGGGTGCAGTGGCCCTGCCTGTAATCCCAGCACTTTGGGAGGCCGAGGCGGGAGGATCACGAGGTCAGGAGATGGAGACCACCCTGGCTAACACGGTGAAACCCCGTCTCTACTAAAAATACAAAAAATTAGCCGGGCATGGTGGCGGGCACCTGTAGTCCCAGCTACTCGGGAGGCTGAGGCAGGAGAATGGTGTGAACCTGGGAGGCGGAGCTTGCAGTGAGCCGAGATCAGAGATCGCGACACTGCACTCCAGCCTGGGCGACAGAGTGAGACTCTGTCTCAAAAAAAAAAAAAAGAAGTAATTGACATATATCAGACAAACTAACTGCATGCACTATCAAAACAATTTCAGAAGCATGATAAAATTAAGAATCTGGAAGAAAACTTTCATAGTAACCTATCTTATGAATAAAACAGAAAATGAATCAGCTTTAAAAGGCAGAAAGAAGACCCAATACCCCCCATCCAAAGGAACTATCTGGAATGTACCAAAATGCTTCAAAACAGAAAAAAAAACATATGATTACAAAATGGGAAAAAACGAAACAATGAACAAATGAATCATGAAATATAACTTAGTATAATTTGACCATAAGATTAGGGAAATAAATTAATACTAGTCATTAGCAGCTTTTGTATCATCTGGTAAAAGGTTCCAAGGACAAGAAGGTCAAGACCATGAAGTACTATTAAAAGATCAGAATATTATATGCAATACTGCCTAGCTTCATTTTACCAAAGTGCAACAATAATTCAATTCAATATGAAGTAAATCAATAGCATCAACTGATTTTCTTTCTATTCTATTCCCACCTCTGACTCTTAAAACAGTGCAGCACACACGTCTTAGATCTATCCCAATGCCCCCACCACCATATGCCACCCTTGCAATAGCTGTGTCTTGTCTACCACTAGCCTGGTGTAGTCTGTCCTAATGAGGAAAAGCAGGGAAGATGCCTGCATAGGCTCAAGACCATTTAAATGGGGAATCCTGGGATCCTGGGTATGCAGAGCATGATCTAGGAGGGAAAACTATGGGCTCTAGCACAGGGATGTAGCATGGCCCATGCAGGGTATAATCTTTGGGCAAAGGCTCCAGTTACCCGGGCCTAGTGCCTATAATTGACATACTATCCTCAAAATTATCATTTAGCATAAAATCATCCTGATTCGAGTTAAAATATTATGTCACACTTTACAACCAAAGTGCAAAGACTAAGTTGTTATAGAATCTGTGAAAGTTAATCAAGTAATCAAAACATAGCAAAACCATAAAAATGCTCATTATGAAGAACACATCACTCAAAATCCAGTCATATCTAATAGAGACTACAAAACTTAAGCAGATGTTTACACAAACACCTATGAACTCAAACTGATACAAAGAACTGGGTTAAAGCTAAACAAGCAGAGGTCAGCACAGAGCTCCTATGATTGAATTATGATAAAACAATATACTAGTCCTAAGATAGCAAGAATATGATGTAATAAATGAGGCTCTGGTCCCAAAACAGTATAACATCCAGTACAAATCAATTTCACAAAAATCTATAATAGAAGTCAATGTAAATTAGAATTAAGAAAATCAAAATTAATAACAAAAAATATATGAAGAACAAAAAAGAAACAACTGAAAGTATGAAGTTTGTAATTAAAGACACACAGACATATATACATATCAAAGTCTACAATCAGAAAAAGAACAATTGATCTCAGAAATCTGGTGTGAAATTTAATAGTAAATAGTAAGTTTTAGAAAGAAAAGATATCTGTCAACAAAGCCCCTCATTTTCTTGCCTAGGGAAAAGAAGGCTTAATCTACAGCCTTGGCCAAATACGATTGCCAGATAAACAAACCCTTAGATTCTACCATAAGTTAATTAAAATGATAAAAAAAATTCATGTATTAGTTTCTAACTCCAAATTTCTTTAAGAAACCTTTATGACTGACAAGCAACTACCCAATTCCAAACTCTATGCCATTGGTTCTTAACACTGGCTACATACTAGAATCACCTGGGAAGCATTCTAAAATTGCTTATTCCCTGAACCCAGCCCAAAGAATCTGGTGTTGTCTAGGCCTAGGTTGGTTGTTTTTAAAAAAAAATTCCTATATGAGTCTAAGGTGTATCAAGGGTCAAAAATCACTGCATGAATCAAACAGTATGGATCCAAACTCCCACTACATTTAGCACAAGTTTGGGGAATAAAAACTTACCATTTTTAGAGACAGAGTTCATAAACAGAATGGGAGAAACTATGAAAACTAATTTAGGGGCCAACTCCAGGCAACAAAATCAAACTGTTCCCCTTGCTAAATAACAAATACATATATAGTATATAAAATATATATATACACATATAATAGACATTTATATATTTATATATGTGTATGTATGTCACTATATTTTATATTTCATCTAAAATTCCATAAATTAGAAAATCATTGCTGTTTAAAAACTATATGTAACTTCTGCTTCTAGGAAGATAGAGTAGATGTACATTTTCCTATTTCTCTCATTAAGTACAACCAAAAACCATGGACACTATGAATAAACAAGCATATGAAGATCTGGATTGGGCACAGTGGCTCATGCCTATAATCCCAGCCTCTTGGGAAGCTGAGTGGGGAGGACTGCTTGAAACCAGGAATTCAAGACCAGTTCAAGACCACTGTTTCTATATATATATACATTTGAATTCTATATATACACGTATATATCAATTCTATTTACATATATCAATCCACATATATATAGATTCTTATACACACACACACACACACACACACACACACATGAAAGATGGAGGGAAGGCAGAACAGCTAGGGATCTTGGAACCCAAGGAACATAACTGATGACTTCCCTGGATCTTCTTTTTCCCTTATATATTCCAGACTTGGGGCCAGAGAAGCCAACAACCAGAAAAAGCTAACAGGTACAAACAAAAAAGCTTCAACAAAACCCTGCCCAAAAGATGAAGAAAAGAACACCATGGAAAAAAGAAAATTAGGCAAATTTCACTCTTTGTCAGTCAAACACCACAGGAAAAACTGTAGTCCCACTCTAACCATGTCAGAAAGGCTCAGTGGACAGTCTAAAGTTCTATCCTCATGAGACTATAACACGGCCCCATAATACTCCTGACATGGTGAGAAAAGACCAAGTAGGGAGCCAAGAATTTCACCCCTCTGGAAAGTAAAAGGACAGCTCCCCCTAGCAGTGTCAGTAGATACCAAGTAGAACCTGTACTTCCTCTCCAAACTGGCAGCAATGAAGTGACCCTCCCACTACCCACTGAGGAGGACTAGAAAAAAGTTAAATTAAGACTTTCACTAACAAGTAGAAATTAGGTAAGACCAATACAACAGAGACTACACATGGAGAGTCAGAATCCCCACTCTGACTCAGCAATAATGAGGAGCCACTCCTGCTACTTGAATGGGGCAACAGAGACTAAAAGGGGAACCTGGACTTCAACAAACTCTACCTGGCAGTGATGAGCTCCCTTCCCCTCCTAAAGTAATGTCATAAACATCCACCTAAAACAGAAGGTTTAAGTAAGATCCAGAGTCTCAGAACATAACGGGGAAACAGGTCCTGTTTTCAACCAAAAATTACTCATCAGACCAAGAGTCAAAAAAATCACAAACTGACAAAAAAAAAAAAACACAAAAAAGATAAAAGTCAACACCAAAAAAAAAGAGATGTCAGAAGTATCTGACAAATATTTTAAAAGTCTTTAAAAAAAATGCTTCAATGAACAATCATGAAAATAACTGAAACAAATGTAAAAATAGAAAGCCTCAGCTTTACCAGTACCTTGTGATAATATATGTACATTATGTACATATAGTATAATACTCAAATAAACCACCAAAAAGTTTTGCATAGAAATATCCTCATAAATACTATAGATAAATCAAAACTCTAAAAAATGTTCAAGTAACCCACAGGAAGTCAAAAAAAAAAAACAAACAGAAATTTTAAAAATGCAAAACTTTAGCCATAACATATTAATAATCACATTAAATGTAAATCGCCTAAATATGCCAATTAAAAGGCAAAAACTGAAAAAGTAGATTTTAAAATGTAACTCAATTATATGTAGTATATAAGAAACTAATTTAGAATATAAAAATACAGACATGTTGAAAGAAAAATGATGGAACAAATACAACATGCAAACAATAATCAAAGGAAAGCAAAAGTGGCTATATTAATAAGAGATAAAGGAGACTTCAGCAAAGAAAATTACCAGAGAGGGACATTATGTAGTGATGAGACATAATTCACCAAGAAAACATAACAATCACTAATGTGTATGCACCAACCAACAAGCTATAAAATATATGAAGCAAAAACTAAAACTTGAAAGGAGAAATAGACAAATTCACCATTATGATTAGAAATGTCAATATCCTCTAACAACAAGAGATACAACAACTAGACAGAAAATCAGCAAAGATACAGAAGAAATCAACAACATCATCAACAAAATTTATAGAATACCCCACCTCAACAACGACAGAGTACTGATTACTTTCAAGTAATCATGGACCATATACCAAGAGAGAACATATACCGAGGCATAAAACATACATCAACAAATTTTAAAGAACTGAACACAGTAGAGTCTCCAAGCACAATGGAATCACACTAGAAATCAATAACAAAGATAATAGGAAAATCAAGCACTTGAAAACTAAAGAACATGCTTTCAAATAATCTATGGGTCAAAGAAGATGTCTCAAGGGAAATTAAAAAAAATTCACTAAACTGAATAAAAATGAAAATACAACAAATCCTATTAAAATTTGTAGGACACATGCTGCTGCCTGAAGAGCCTAGACAAAGAAAAACAAAAATAAATGCAAGACAAGAAGAAAGAATATAATATAGAAATTAATAGAGTTTAAAATAGGAAAACAGTTAAAAATATCAATGTAACAAACAGCTATTTTAAAAAACACACACACACAAGAAATTGACAAACCTCTTCCAAAATGACAACAAAAAAAGACAAAAAGAGTAGTAAAGTTTCTAAACATATTTTTGTTTTTTAAGCAATTGTAAATGGTATTGCATTTTTAACTTTAATGTTCATGTATTCATTGTTAATGTATATAGAAAAACAACTGATTTTTACATATTTATCTTGCATCTTGAAAACTTGTTGCACTCACCCATCAATTCTATGAGTTTATTTATTGGTATTTTCATTAGAAAATCATATCATCTGCAAAAGGAGATGGTTTCATTTCTACCTTTCCAATCTGTATGCCTTTTCCTTCCACTTCTTGCCTTTTTGAGCTGGCAAGAACTCCCAGTACGGTGCTGAGTAAGAGTGGTGAGAGTGAACATCATTCTTGTTCCCAATATTTGGGGAAAACATTCAGTCTTTTACCATTAATTATGATGTTAGCTGAAAGGTTTTTATAGGTATTCTTCATCAAATTGAAGAAGTTATCTTTATTCCTATTATTCTGAGATCATTCAATACCATAAATGGGTTCTGAATTGCATCAAATTTTTTTTTCTACATTATGTGACTTTTCTTCTTTAGTCTGTTGATATGGTGCATTACATTGATTCAGTTGAATGGTACTCTCTCCACCCAATAACCCAGCTGTCTGTACGTTCTTAAGGTGGAAGCTCAGAGTGTTTTTTTTTTAACACTACGACCCTGAATAAAGCAACATATCTATACAGCTAGTCCCAGAACCAGTGGTAATTGCTTACATAAGAAGCTCCATATGGCCAGATGATACAGATTGTGGACATATGAGAAAAACCTTGTTGCAAGTAAAATATATCTGTGGCTGAGAAAAAAAGACTGTCAAATGAAAAATTCTACATACAAAAAAAAAAAAATTCAGACACTGGGCATCGTGGCTCATGCCTGTAATCTCAGTACTTTGGGAGGCTGAGGCGGGCAGATCACTTGAGGTCTGGAGTTCAAGACTAGCCTGGCCAACATGGTAAAATCCTGTCTCTACTAAAAAAAAAAAAAAAATTAGCTGAGTGTGGTGGTGTATGCCTGTGTTCCCAGCTATTCATGAGGCAGAAGAATCACTTGAACCTGGGAGGCAGATGTTGCAGTGAGCTAAGATTGCGCCACTGCACTCCAGCCTGGGTGACAGTACGAGACTCCATCTCCAAAAAAAAATGGATTTTTTGGTTTACCTTCCCTGATTCTATTAGTCACTCAATACAATAAACCAAATACTAAATAGGATTAGTTATGGCTTATAAATAAACATAAAGATGTGTATTATATTGCCATTCATTCATTGTATGTAAATTTCCTACAGCTACACTACAATATACAGCTTCCCAAAGCAATCTAAAAGAAACAAACTTTAATGATATAGCAAAACTGAAGTTTGGTATAGTAAGTGCAAATAAGTATTGCAATGACAGTTCATCATGGTAAACTCAAGGGTCTGTAAAAAAATCAAAATTATCGAGGACCTACTTCAAGAAGTATATTAATACATAGATTTCTGTAACTTGGCAGAGAATTCCCTACAATTGCTACATTTAAAGTAATCAACACATTTCTATATCTCAGAAGAAGATGGAAATTATGTGTTTGCCTATCCTAATGTGTTAAACTTTTATTACAATAGTTTTAGCATATTTTTAGCTTAATATTAAGGTAGAAATATTCTATCAAACTAAGAAATAGAAACTGCTCTGAAATTGCAAAAACCTGTACTAGTTCCCTTTTTAAAATTAGAAGGATTATCTGTATAGCATTTAGATTGTTACATCTTATAATAACAAATTACTTGGTATTAATATGCATAATAGAATACAATAGTAGTAGTAATAATGATTGAGAAGTAGTATATTTACTTACCGATAAAAGAAAACCCATGTAAAAGAAACTGAAGAAAATAAATGGGAGAGTGAACAAATGATGAAGTAATGCTCCAAAATACAAGAAAAAGAAAGAAGGGGATACAGAATAGGGGTTAAGACATTGAGCTTGAGCAGAGAAGGAATCCTCTTCCTCCACATGGAGCATATTGTGAGGGAGTGAAGAATGAAATGAGAAGGAGGAGAGAAAGAAACAAGGGAAGAAAAAATAAAGGGAAGGAAGAAAGGAAGAAAAAGAAAGGCGGGGAGGAAGAGACAAGGGAAGAAAGGAAAAGTATAGATACTGACTGTTATGGACTGAATTGTGTCCTGTCCCCCCACCACTACCACTACCAAATTTTACGTCAAAGCCCTAATGCCCCATGTTACTGTATTTGCAGATTAGGCCTTTAAAGAGGTATTAAGGTTAAATGAGGTCATAAAGGTGGGGCTCTAATCCAGTATGACTTGTGTCCTTGTAAGAAGAAGAAGAGACATTAGGAATGTGTACATTCAAAACCAAAGGTCAGGGCTGGGCATGATAGCTTACGCCTGTAATCCCAGCACTTTGGGAGGCCAAGGCAGGCAGATCACTGGAGCCCAGGAGTTTGAGACCAGCCTGGGCAACGTAGCGACAGCCTGTCTCTACAAAATATACAAACATTAGCCAGGCATGGTGGTGCGCACCTGTAGTCCCAGCTACTTAGGAGGCTGAGGTGGGAGGATCATTTGAGCTCAGGAAGTTGCGGCTGTAGTGAGCTGTGATCGTGCCATGACATTCCAGCCTGGGAGACAGAGCAAGACCCTGCCTCAAACAAAAACAAAAACAAAAACAAAAACAAAAACCCAAAGGCCATGTGAGAACACACAGAAGGCAGCCATCTGCAAGCCAGAGGGAGACCTCAGAAGAAACCAGGCCTGCCAACACCTTGATCTTGGAAGTCCAGACTCCAGAACTGTTAGAAAATAAACTTCTGTTTTTTTTTTTGAGACAGAGTCTCGCTCTGCCGCCCAGGCTGGAGTGCTGTGGCCGGATCTCAGCTCACTGCAAACTCCGCCTCCTGGGTTCACGCCATTCTCCTGCCTCAGCCTCCCGAGTAGCTGGGACTACAGGCGACCACCACCTCGCTAGGCTAATTTTTTGTATTTTTTAGTAGAGACGGGGTTTCACCGTGTTAGCCAGGATGGTCTCGATCTCCTGACCTCGTGATCCACCCGTCTCGGCCTCCCAAAGTGCTGGGATTACAGGCTTGAGCCACCGCGCCCGGCCAACTTCTGCTGTTTAAATCAACCAGTCTTTAGCATTTTGTTATAGCAGCAGGAACAGACTAAAACATTAAGTTAAATGGGGGGACAGAAACAGTGAACTGCTAATAGTCTCCAGTTTTTCTTTGGACCAGAAAGCAAGTCTGCCAAGACCAAGGAGTGATGGGGTAAAGAAATTTTGCAACAGATCCAGAAGAGAATGAGGTGTTAGGCGTAGGGGACCCATGTGAAAGGATTGCCAACTGTCCATTTCAGATTAGAGATCAATCTTTTGGAGGCATCAGTCTTCACAGTTACATAATCGACTGGTTAGAAGGAACACAGCAAAATGGGAAAGGTAAAACCTTTGAGGTTTTTAAAGTCTGAGTGATAACCTACCTCTGTCAGTGTAGCTGTGTCCTGGGTTGTTATCTAGAATTATAATAATGATAGTTACATAGAGTGTGCCAATAATAATATCTACTCCTTTTAGAGTTGTTCTAGAGTTATGTAAAACTTTATCATAGAGTCGGTCAGATAGTAGACAATAAATAATAGTTACTATAATTATTACTATGGAATTAGTTTAGTATTGGTACATTGTTAGGAAGATACAGCAAAAATGAGAAGGAAAAACAGGAGTTAAAAGCAAGTGGTTCAGCTGGGCGCGGTGGCTCATGCCTGTAATCCCAGCACTTTGGGAGACCAAGGCGGGTGGATCACTTGAGGTTAGGAGTTCGAAACCAGCCTGGGCAACATGGTAAAACCCCATCTCTATTAAAAATACAAAAAATTAGCATGGTGGCAGACACCTGTAATCCCAGCTACTTGGGAAGCTGAGGCAGGAGAATAGCTTGAACCTGGGAGGTGGAGGTTGCAGTGAGTTGAGATCACGCCACTGCACTCAAGCCTGGGCAACAAGAGCAGAATTCTGTCTCAAAAAAGAAGAAAAAAAGAAAGTGGTTCAAGTGACAGAGCAGTGTCTTGGCTAGAGAGGGGAGTAAAGCGAATGCCTGAGGATACTGACAAGCTGGAAAAAAGGAGGAAAAGTAAGTTAAATGGCCTGAGGATGAAGTCCAGTTGAATTTTAAACCCAAGAAAATGAGAAAGATCGAAAGATCGGTGATTAAAATAAAAACCTCCAGAGAAGACTGCTGAGTGTGAATTAGCAGTTACTTCTTATACGTAACACCACAGAGAAACATGACAAAAAAAGAAAGCCAGCTAAATGGTCGTGGCCTTGTCATTAGCTAGCAGTATATCTTGAAAGAAGGCGCTTAAATTGTGAGCCTTACTGCTATTCGAGGATTACTGACAAATTACCTCTGGTTTCTCCTTTATTGCACTTCCTCTGTACCCTCTCTCCCACAACACACACACACACACACACACACACACACACACTCATCATTATAGTAAAGATCAAGAAAGGCAGCAAAGAAGAGCAAAGATCTGGAAAGTAGGCACATTTTCAAAACTGACATTTGTCTTGTGCATCCTCCCACTTCCCTTTTTTCTCTCCCAGTCCCACTTCTACAAGCCCAAAAACCCCAGCTCTCATTGCTGGCTCTGCTTCCAGAAAAAGCCCAAAGTGCCATGTTTCTCTCTGACCTTTCTTCCCTCCCTCACACCTATTACAACTTCCATTGCTAAGTCTATCTCATTTTAACAAGAGAAAAGGCAAACTGATTAAGCCTTTCCATAATGATGCCAGGATGAACAGTAACTCTCTCATCTATGCTTAAACCTCCCATGTGTTTGGCTTAAAAACTGAAATGAATCTATTTGGCAAAATTTCAGGAAGAATGGAAAATGGATAATTTGGGACAATGAGATTTTCTTTCTTCCCTATTTTACAGTTGTGAGGAAGAAAAAGAAGTGTTTGTTGTAACTGACAACAGATAACCACCACAGAAAAAACATCCACAGCAGCTCAGAATGTTACACTTAAAGGTACTTTCTAGGCATACAGGCCTGCACAGGATGCTGAAGTGGGGGACTTACGAGGGCAAATATGAGGAAGCAATCTACCCTACTATAACCCTGAAAACAGTGGTTCAGAACCATCTACCATGTCATGGTAATGACTCTCTTTTCTCTTCCCTTTATCACAAGAGGCTGCCCCTCACCCTGCCCCCGAGATGCTCCCCTGATAAAAGGAGGTGGGGGGGAAAGGAAGCAGCCATAAAGGCAGCAGCAGGAGTGAACTCTCCACCTTAGTTATTTCCTGTTAGAAGCGGGTAAAGAATCTGCAGCCTAGAAGACTTAACAGAAGCCTGAGTATAAAGCAAGAAAATAGCTGTAGACAGAATCACATGAAAAAGTGACTATACAGGAAAAGGTGCCATTCAATGAGAAAAGGGGGAAAAGGATCACTGAAGTAAAGAAACACTCTCTTCCCTCCCTTCCCAAAAAAGGTAGAAATACAATCAAATGTTTCAGAGCAGGAATCAGGAAAACTTCAGCCCACATGCCAAATCTAACCAGTTGCCTGTTTTGGCAAATAAAGTTTTATGGGAACACAGCCACACTCATTCATTTATGTGCTGTCTATATGGCTACTTTCACATTATAATGGAAAAGCTGAACGACTGCAACAGAGTCCATATGACTTGTAAAGACTAAAACATTTACTATCTGGCCCTTCAAAGAAAAAAGGCCCTGCTTTAGGAGGTCAGGGGTAAGAAGGGGACTGAGATGAGGCCATCAGATTTGATAATAAGTGATCTCTGGCAAATATGAAGAAACAATTTAAAAGAAGTTTAAAAGAAAGTAAAGGTATTTTAATAAAATAGAGACAATGAGGATAAGGTATTCTTTCAAACAGCCTCTAGGAACTACATGCAAGTCTGCATGGGGAAATAAGAAATTTTCTTGATCTCACCAATCTTACTCCCCTTGGAGTCACTCTCTCTTTAATCACCAATCAACCAGCCTCCCAAACTAGAAACTTTAGAATTTTGGTAAGTGATTCTAGCTCCACACTGCTTTCCATATCCTCAGTTCCAGGTGCAATGCTTAGTATACAAAAGATAATGTTTGCTGAATAAACAATTTAAGAGTACAGAATGTAGAGAGAAAAGATTAAGAGAGAAAAAAATTCTGTCCCCACTTCATACCTGGAAAAACATTCCATGCCACCTCTAAAGGCTATGTAACTTGGACTCAAGTCTTAAGACTCATCATAGGCCGGGCGCAGTGGCTCACGCCTGTAATCCCAACACTTTGGGAGACTGAGTCTAGTGGATCACTTGAACTCAGGGGTTCGAGACCAGCCTGGCCAACATGGAAAACCGCGTCTCTACTAAAAATACAAAAATTAGCCAGGCACAGTGGCATGTGCCTATAATCCCAGCACTCTGAGAGACAGAGACAGGTGGATCATGTCAGGAGTTCAAGACCAGCCTGGCCAACATGATGAAACTCTATCTCTACTAAAAATACAAAAATTAGCCAGGCGTGGTGGCATGTGCCTGTAATCCCAGCTACTTGGGAGGCTGAGACAGGAAAATTGCTTGAACCCAGGAAGCAGAGGTTGCAGTGAGCCGAGATCGTGCCACTGCACCAGTCTGGGTGACAGACGGAGTTGCACCAAAAAAAAAAAAAAAAAAAAGATCTGGTTATTTAAAAGAGCCTGAGACTCCTCCCCTTTCTCTTGCTCCTGCTATCACCATGTGACATACTCATGCCCCCACTGTCTCAGGAAGTAAAAGCTTTCTGAGGCCTCACCAGAAGCCAAGCAGATGCTAGCACCATGCTTGTATGACCTGTAGAACTGTGGGCCAATTAAACCTCTTTTCTTTATAAATTACCCAGCTTCAGGTATTTCTTTATAGCAATGCTAAAACAAGCTAACACACACACACCAAAGCCTAAGATTTACATCTATGTTTCCTACTAAAAATGTTATAGATTTAGCTATTAAATTTAGGTCTTTGGGCCGGGCGCAGTGGCTCAAGCCTGTAATCCCAGCACTTTGGGAGGCCGAGACGGGCGGATCACGAGGTCAGGAGATCGAGACCATCCTGGCTAACACGGTGAAACCCCGTCTCTACTAAAAAATACAAAAAATCAGCCAAGCGTGGTGGCGGGCGCCTGTAGTCCCAGTCACTTAGGAGGCTGAGGTAGGAGAATGGAATAAACCCGGGAGGTAGAGGCTGCAGTGAGCTGAGATCTGGCCACTGCACTCCAGCCCGGGCGACAAAGCAAGACTCCGCCTCAAAAAAAAAAAAAAAAAAATTTAGGTCTTTGGTGCATTTTGAATTAACATTTTTATATCGTATGAGGTAGGAGTCTAATTTCATTTTTGTACATGTGGATATCTAATTGTGCCAGCACACGATGTTGTTTTAACAGCAAATGAGAAAATATATAAGATAAGTTGATACTACAAATATTTGTGGTTGTTAAAATTCAGGTACTAAGCAAACAGCTCAGTAGGATACTACAACAAACATGTAACTAATTCTCCTGTCTCTAGTTTCTCCTTCAATATCTGTTTTATATCTGTTTAAAACACAGTCCAGTAACACAACAACTCTACATAAAACTAAAGATACCTACTCCTGACAGAATTAGAATTTCTGGAAATTGTAAGACAGAACTTGCCCCTGATTTTTCCAGTTTATACAAGCTATCCACAATACTTTGCTCATGGCCTCTTTTCTCTCTTTTCAATTTTCCAGGCTCATCTCTTACCATTTGTTGTCAACCACTTGGTCTGGCCACACAATGTTACTAGACACATCCAATGTGAAGTACTCTTGAAAGACTGTAGATTCCTCATGCTAGACTTTTGGCTTTCCTTACCCTGGGGGTTCTCTGAAGCAGAAAGAATTTTATTTATCCCTACATTCAAGAGTCCAGCAGAGTGCCCAACACAAAGCAGGTGTTTCACAAACACTTGCTAAGTTAAAGGAATACACAGGCAGGCATGGTGGCTCACACTTATAATCCCAGCACTTTGGGAGGCAGAGGTGGGAAGATCACTTGAGGCCAAGAGTTAGAAACTAGCCTGGGCAAAAATAGCGCAACCCCATCTCTACAAAAGCAAAATTTTAAAAACTAGCCAGTCCTGGTGGTATGTGCCTATGCTCGCAGCTACTCAGGAGGCTGGGGCAGAAGAACAGTTTGAGGCCAGGAGTTCAAGACAGCAGTGAGCTATGATCAGACCACTGCACTCTAGCCTGGGCAACAGAGGAAGATCCTGTCTCCACTCCCCTCCCCACTCCAAAAAAAAAGGAATGTGCCTATAATTGGAAGACAGTGATGAAATTAAAGGAATAAAGTAGACCAAGGTGATAGGTTTGGAAAACGTTAAATCACCTTGTTTGGCAGGAAAATTGTCTATACAGGGGGATGCTGAGAGAAGGCTGGAAACCTGGGTGGGACAGCAAGAGTAAAGGCCAAGTGAGGAATTTGTACAGTAATAGTTTTTTAGGGTAACTTGATGGATTTTTAGACACAGGTTATACCACTTCTCTTTTCCCCCAATAATAGATTTGTGACTTTGGCTAAATTATGTGACTCAGAAAAGACTCAAGTACTTCATACACAAAATTAGACTACTCTCTTTAGTATGATAGGCTCAGCTGGTAGGCCTATCACCCTAGACACAGAAGAAAAAAAATTCATGCTATAATAAGGAAACTTGATAGTCATTTACAAGAGTTTACCAACTTTTGAGCAGTGAAATCTATTTTCCAAATAAACTCATACATGGAACCCTAGTACAGAATCCTTTTTTAAACCCACAATAATTGAAAGTGGCATGAAAAAAACTGGAGGCCCCACACACCCACGTTCCTTCCTCTCACAAACATTAGTTCATATAATCAAGTGAACTTCAAATCAAATATGGGGAACCCTAAAGCACTATTTAGAACACGGTCAAAAGTTTACTAATCTAGAGGGATCTAGGTAAAGTCATACAATCAAGACTCCCCTTTGTGGCTACCGATAACGAAAATAAATGCTAGGGAGGAAACAAAGAAAAAAACTAAAGATGGAAAGGTAGTCCTACTGTAATTTTCCTGGCCAGACCAATAGAGGGCATAAACTAGGATGGTAGTATTAAAAACACAGAAGCCAAGCAAATATAACATACAGAAACAGTTTCTACTTTGTTTTCCATATTCTTGATGGGAACCCTGCTGATCCAGGAGAGACTGCCCCTCCCAAGGCTAGCTACTTCTTAGACAGCAAACTACCCCTCCTTAAGTGCTTTTCACATGCAAACCACTCAATCTAAAACTACTTCCCATCCATCCCCAATGTTCAGCTCTCAAAGAACTCTTATATTTTGGGACTATTAGAATAGTCCCCTGTTCTAACAATCACACCAGGGCCAGATATCAAACATGGGGCTGCTCTTACATGTGAATATGTCGAGATTATTAAAATCAGCCAATTCTCCTTACCCTGCATCGCCTGTTCCTTCTCACTAAAATCATGACAAAGTCTCTCCCCAATGATTTCCCTAGATATTTCTGCCTCCTAACCAACCCTGGTGCTTCCCTATGAGCACTATGTGGCGTGGCGTATATGCCACCCTATCTGATGTGCCATGCCCTCTCCACTTAGAAACTGTATCAATCTTTTCAATGGCTGTTGTCTCCTGACCTATTAGTTTCACCATGTTTGAATAATAATATAAACTACATTTTAAAAAGAGTTCAGAACCAAGCATCAAACAAACAGCATATATTGAGATAATAAAACGTGAAGTATTAAGAAACAACATGGGCCGGGCATGGTGGCTCATGCCTGTAATCCCAGCACTTTGGGAGGCTAAGTAAGGCGAGAGGACTGCTTGAGCCCACGTGTTCGAGACCAGCCTGGGCAACACAACGAGACCCAATCTCCCCCAAAAATTTTAAAAATTAGCAGGGGTGGTGGCACATGCCTGTAGTTGCAGCTACTTGGGAGGCCAAGGTGGGAGAATCACTTGAGCCTGGGAGGTCAGGGCTACAGTGAACCCTAATGGTACCACTGCACTCCAGCCTGGGTGACAGGGAGGCATTGTCTCAAAAAAAATAAAAAATAAAATAAAATAAAAATAATAATAATAAACAGTATGAAGATGAGATTTTCTAGCTATGAGAAATGCCAAAGCAGAATATGTTTTAAGAGATAAACCTGACATAAAGTAAATGTCTTTTTTTAATTAAAACACATTAACTATGAATATGTTTAACATCATTTATCTTCATCATTCAAGATATCTGAGCCAAAAACCTAGGCCAATAATCCTTGAGTCTCATTTACATTCCACATTTAGATCATCAGAATATACAAATATCCAGAATCTGGCCACATCTCAACAACTTTACCTTTACTACCCTGGTTCAAGCCACCATCATCTCTTACCTGGACTACTGAAGAAGTAACCTCCTCACTATTCACCTGGCTTCCATTCTTGTCCTGCTACAATCCCTTCTCAATGAAGAATGAGCCCTTTAAATCACAGTCAGACCATACCATTCCTCTACTCGAAACCCTGCAATGGTTTCCTGTTTCACTCAGGGTAAAAGTTAAAGGTCCTGCTGTGGTTTAAGAAGGCTCTAAGTGATCTGTTCCCCTGCCATCCCTCTGATCTCATCTCCTACTTCTTTGACCATCTTATCCAGCTCCAGCCACTTAAACCTCCTTACTGTTTCTAAAACATCAAACACAGTCACACATCAGTTTCCTCTGACTAGAACATTCTTTCCCCAGAAATCTGCATTGCTCATTTACCTACCTCCTTTACATCTCTACTATAAGTCACCTTATTAGACAGGCCTTTCTTGACCATCCTACATATAATATCACAAACATATCTGTCATTCTGTATCCCTCTTATCCTGCTTTTTCTTCATAGCAGTTATCAGTATCTGATATGTTATAGTTTTCGCTTTTTTGTGTTTTTTTTTTTCCTGAGACAGAATCTTACTCTGTCTCCCAGGCTAGGGGGCAGCGGCACGACCTCAGCTCACTGCAACCTCTGCCTCCTGGGTTCAAGCAATTCTCCTGCCTCAGCCTCCAAAGTAGCTGGGACTACAGGCGTGCACCACTATACCTGCCTAATTTTTTATTTTTAATAGAATTATTTCACTATGACCAATTGTTTCACTATGTTGGTCAGGCTGGTCTCGAACTCCTGACTTTGGGTGATCCATCTGCCTCAGCCTCCCAAAGTGCTGGGATTACAGACGTGGACCACCACGCCCAGTTTTTTGTGTGTAATTTATTCTCCCCATTACAAATAGGCACCTAAGAAGCTGGAACTTTGTTTCATTCACTGCTATGTATGAGTGCCTAAAATAGCGTCTGAGCAGGCACTGAGTAAATATGAAATGAATTAATATACCAAGAATTTGGCCTTCCTGAGGGATTTACACTTGCACTGCTCAAAAATCCATAAACCTAGCAAAGAGACAAAACTGGTTCACTAGTGGTAATATATAAAAATGTAAAAATAAAAATAAAAATGTAGTCTTCTAAGAAAGATGGAAGGCTTGACAGTAAATGATTAACTACCAAAAGAATAAAGTATAAATGAGAGATTGGCAACCATGTGAACTCACCTCAAGAGAATAATAGATACCTACAAATGAACATGTGAAAAACTTTATAATAAAACTATATAATTAAGCACAGAGAATAAGACTATCTTGCCAAGATTTGCTAACTTGGCAAACATCCATATTAAACTCAGCTTCCCCAATTCCAGATACAAATGGAATTGTGAATTTGGCAATTCACTGGAGAGAAAGACTGCATTACAATCTAGGTTCACATTAAAGTTACCTCATTCTTCTCAACTTAGATCTGACCCAGAGGAAAATTTTTAACAGATTCTATTGGACACGTGCCATACTATAGTCAGTGAAGTTCAAAATTGACATTTTAGATGTTAACCTAAATGATTTGTTTTCCTAAAACTAAACTGTACTAAAAAAAATATGCATTATGAGTATAAAATGAATTATTTTAAATAATATTTTGTCAAAGAAAAAGCAATTTATAACACCAGTCCTTCCCTCGTATTTTGATTTCATTCATGTAGTGCCTCATCCATGGCTGAACACATGGTAGCACTCAAGCTGTTCACTGATAAGAGAGAGATAATATTCTTTCCTTCAAGGTTTATTCAATATAGATATGTCCACCTCAACATTCCCAGTTATTAAAAAAAAAGCAAATGAAAATTATTTACCCCAAATTTGTATACAAATGTATTAATCATTTATTTAACAATTAGTATGTCATAAAGCATAGTATTAGATACTGAAGACACAAAATAAAAATTGCACATGCTGCTATCAATAAATTCATCATGTGGTAGGGAAGTCATATAAACTATAACAGAAAATGATAACTTCTATGATCTTGGGGTACACAGGATGCAAAGGAAGCCCAGAGGAAAAGTTTCCGAGACAGAATGCGTAGAAAAAGGACAGGAGAAAATGCAGGCACAAAGTAACACTGAGAAGAGGGCAGAGGTAAACCTAACGCTACCTACAAATGATAGTATGGCTAAAGGAAAGGAAATGTCACATGAATAAAGACGTATGCAGAGCCCAAGGCCTTACATGACACCCTTAAAAATCTGGCTGTTAATGGGGAGGATCCTAAGTAAGACAGTAATATGAGCTGTGTTTCATTTAAGATGGTCAATCTAGCAGTATCGTGAAGTTTACTTTAGAAAGGAGATTGAGACTGTAGATTATTAAATCAGTTGGTACTGATCCAGAAGAAGGTAGAACGGTGGCAGCGGTGGTGGCTTTGGCAGCTCAGGACTGAGTGCAAGTAACAGAATCGGCACGATTCTCCAGAGGTTCTTCAGGTTCTCCTCTGTCTTTCGGTCAGCAGTCTCAGTCCGTTTGCAGAGGAACATTGGTGTTACAGCAGTGGCGTTTAATAAGGAACTTGATCCTGTACAGAAACTCTCCATGTACAAGGTTAGAGAATACAAATCTAAGTGACAGACAACTGGAGGATCTGTTGATATTGATCCAGAGTACCAGCAAGAGCCGGACAGGAAGCTTTTTAAGCACAAGCAAAGGTATGGTAAAGCAGACATGAATACATTCCCTAACTTCAAATTTGAAGATCCCAAATTTGAAGTCATCAAAAAACCCCAGGCCTGAAGAAATAAAGTAAAATTAATCTGGTAAGTTGTCAAGGGTTAGCAGTACAACTAGCTAGAAGTTTCAGAATAAACATACATTCACAACTGTCAAATGTTCTTTTAATCTCGATTCCAAATAAATTATTTGGTGATGTGGAGTATTAAAAAATCTGGAAGGAAAAATAAAGATGTGGATGAAACGAAGGGGATATTACTTGAGAGATATTAAGAAAGTTATAGAGATGGGAACTGGTGAATAATGAAAACTTGAATCAGCTCAGTGGCAGTGGAGCTGGACAGGAAGGAGGGAAGGAAACATCAACAGGACCTGGTGACTGATTAAAGGCAGAAGATTGGGCCAGACACAGTGGCCTGCAATGCCAGCACTTTGGGAGGCCAAGGCAGGCAGATCACTTGAGTCCAGGAGTTTAAGACCAGCCTGGGCAACATGGTGAAACCCTGTCTCTAAAAGAAAAAATATGTATACATACAAAAATTAACCAGGGGTGGTGGTGCATGCCTGTAGCCCCAACTACCTGGGAGGCTGAGGTGGGAGGATCACTTGAACCCAGGAAGCAGAGGTTCCAGTGAGTGGAGATCATGCCACTGTACTCCAGCCTGGGTGACAGAGTGAGACCCTTTCTCAAAATAAAATAAAAAACAAAGGCGGAAGATTGGACAGAAGGAGGATACTCTTGGTTAATGGCACCACCACCCAACCAATTGCTTCAAATATATAGTTGGTTCAGATATAAAAGGAGAAACAAGTCTGATGAAAAAACAGTGAAAACAACTTGGAGATACTGGATTTGAATTATTTCAAAATAGTAAAGAAAAGAAAATTATATAAGCAGATTATTAGAAATAAGTCTAGAATTCAAGACAGAGATAAAAGCTGGAGGAAAGCCAGGGAATGGTGATCTCCTAGAAATCGAAAAAAGTAAGAGATTTAACAAACAGAGAATGGTTACCAATGCCAAATAGGAGTAAAGGTGTTAATAATTTCAGTAGGGTGGTAGGGAAGACACAGCCAAAGTCTGTTCAGGGATACATGAGAAGCAAGTGGGCAAATGGAAGCAGCAAGTATCCATTAGTCTTTTTACACATGGCTCTGAAAGAAAGGGGTAAGACAGCAGTAAAGAACTGTTCTCTACTGCTGTCTTTCAGAGCCTTTCTTTCAGAGTCACATATAAAGCAATTCACTGGAACCTCTGCTTCCTGGGTTCAAGTGATCCTCTCACCTCAGCCTCCCAAGTAGCTGGGACTACAGGCATGCGTTTTCTATACTATTTTGAGATAATTCAAATCCAGCATCTCCAAGTTGTTTTCACTGTTTTTTCATTCTCCCAAAGGAGAATTGTTTGTCTCCTAAATCAAGGAGCACGTGAGCCTGTGAAGTTCCATAGCAGAGAGGAAATAAGTGATAGGTAGGAGAAAAAAAAAAAAAAGAAGGAAGAGGCATACCCTTCTATAATGCTGCAGCCAGAAAAGGGTAAAATGAGGCTCGAAAGTTCAGGCATATGTATATGGCCATTTAACTAGGGCTTTTTAAGCAATAAGCATGCTGTGCTTAGGCTATCTCAGCACTATTGTTAAATGTTTTAATTATGTAATTTTTGATACTTTTGATACTTTTAATTATGTAACTTTTGATAACTTTGATACATTCATGTTATCATATGTTGTAATTATTGTTGTTACTATTACATTTTCTCTATATAGCACTATGTATGGGGCAACATACTAAGTAGCTTTACAAAAATTATTTCTTTTAATCCTCACCAAAATTCTATGAGGAAGTATTTCTCCATTTTATATATGAGAAATCTGAAGAATAGAAAGGTTAAATAACTTGCCCTCAAATACTCAGCAAATAAAGGACAGAGTTGAAAATGGAACCCAGGCAGTCTAGCTCCAAAGCCCATGATCTTAACCATCAAGTTATGCTACCTCTTTTCAGGTGGATAAAGAATACTTTTGGTTACTAACTTAATCTGAAGACAATTACTTCCTAGCAGGAAATATTTCTAATTTTACAATACATGTAGGAGAAAATTGAGTCTACTGATCAGAAACTTGCTAGACTGTATTATTAAGTAAAAAAACACACAGAATTAAAAGTAATGTTATTTAAAACATCTGTACATTTTTAATCTATATAAACATGTACATATAACAATAGTTCTTATCTATATAAATATGTACATATAACAATTGTTCTTAAATTTTACCATGCATCAGAATTTCTTGGTGGGCTTGTTCAAATGCAGACTGCTGAACCCCTACTTCAAACTCCAATCTTTCCCCATTACTTACAAAATAAAGTACAAGTTCTTCTCAGCATGGCTTACCTCTGGTCATGAGGCATTGTCTAATTATTCATCTTTCAATATGTTTTTAGTACATTACCTTTTTTTTATGCTTTCCCTAATACAACCCTTCCTAATAAAGCCATACATTCCTTCTATGACTCCAAAGCACCTCTAAAATAGTAAAAAACAGAACAACAATGATAATAATATCAATTAACTCTGTGGGGCATTCCCCAAGGAAACATGAATTACCTCATTCAATCCTCATAACAACTTCTCAGGATAAAGATTATAATTATTCTCACTGTACATATGGGAAAAATATGTGTTAAAGACAAAAAGTACTAGGCACTCCAAGATTATAATAGGAAGATCTAACCTGTTTATAGTTATTGTACTGGCAGTGTCCTATTGTAAGAGTATAAGTTACACAGACTATGAATTTCAGGATGCCAAATAATTCCATTTCAAAATGACACTTTCAAAACCAAATTATTAATTATAAGACCAAAGTCATATAGTTAAAATTTTAAACACATTATTTAAAATGAAATTTAAATTTGTCAGCTTTTTTCCCTTAGCAAATGGAGCTATTACCCATCTGACACAGAATGTAATAAACATAAACTATCCAAAACTAATAAAATGGCATTTGAAAATGTCCTTGCAATATTGGTCATGATAAAGGTAAAATAATATGTCAAGTTCCTGACAATCCTAGTAGTGCATAAAGTACTTCCCTTTTGGACAATGCTAACTTCCTTATGATTGAATTAGATCCATGACTTAATATACATCATTTGTAAGATTTTATTTTATTTTTTTTTATAAAAAGCAGACTTCTTTCATAGTAAATTTCAAAATGAAAACCAGTATTTTTTTTACAGAGGAAAAATGCCTAAAAGCCCAAATACTGATCTTACAAAGAGACATGAAAGGTAAAATCAAGTATGAACCAGGCCTGGATCCCCATATCTTCAGTTTCTATTTATCAAACAGAAAAATCTTTCCAACTTTCTCCTTTCCTGTATAAGACCAAAACTATGCAATATTCTGTTTGTATTACAATTACACTAATTCAATGCAGGTCACTTGCTTTTTACTGAGTCCAGATGACATTCAGTAAACTAAACATGGGCCAATTAGTTTAAAAAAAAAAGGAAGAAAAGAAAAAAGGAAGAAAGGAGTATGTTCTGATTGCCTTTGGGTAGGTCATACAGTGGCTACAGAGCATCACAGCCTGAACCTCATTTTGGCTAACACCAACCATACGGCTAACATTAAGGACTAGCATTTTTTATTCCTTTCAGATTTCTCACGTTTGGAAATTCCAATTTAAATACATTTTCTGGTGAAAGTGAGGACAGCACTCCTGCATAATATCAGTTTTCCCCTAATTCAACTCCAATGTCTTATTTTGGAGCTACTAAAATGGAGTCTGCACAATGTCTAAAAAAGTGTAATAATCCTTTTGAACCAGTTTACGTATTACAGTTATAAATGAGCAAATGAAACTGATGATTTAGCTGACACAAACTGACACAAAAAAAGATGGTCTAAAGCTATGAAGTTTCAACATCAACGTTTGTAATCTCAAATCAACCTGAACCACCATACAATTAGATATATGATAAAATAAGTAACAGAAATATTCATAACTAAAAGCAGTATTATTTTTAAATATCTTATTAGGTGTTGGCACCCAACATTTTCTTACAATCTATCATGTAAAGAAATCTGTTTTCCTATTCCTTTTAAACTCTCTACTCATGCTACTTTAGTTGTATTTGTAGAAATAAATAATAAACTGTTCACTAATTTTTTTTGGCAAAGAAACTTTTTAAAAGTTATAATGTAACTAAGTTAAAATGTACATATAATCATAATTTGATATCAGACTGCTTTCATACAAAAAACCTACATTAATTACTTCCTCAAGTAAATTTACACTTTATCAATTGTTGGTATTTCAAATTAATAAGTACTCAAAAGAAACTATTCATTCACCAATATTACAAAAATGGAAGTCTCCAAATATGTAAACTAGCTTGATTTTTAGATTTGTTACTTATTTAGTCTAATTTTTTTAAACTTGCCTAAATTTAACTGAAGAATATTATGTTCCTGCAAGTGTTCATGAATACAAAGATACAGTAATGAAGATGGAAATTATTTACTCTAACAATTCTGACTGCATGACTGTTAAATCACTTACATAAGGTCAAATGATCTACAAGGAAGCAGGGAGGTCCTGAAATTGTATACTCATATCCATTTTCAACTACTGCACAGGTGACACAACCAATCAAGGCATTACTGAAACAGAATGGGAATAGAAAGCACTTAGTGAATAAAAGTGACTTCTTTAGACAAAAATGTAGAGGTTAGCTTGTGACCAAGGTGCAAGAAACAGCAGCACCATTCCTCCCATTGTTTGTTCAGATTAAGAGAAAAGTAACACCAATAAGAGGCAAAGGACAGAGGACAGCAACACCAGCAAAGAGTCAGGCAGCAGTGGGGTCAGACCACAAGAACAGTATTAAGAGTTAAACATGGAGCACAGAAGGGGTGGTTTAAAATGTCAGTTTTGCCCAACTATTTATAGCACAGTTCTTACATATCATTGAATCAATAAGCACTATTCCCAAAAGCTTGGAAATAAATGTTACAATGAAATGTTGGTTATGTAAAAATCTTATTTAATGCAGTAATTACTATTTAGAAAAGAGCAAATATAGTAAATATTAAGTAAAAATTAAAAATAATTAAAATGGGCTTATGGTCTGAAATATAATAGGACATATTACAGGAAATGCATTACAACTATGCATAAAGCTGTGAAAAGGCAACAGTTATATTAATCTGTAGAAACAGTACTCTAAAAATTACAATAGGGAGATATACTTTTATTTTTTTTTCTTTTCACACAAGGTCTTATTCTGTCACCCACAATGGAGTGCAGTGGCATGATCATGGCTCACTGCAGTCTCAACCTCCTGGGCTCAACCGATCCTCTCAACTCAGGTTCCCGAGTAGCTGGGACTACAGGAGCATGCCACCACACCCAGCTAATTGTTTTTGTATGTTTTGTAGAGGCAGGGTTTTGCCATGTTGCCCAAGCTGGTCTGAAATTCCTGGGCTCAAGTGATCCACCCACCTCAGTCTCCCAAAGTGCTGGGATTATAGGCATGAAGTACCATGCCCGGTCCAATGTGGATATTAATCCTCCTGAAATAGATGGGATTTTAAAATGCAATACTCAGTTTCAATGTTGAAATGTGCTCTCCTTTGACTGAAAATGACATGACACTGTGAAAGCTTTCTTCTAACAAGGGAATTTTTAGACCTTCACACAACAAGTTTTCATAATGTTTACTACTTTCAGTAAGCTTTATGACTATTGATGCTTTGGGGAAAATTTACTTTTTGTTTCTTCATTTGCTTTTCAAAACCAAAGGCATACAGCAATAATTCATTATGCTTTTACAACCAGGTTTCATCCGATGTCAATGTTATCTTTCATATATTTTTAAGTGTTTTTCCATGTTAACATGAAGGTGTGTTTCTTAACTTTACATAGCAAGAAACAAAGACACACCTTTGTTTAATTTAAATATTTTGGCTCCTGGCCAGGTGCGGTGGCTCACCCCTATAATCCCAGCACTTTGGGAGGCTGAGGCAGATGGATCACCTGAGGTTAGGAGTTCAAGACCAGCCTGGTCAACATGGTGAAACCCCATGTTTAATAAAAATACAAAAATCAGCTGGGCATGGTGGTGTATACCTGTAATCCCAGCTGCTTGAAAGGCTGAGGCAGGAGTTATTTGTTATATGTTATTCCATCTTCCCTATTCTATTCTACTCATTCAGAGACAGGATCTCACTCCATCACTCAGGCTGGAGTGCAGTGGCACGATCATGGCTCACTGCAGTCTCGACCTCCTGGGCTCAAGTGATTCTCCCACCTCAGTCTCCCAAGTAGCTGGGACTACAGGCACAAGCCACTATGCCAGGCTAATTTTTGTATTGTAGACACGGGGTTTCACCATGTTGTCCAGACTGGTCTAGAACTCCTGAGCTCAAGTGATCTGCCTGCCTTGGCCTCCCAAAGTGCTGGGAATACAGGCTTGAGCAACTATGCCTGGCCTCTGTATTCATTTTATTCAAAAGAATTTTATACACAAAATTATGGCAAAATTTCAAGGAAGAATATATTATTTTGTAGTTCTATAATCTAGTGGAAAAATGTGATATAAAAAATGTAAAAGTTAATGATATACTAGTGAAGGTCTCCTCATATTCAATTAACTTTGATTTTATTCTCAATTTATTTTATACTACCATTCTTCTTATGAACATATCTTCAACACTTTCATTGTACCAATAAACAATACAATAATTAACAATTTGCATTCATTATTAAAGTATTAAATTTAAAACTCCAAAGCACCTACTTGAAAGGAACATTCTAATATAATTTAAATATTCTTGGTCATTTGCTCACATTTCCTTAAATATAAATACAGTATACCTAACAAATAATAAACACAATTATAAATATTACCACATTTTACAATTTTTTATTCCAATAAAGAAAACATATGCTCAAATAATGGAATTTAACCATAAAATCTATTTTTTAGCTCATTGAAAAAACATAAAAAAGGGATGATTAAACTATTTACCTGTCTTAAATATTTAAGAGGATATGTTTATTTATACTACTATATTTATGTTATATAAACTATATATTAGTGCATTTATATACTACAGTAATATGTATTTATATACTATAAAAATATAATACTATATATAATACTGGCTTTCTAAATACATTTCCTAATTTCCTTTATTTACTACTTTAACTCTGTAGTTTATAATTTACAAATTTCCCAGCACTATATCTTCCCCACAAGAAGATTTCCCTTTCTAGTGGCTACAACATACAATGTTTAAGGACTAATTAATCATAGATTGGTTAATGAATCTACAAAATATTTAGATCTTTTATTTCCATTTTTCTTTCCTGCTAACTGACTTTTGACCATGTTAGTGTTTATTAAGCTAAAGATCCAAATTAGCTAAATGCTTGCCCTCCCAAATAGGAGGTAGTCTAAAACAAAGGTGTTGGCTGACTGCAAGTTCTGGTGGAATTTACCTATTAATCAGTTCTACACCATTTTGTCAAATCTGACCCAATATAGTGCCAAAAGAACATTCTTAAATATTAAGACTTTTATCTTTGGCATACAAGATTCATTCATCCAACAAATATATACTGAGTAACTACTACAGGCCAAGCACTGTTCTAGTGCTTAACATATATTAGTGAACAAAAGAAACAAGAAATTCCTGCTTCATATTGCCAATTTACCAACCCTGTGCTGTGCTCCACACCAAAAATACAAAACTGAAGATACTATGTCTTACTTAAAGAATATTTAACCTAATTAAGGCAAGAAAAAAGTCCTCAATGCAACTTATCATATAATGCTAAAATAGGCATATGTAAATAGTAGCAGAAGCATATATAAAGTGCCATGGAGAGTAGGGAGGAAGAAGCCTCTGTACAGATGTTATTGAGTACAACATTACAAGGACTATAATTCTCTCTGCCTCTAACAATCAAACACAGGCATTCCAACTTGAGAACAGATATGCCCAAGACAGTAACACAGCTTTATATCTAACTCTATGTTGTCTTTCTCAGAGGTAAATCAAGGTGCTGCTTTACAGACCTTCATAATTTATGTCCCCTTAGCATCTTCAAGAGTTAATGAAAAAGGAGGGAAAATTCTAATCACTACATGCTGACACTTGCTGGTAGCCAGGAAAAGTTCTCAAACAATGATAATTTAAAAAATTAAGTTGTATACACTTTCTAGGTCAACCGTGAGCCTCAATAATCCCTACCATTCCAATACAGAAAGACAAATATCACAAGTTCTCACTCATATGTGAGAGCTCAAACCACTGGATCTCATGACATACAGAGTACAGTTGCCATCACCAGAGGCCAGGAACAGGAGCAGCGAGGGAGGGGTGAAATTGAGGGAAAAGGGATATAAATGTATTTATTAGCACTGAATTGTACACTTAAAAATGATAAAGATGGTAAATTTTAAAAACATTTTCAATAATAATAATATTAATAATTATCCTTACCATCCTTATCTCTCATTCACATGCAGACATTAGCTACCATTTATTAAGTGCCTCCAGCAGGAGAGGCACTGTGTACACCCTTTATATAACATTATTTCTAAGGCTTAAACCTTTAGAAGATTAGTATTTTTATTACCCAGTTTTTCACATATGAAGACTGAGGGTGGGAGAGATTGTATAATTCGCCCAAGGTTGTACACCATTTGGCCTGGAACGTAAAAGAAATCCATATGAACACAAAGTCAAGGATCTTTTCACTCTACCTCATAGCTGCCCACTCTCATAAAGAATCTAATATTGAGGGATATTAATTTCTCTTCTATGATTATTTTTAACCATCTTATATGTAGATATATATGTAAACTGATCTAAAACAGTTTACATCCTTGTTGAAAACAGGATCACATATGATTACCTAGCCTGCTAACCTAGACAGGCAGATGGATAGACAGGCAGGTGGAAGAATGAACAAAATCTCAAGTATAATGACATCCAAACTATTTAAATCTACTGCACAGTGTTCTTATAAATCTTCAATGGCAAGTCCATTTGACTGACACTATTTCTAAAAGAACAATTAGGCTAGGCACAGTGGCCCATGTCTGTATTCTCAGCATTTTGGGAAGGCAAGGCAGAAAGATCACTTGAGCCCAGGAGTTTGGGACCAGCTTGAGCAACACAGGGAGACCCTCATCTCTACAAAAATATTTAAAAATTAGCTGGGTGTAATGGCACACACCTGTAGTCTCAGCTACTCCAGAGGCTGACGTGGGAGGATCACTTGAACCTGGGAGATTAAGGCTGCAGTGGGACATGATTGTGCTCCACTGCCCTCCAGCCTGGGCGACAGAGAGCTCAAAAAATAGAAAATAATAAATAATAAAAGAAAGCACAATTAAACAAAAAATAAACTTACCTTGAGATCTTTGTAACACCTTTATTATCCCTATTACCTCATCTTCTATTAATGTCACTATTAGTGAGCCACTTCTGGCTCACTCCAGCCACAGTGGTCTCTAGTTAAGAATCAAAGAGCCAAGCATGTTCCCATCTCACACAGACTGTACTGTCTGTTCCCTCCAACCAAGGCAGTCTTACCCCAGATGGCTCACTCCCTTGTGCGCTTCAGTCTTTAGCTTAAATATCTCCTCCTTAACAAGGCATCCTTGACTACCATTTAAAAGTACAATCAGACCTTCATACTCCCTAATCACCATCCAATGATATATTTTATGTATGTGTTACACTTATTATGTCTAATCCAACCAGAATATAAACACAATGAAGGCAGGAATTTTTGTTTTACTCAAGTCTATATATCCTGCCCATAGAAAAGTGGCTGATGCGCAACAAATATTTGTTGAATGAATAAATGAATTTTGTGGCCAGGCACAGTGGCTCATGCATATAATCTCAGCACTCTGGGAGGCCAAAGGAAGGATCACTTGTGTCTAGAAGTTCGAGACCAGCCTGGGCAACATACTGAGACTTCACCTCTACACAAAACTTAAAAATTAACTGGGTGTGGTGGCATGCACCTGTAGTCCCAGCTACTCAAGTCTACTTGGGCTGAAGTGGGAAAATCTCGAGCCCAGGTATCTGAGGCTGCAGTTACTATGATCACACCACTGCACTCCACCATAGGCAACAGAGAAATACCCCAACTCAATAATAATAATAATAATAATAATAAATGAACTTCATTACTTGGAACCTAAAGAGGAATTAAGTTTAATGTCATCACTGATAAATAATTCAATTAAAGACTTCTTTTAAAGCAAAGTTTTATATTATTTGGCACTACTGAACTTCTCCTTCTTATAAAATGTTTGCCTCCTTACTCTAGCCAACAATCTTCTTTTCATTGCCCTTTAGAAATTTAACACGATGAAAATCAGTGTTTGACTTTAAAAGTCAAAGTATGAATGAAACCAAACTTGTACACAGCTATTAGCTCTCATTTCAATAAACTGCTATTAAACCCATAATCTTTTGAGAGAGAAATTCATAGATTAAAAATTAAAATTAGGATTTTATCTGATGCTTTATGGCATCCATTGTATTGAATGCATTTGCTGAGTCACTCATTCATTCATTATTTAATAGAATTTACTCTATGTAATACAGATGGATATAACATGACAAAAAAAGTCTCTGCCTTTAAAGAACACATATATTCCAGCAGACAAAGACAGACAATAAGCACATAAATGAATCAATTAATTAAATATAAAATAGTTAGAAGAGCTAAGAAAAAATAAGGCAAGGAAAGGAGAATCTTTTATAATATATACATAACAGTCAAGACCAACCTCTGATTTTGACAATGATGGCCATTCACCCATATATAGTGCTTTCTAAGTGCTGGGTACTGTGGTAAGTACTGGACACACATCAAATCATTCAATCATAAACAACCCTTCGAGGTAGTAACTATTAAAATAAAAATGCTAAAACTGATGAAACTGAGGCACAAACAAGTTGATTTACCGAAAGTAAAATAGCACATAAGTAGTAGAACCAAGCTGTCCAGCTCTTAACCATTATGTTTTCTTGCTTCTCTGATAATATGCCATTTCAGTAGATAATGAAAGGAAATGAAGGCAGAAGAGAGAGCCATAGGGTTATATGGAAGAATAGAATTCCTAGCAAAAAGAAAAGCCACCACAAAGACCTTATAAACTCAATGAAAAATAGATATAAATACATTAAAATATTTGTATTATAATTTTAGACTCAACCTTAAAATATGTGGCTGAAACAACAATTCCTCATATGCATAGAAAAATGTTTAAGTTATATCACCTTATCACTCAAGAATTGATCAGATAAAGTACTCAGGATTAAAATGCAAAAAAGCAAAAAAAGAAGATTAAGAGTATCTTAATGTGATTTCTTAAAATTTCCTTCTAAAACTAAATGCTAGAATTTATATAAAGTGAAGAAACACCGAAACATTCTCAATAAAAATAGAAATAAAACTAGAATAATTGTCTACCACCCCTATGTACCAATACTATAATGGATCCTTTACACACAATTTCTCATTTAGTCCTTACAATAAGCCTGTGATTCCAATAAATCTATTGTGTCCATTTAATATATAAAGAAAGTAAAATTTAGGAGAATCAGTAAATTGCCCTAAAGTCACATAATAGGCAAAGGGGGAAGAAATAAAATACAAATTTGTAAAACATCGCTGTATACCTTAAACATGTACAATCTTTATATGTCAATATATCTCAATAAAGCTGCTGAAAATATGAATTTGTATGATGGCATGAGCACATAATATTAGATCCAAGAAAATCAATTTTTTATGGGAAATAAGTTCAGCAAAATTATAGGATCTAGGGTAAATCCAAAAAAGTAATTCCCTATTGAAGCTGGTAGAAAAAAAAAAAATGAGCTTCGGTGCAAAATATGCTTGATTCAAGTCAGGCAGAGGAGGCTAGGGAGTTAACTGAAAAGGGAGTGCTGTTGAGATTAGTATCTGCAGGGTCACGCTTGCAATAATCCTAGTGGATGCACCAGTGACAAAGTTGCTCAGCAACAACAGCAAACTAAAGAAAACATATCTGTTCCTAGTTCTGAGAGATCAAAAGGCAACCATCCCAAACTATGTAAGAAGTTAAGAACCATACTCCCTTTAAGCCCTCATTCTCTTCTCTTCTCAATAATACTACTTTTACCTCCTGTTAACTACCTCATTTTTCTTTCTTCCCTTGCTCTTTTGACTCTTTCTGAGGCTTCCCTACTAGGCCTCTTTTTTTCTTTCAATCACCCCCTATTGAACTGCTTTCTTCCCTCTCAGCATCAGTTTGGTTTCAAGAGCATTCTTAAATAACTTCACTACCTCCAAATAAATGTTGATCTCAAAGGTCACAGCTCTTCTTCCAATACCAGTAATTTAAGAATTACTAATGAGACAAATCCACATGTTAACATGAGACAATTCCACATGTTACAGAGTTAACAAATGGGTCAAACACACTGACCTGTTTATGTTAAAATATTATATGTCTTCAGAAAAAAATTATGCCCTAAATACAATATATGCTGCATTAACAACTGCATTAATGACATTTTAGTCCTTTAGATATGCAAATACTTACCATGTGTTACAGTTGCCTACAGTATTCAGTACAGTAACATGCTGTAAAGGTTTGTAATCTAGGAGCAATAGGCTATACCATATACCACCAGTATTCAGTACAGTGACATGCTGTAAAGGTTTGTAATCTAAGAGCAATAGGCTATACCATATACCCTAGGTGTACAGACAGCTATATTATCTAGGTTTGTATAAGTTCACTGTATGATATTCTTCACAGATTTCTCAGAATGCATGTCCATCATTAAGCAATGCATGACTGTATTAAAAATCCTTTCATACAATTCTTCATTATTTTTGCAAAATTCAAGGAGTAATATATCACTTATTTAACAAAAGTTAACAGGATATTTCAGAAGATTAGTGTCAAAAAAAAATCAGTTATTGCTTTAATGTCTCTCAGCACCACATTTCTTTTCCATTTGGACTTAATAACACCTTACATATACAAATGATTCACAAAGGAAAGACAAGTCCTCTACAGGTTACTATCATGAGAATCAGAAACCAGTAATCACACAATGCTTTTAATTCTTATCATATTACTAAAATTTTATCAGAAACAGATGTCAGCAACACAATTTTGATGGAATTACTTAACTTTTTTTTTACTTTCATAACAAATTAAGTATTGCTCAGTTGAAAAGTTATAATGTCACAAGCCTTGAGGCAGCATTAGGTACTATAATTTGAACCGATGCAGTGTAGTGTGCATACTAGTAAAAAATAATTTATTAGCTACATCGTTGATAAATATTTAACTAGCAAACTCCAAGGTTTTTTAAAAACACTTCCAATCAATTAAATATCTAAGAAAACTAATAAAATAACTCAAACTTTTCTAGATGTATAATTAACATAGCAATATATAAGTTAGCAATATAGCTGCAAAACAGGTGGAAAATATAACCATTAAATGACTTCCAGCCTTTTGGTAGGAAGTAGCTTAAAAAAACAAAATAAAAATAAAAACAAAAACAAAAAATAAAATGACTTCCAAAGAACAAACCAGGCAAATGGTTTATGTCCCTAAATAAGCTAAAGCCTAGAGATAAAGAAATTTAGTGGGTAAAAAGGAAAGATAATCTATACTAAAAACAAAACCAAAAAATGAATGAAGATGATGAATGGATAAACAAAGTGTGGTATAAACAGATAATTGAATATTATTTAGCATTAAAAAGAAAGAAAATCACATGCTAAATACAGATGAAGCTTATGGACATTATGCTAAGTGAAATAAGCCCATCACAAAAAGAAAAATACTCTATGATTACACTTACAGGGAGTATCTAAAGTAGTTAAATTATCATAGAGACAGAAAGTAGAATGGTAGTTACCAAGGGCTGGAGGGAGGAAGCAATGAGGAGTGGTTACTTAATGGTAAGAGTTGCAGTTGTGCTAGATGAAAAAATTCTGCAGATTTGCTGTACAATTTGAATACACTTAACTCTACTGAATTGTGTACTGAAAAACAGTTAAGATGGGAAATTTTATTTTTTTAACCACAATTAAAAATAAAAGCTTTTAAAACTAACGTAAAGTAAAAATGGAAGATCTGTAGCACAATTTTTCTTACAGGCAAAGAAATGGTACATCTTACAGGTAAAACATACATGTTATGTGTTACAACTTTAGGGAAGCCAAAGGTTTTACTATCTGATGCCCAATGAATGTGATATAACAGCTCTCTCCATATCAATTCTGACAAACACTATCAACTTTATTTCTTAAAACTGTCCCTTAGCCATATTCATTCACCCCTCTCCCACCAATGTTACAGGATTCTAAGCCAAGACCTGCTTTGAAGCCCTTCACCAATGCAATCAGTACCCGACATACAACTTTCCATCCAGTATTTGTCGGTCAAGATATCACGTAGGTTTTCCCTTTCCTCTTCTCTTCACTTTCCCATCATCACTGTAGAAGCCTCTGCTACGTAGGACTTCCTCTCCCTCCTCAAAAATGAAGAAGAAATTAAGACATTCCCAGATAAACAAAAACTGAGAGAATTCATAGCTAGCAGACCTGCCCTGCAAAAAACACAAAAGGAAGTTCTTCACGTAGAAATGAAAGGACACTAGATAGTAACTTAAATCCACACAATGAAATCAAGAGTACAGCAAAGGTAACTACAGAGGTAAATGAAAAAGACAGTATAAATGTATTTTTTTTATTTTCTTCGTAACTCTTTAGAACACTCCTACCATAAGTATAAATTACAATTTTTAAAATGTCAGGCTACAATTCAATAACTAAATACTAAACCTGTTTTAAGAAGTATGTTTTATATTTCACTTCTAGAATAGAGACAACTAAAGGAAACATAGCCTCCTTGAAAATAAGGAAATGCTTCAAAACAAACCTGTGGTAGATGAACTATCCCTCACATATCATAGGCATATAGTACTCTTATAACTTGATAATTTAGCTCAATGAAGTTTTAAAATACTAACCCCATCTTATTTTACCCCTTGTGTATCTCTGGAATCTGTCCCTTTTCCTCTATCACCACAGCTAATATGTTAATCCAGGGTATCATCATTTCTCCCCTGGATTATTGGCAGTCTCCTAATGGGTATTCCTAACATTAGTCCTGCTTCACTCTAATCCGTTTCCTACACTGATGCCATTAGTGACATAACAACAACAACAAAAATCAGACCCCACCATTCTGCTCAAAATTTTCAAGGAGACTCCCATAATCTTCAGGGAGGAAAAATTTAAATTCTCAAATAATATACAGGTCAGGACATGACCACTACCTCTGTCTCCAGTATTAGAATCACCACATACATAAATAATCTACACCCATATTCTCTGCTACAGCCCTTCAGAGCTATTTAGGATCCCAGAATACCACACATCTGCTTTTATACATGCTTACCTTCTCTGATTAGAAAAACCTTACTTTGTAGCACACCCCCATCTCTACTTCTTTAGTCTTCAGGATTCAGTGCCTATAGCTACATCCACCCTAACTCCCAATAATGCTGAGTTATATCATCTCATAGGTTCTAGTCATAATTACCACAGTACTTACTAAAATGTACTATAAACACCTGCTTGCTATGTATTTATCCCACAGACCGTAAGCTTCTTAAGCATAAAGATTGTTTTCTTACTCCTATTTTTTATCCCTAGTATATCCACAAAATGCCTGCCATGGAGTAAGTGTTTAATCAATGTTTGAAAAAAATGAATGAAAGGATAAAGCACGTTGTACATTGAGAGACCTACGGAGAAGCTGTTCAATTTTTACTATCTATAACAAAAACAAACATCAAAATTAATAATCTGGTAAAACTGAAATACCAAAATTAATCTTTAGTAACTTTGTAATCAGTAAAAATAAGTAAATCGATATACTAAAGTAGTCCTTAATTTTTGTAGTTCATTCTTCAAAATATTTTATTCCATTACAAGAAAATGGGATCCAGCAAAAAAAATGGAGACCATCCCCAAAAGAAAATGAGCTTCTTTCAAATTCTGATGCAGAATTCCCAAGTAACCTTGCAGCAAATTAAACAATATGATCCATATGATCCATATGTAGGCCTTAACTATTAAACTTATTTTGTCTTATCAACAGTATTGGAGGGATTATTTTAACACCATTGATTAAAAAGTGAAAATGAATTTTTTAAAGTGGAAAAGTAAAGCTTAAATAACACTATCTGTGGTTTTGCAAATGTGTTACGAAGCCTTAGAAACCACAAAATTTCCAACGACCTAAAAATGTACAATGTGCTATATGTCAAGTTGTATTTCTAAGGTAGGAGAAAGGTTACGTAGTCTTTAATACTTTCTCCTTTACATTAAACTTTTCCTCATATATAAAGTAGAACAAAAACAGTACCTCTTGTTCAAACGATTGTTGAGAAGACTAGAATTCACATATCACACTTTTGCCTCGCGCAAAATAAAAACTTTGTACATGTTTAGGTGTTATTACTATAATTATTATGACATATCCAAGTCCCAAAAAGTTACCAGCAGTATACTCTTCAAAGGAAAAGAGAGCCATATATTCATTAATGAATATATCTACATACCAAACCTGTCCCCATTTCTTTCTACTGATTCTCATGTAATTGAAGAAAGATTTTAGTAGTATTCTGCTGTAGACTGACTCTTAAATCACTTCACTAATAAAGTCCTATGAAAATTGAACCACCACCAGAAAAAAAGGGGATCAGCACTTAATTGCAATCCTAGATTGCAACAGGAATGATCAGATGCTACCCGGGTCTGGGTCTTCATTTCTTCATTTGTCCAATGGCAATCACAGTTCCTATCAGATCTCATAGGGTTAACTATCTGTGAGAATTAAAAAAATCATAATTTATGTAGAATTGTTTGCTCACCTTGAAAATATTTCATAAATACAGACTAATAATACTATTGTTGTACAATGCCAAATAATATATATTCTACACTTTAAGCAGATTGTCTTTGCTTCCTTCAGAACCAGTTCTTGACTCTTTAGCTCAACTTTATTTGGCTTGGATATATACAAAGACATCTTACAAGGTGTTCCCTTCAAGGGTACCTTATATTACTATGCATAAGAAATGCTTTCCATATTAACTGAAAAGAGATGAAATGAACTAATAAGTTCACCGAAAGCATAAATGACTAAGAGGAGAGAGAATGATCTCTGGCTTTGAGGATTCTCTTAGAAGTACTGCCTGTAATCCCAGCTACTCGGGAGGCTGAGGCAGGAGAATTGCTTGAACCTGGGAGGCGGAGGCAGCAGTGAGCTGAGATCACACCATTGCACTCCAGCCTGGGCAACAAGAGCGAAACTCCATCTCAATTGAAAAAAAAAAAAATTCTAGGTATAGTAAGTAGCTTAACTAAAAACAGTCTTAGAAACACGGATCCCAATTCCTACCCTAAATCCCACTAGGACGCAACATTCTTATGATTATACGTACTCTGCTTTCTTGCCAAGGTACTCAGCACTAAGCAGGCAAATTCCCAGAAAAAATCAAGAGTGTAAGAATGTATGTGCACTAACTTTAACTTCCTGTGTGTCAAACACTATCTTTACCTACTTTCTCATTTAACTCTCAAAACAAACTCGAAAGGTATTACATCTTTTTTACAGATGATTAAGTTACTTATTTCACAGAGATAGTATTAGAGAGAACAAAATGCTAAAACTAAAGGTCTGACTTCAAAGTTGGTTCTTTCTATTTCACCACACTATTGATCCTATGAAGCAGAAGCCAAAATTTTAAAATGTCATTAGAGGGTTGTATCCCCATTGAAGTAGCTGGTTACATAAACCATCAAGGTTTCTTTTTGTTTGTTTGTTTTTTGAGATGGGGTTTTGCTCTGCTACGTAGGCTGGAGTGCAGTGGCACAATTACAGCTCACTGTAGCCTCAGCCTTCCCAGGCTCAAGCAATCCTCCCACCTCAGTCTCCAGAGTAGCTGGGACTACAGGTATGTGCAACTGCGCCCACCTAATTTTATTTTTTTGTAGAGACAAGGTCTCACTATGTTGCCCAAACTGGTCTCAAACTCCTAGACTCAAGTGATCCTCCTACCTCAGCCTCCCAAAGTGCTGTGACTATAGGCATGAACCACCACCACACCCAGTATCCATCCTGATTTTCTTTTTTTTTTTTTTTTTTGAGATGGAGTCTTGCTCTGTCGTCTAGGCTGGGGTGCAGTGGCGCAATCTCGGCTCACTGCAATCTCTGCCTCCCGGGTTCATGCCATTCTCCCACCTCAGCCTCCCAAGTTGCTGGGACTACAGGCGCCTGCCACCATGCCTGCCTAATTTTTTATGTTTTGAGTGGAGATGGGGTTTCACTGTGTTAGCCAGGAAGGTCTCAATCTCCTGACCTCGTGATCCACCCGCTTTGGTCTCCCAAAATGCTGGGATTACAGGCGTGAGCCACCTCGCCCGGCTCCATCCTGATTTTTAAGGAAACTTCAGCACTAGTTCTTCCAGTCCCTTTTACATGATGGGCACTGTCAAGAAGTAAATTTCCCATAATAACTAGTTTATCCGGAAAGAAAACTGATTGGTATTATCATTCAATTGGCATTATATTAAACCAGAATAATCTCCTTACCTTGACACAATGGTTTTTGTAAATGTAAAAAAAAAAACAAAAAAATCACACTGAGGTATTCTGATTCATCCAAGGATATTTTCTGTATTAGCCTAGTAACATATAGAATAAAGTAATATACAAGAAAACTTAGGGGTAGACAGTTAATTATTTAGCCACATGCTTCTCAATAAGAAAAATGCTTTATCTACTATAAGAAAAAGTAATCTTATAGTAAAAAACAGCAGCAGAATATTACTTGTAATAGATGTTAAATATTTAGTGTCTTTGTTAGTTCTATACACAGTTATACCTAATCAAGTTAAGTTTAGAGATTTAGCCTCATAAATATTTCTATAACAGAATATAACCTCTATTTCTTAATACACAAGGCAAATGTAAATAAAACAAAGATTTGCTGGTCTATACACCCAATTCTTTAAAAGTAAATCAAAATTTTCCCATATAAATTTTCCTCTGGAGAACACAGGAATAAATCCCATTTGATGAAGGAAATTATTAAAAGAATACATGTTGACCTAACATGTCTGGCTCACTTTGCCTATTATAAACAATTCTGGTCTCTGGACATGAAAAACTAATAATTTTCAGCCACTTGTTTTCTTACATCTAAGTCTCAATTATCCACAACTAAAAAAGATAGAATAATGACATTTTACAATGTCCCAAACACATGAATCAATCACAGAGCAGGTGGAAAAAATGCTAGAAAAGATAACATTTGTTATCAGCTTTACCTCTCTCTCACAGAAGTCTCAACAGTGTAAATCTTAAGTCACATATCTTGACTGCCCAGAGCCATCCAGAAAACAAGATCATACTGCCTTTTAAAAAAATCTCAATTGTCAATAACTGAAGGAAAGCAAGCATAGCTTTCCAAAATAACTGAGTCCAGATATTTTTCTCATTGTTGCTGTCAATCACTTTTCTAATTTCCAACTTTAATTCTAATAAAAACTTTAGCATAACAAGAAAGACAAACTAAAACTACTCAGGAATTTTTATGCAAAACTTCCAATTACGTGTCCTCAACTCTTTTACTCCAACATGAATTCACAAACTCTGACAGATGTTTTATAACTGTTTAAATATTTAGTCAGTAAAAGGATAAAATTTTTTAAAAACAGAATGATTTCATTCTTTTCAAAAACCAGGGTGGTCTATGGGCAATTTTGGTACTAGCGGTGTTGCCGGGGGAACAAAATGAAAACAGGTGTCATCAAATTCAAATTAAAGATTTACTTCTATTTTAAACCACCTTAAACAATGTTTCCATAAACTTTCTAACTGATACTACTATAAATTTGACAATATTTTATAACAAGAAAAGGATTATAAATTGTCTGTAGACCATCAAATTTTAACTGTAACAAATTTTGACTGATTGGCAACACTTCCTTTTAAAAAACTTTTTCATTAAATATGCAGCATCATTTAAAAACTGAATGTATAAAAGGCGAGTTAAAATAAGAAAAGAGAGCAAGTATAGACTCTGATAGTCTTTTCTGGGAGATTTTACTTTGTTTTGAGCCTATGCTGTTTTAAAAATAAAAATGAAGTACAAAACAATGTAAATTCACAACATATAAGGAAAAAGTTATACAATTAGTAACATGACAATCGTAACTTTTCCTCATAAACTTAATTGAACTATAATCCTTAATGTTAAAAAAATCCATTAACTTTTGTTTCTTATTCTGATAATGAAAAGAGTATAAATACTTGGTTTCTACCATTAAAGAGCACTTATTTTTACGCTTAAAAGAGATGATGAAGCAAGTGACTCATCATATAAAAGTTAATCAATGTTTAAAAATATACTACAGTATTAGACACTTTCTCAGTTGTTTAATACAGTTTCAGTGACAAACTACACTTAATTTTGTTAAAAGCTTTAATTAAGAAATGAGCATATAAGAAATTTTTAAATAGGTAATATTGTATATTGGTTGATGTTCTTAATAAAACCATTTAAGATTCTTTCAGAATGGATTAAATATTTACCCAGTGAGGATTCTAGATACAGGTAAGATGAGGTGTACATTCTTCAGTATTATTAACTTAAAACAGAATTAATTTCTCTTTGTATCACTTTTGACACGTGAAAACTTCTTACACTTTTAGGGGCATTTAATCTTGCACTAAGGAGAGACCTTTTATCTTAATTGTGAATAATCAAATTCCATTGTCATTTCAAATCTTTCAGACAGTTCAAAGTTTTATTTTTAGCACTGCTTTAGGGAGGCACAAGTTGGTTCACTAGTGTGGAATCATAACTCACAGTCAGCTCCACTAGTTGGATTCTTTCCAATACTTATTAGTTTCATCAACTAGTTTTCAAAAAAGCTTAACGTTTCAGTATTAATAGATAAATGTCTTTGAAACTAATATTTCTAGCTTAAAGTTTCTCCCATTAAATTGTATTTATAAAAATAATACAAATAAAATCTTTTTTCAAATTAGTACATATATTTTAATAGTAAAAGAAAAATATACAGCATTAAATAATGTTGAACAATATAAAACTTCCTTTACAGTTACAGTTTTAAATAATCTCACTTGTGTATAATTATAAAATTACTATACTCATCTATTGCTTACTTTGAAAGTGATTAATCAAAGTCAGAGAAAGCCAACCATCAAATGAAATGTGTTTCAAATTTCCTTCTTAAGAGGCACATCAAAAAAAGATGAGTCAATTTTACTTTAATTAAAACCTTGTTTAAGAATATGAAATAAATGTTTTCTATATAATTCCAATTATATTTCAATTGTGTTCAGCTTTCAAACTGCCTCTGCTACTTGATTACACGTGCCAAATTAATCTTGTCTTTTAAATCATATAAACAGTTCTAAAAACAAGACTTGGATTTTTTATTGTTCTAGTAGGTATTGTTCTAGAAGCAAGATTCCTCTAATTGATCATAACACCAAGCCTACCCCTTAGCTGACAGTTCAGATGTGTGTTTTTGGTTGATTCAAATACAGGAAGACACCATTTGTATATATTTGACTAATTAGTCAAAGAATAAGAAAGCAGGGGAAAGAAATTTATCTAAAATATTTTTTGACTAATACATAGCAGTCTTCCAAAAATTCAAAGTGGAATCTTAGAGAAACTACATGTTCTAACATGTTCTCTTACGGTGCTTCAAACAGATCATCAAGGAAGTATCCCCCAAAAAATCAATGAACACCCAGAATACCCGGTCTTCAACTGAATCAAGCAACATGCTACACAACTGAGGGTAACAAAGTATCAGCCCCTACAACACTTGTGTCAAACAAATCTGTTTCCTTCTCCTTTCAGCTTACTTACCTCCTTTCTCCTACACTGTTCTATTTATGGCCTAACCCTTCGAAGATACCCAAACACAGGAAAGATTAAAGATCCCTTTCACACGATAGAAGAAATAACTCACTGATAAAATGAAGAGATGTTTAGAAGGCTGTAGCTGCTGGCATTCTTCCACCATAAGCTTCTCCACCTATATCTGTAGTAGATAACTGTACTGTTAGATAACTTTTCAACTCTTTTGAAGGGTTTCAGGTTAACAAATACTTGAAAATTAGTACTCACAACAGTGTATATAAAAATGAATAGAGGTCAGGCGTAGTAGCTCATGCCTGTAAATCCCAGCACTTTGGGAGGCCAAGGCAAGTAGATTGCTTGAGTCCAGGAGTTTGAGACCAGCCTGGGCAACACGGTGAAATCCCATCTCTACAAAAAATACAAATATTAGCCAGGCATATTTGGTGTGTGCCTATAGTACCAGCCACTCCAGAGGCTGAGGCGAGCAGGTGCCTAGGCTCAAGGGGTTGCAGTGAACCGTGATCGCACTACTGCTCTCCAGCCTAGGTTACAGAGTAAGGCCTCATCTCAAAAAAAAAAAAAAAAGAAAAGAAAAAGAAAATGAAAGAAGTACTGACTCAGAATCAGAAAAGAGGTACTGACTCATAAGCAACAATCTAGATGCAAATAAAAATCATTAGATTTAATGTAACATCTTTAGGCTCAAATGGAAGCTCGTTAAATATTAAGTCAATCAACACTGATAGAGGCAGGAAGCAGACAAATCCTAGTCAGACAGGGTGAAACCCCACCTTCAAGCCAAAAACAGCCTGAAACCCATGACCCAAAGACAGAACTTCTATTCCTGTTTGCCTGCTCTTTCCCAATTGGTTCTTTCTGAATAATGCTTTTTAACCAATCAAATGCTGCCTTTTCCAATACTACCTATGGCTCATGGCCCCCTCATCCTGTGCCTATAAAAACCCCAGATCCAGCCACACTGAGAGAGACAACCCAACTTTGGGTTGACAACCACCATCCTGTCCCCTCTCTAGACTGAGAGCTGCTTCATCATTCAATAAAATTCTCCGTCCTCATAATCCTTCAATTGTCAGCATGACCTCATTCTTCTTGGACATGGGACAAGAACTCGGGACCCACTGAATGCGGGGGCTGACTGTGTAGTCGTGGCAGCTGTAGGATCCACACTGGAGTGCATGCTAGATGTGGCCTGGCAGGCTGGGTAGATGGGGCACCTGCTCCTGTGAGCCCAGCAAAGGGGCCAAGAAAAATCCTGCATCAACACTATTCAAATGTTAAAGGAAGTCAATACAAATAACATGTATAACACACTAAAAATATATTGTTGATAAGGCAAAATGAAATTAGAGAATGTAAAATAAAGCTCTCTGGGATTAGAACCCTCTCTTATAACATTCTGTCAATGGCTGAACTTCCAGAAACACTACCTATGAAATTAAGGACAGCCTTTGTAAATAGAAGGGCTAACTCCTTACATCGAGATAGCACCCAGAACTATTGTCTGAATCCATCTGAGGGGGAAAAATCCCATTTCCACGGTAAGGAACAAAGCAGAGACAAAGTTCATTACAGCTACATACAAATGGAAATGCCATAAACTACATAAAAGCTCATACAACGAAGAAATTAGCAATGTGGTTATTTGTATACATACAAAGACAGCAGAAAATAAAGTATTTTACATTATATGAAAACAAAATGCCTAAGAACTCACTGATAAAGTTCTTTGAGAAATATGCAGAGATTTTTGTACATAAATTTTTTGGTTTGGGGATTTGTTGTTGTTGTTTTGTTGTTGCTGTTGCTTGAGACAGGGTCTCTCACTCTGTCATCCAAGCTATAGTGCAGCGGTGCAATCACGGCTCACTGTAGCCTCAACTTCCTGGGCTCAAAAGCTCTTCCCACCTCAGTTTCCAGAGTAGCTGGGACTATAGGCACATAACACCACACTCGGCTACTTTTTAAAAAATCTTTTGTAGATAACAGTGATATGCTTTGGTTCTGTATCCCCACCCAAATCTTACCTTGAATTGTAATACTCCTCAGGTATCAAGGGTGGGACGAGGTGGAGATAACTGAATCACAGGGGCAGTTTCCCCTTGCTGTTCTCATGATAGTGAGTGAGTTCTCATGAGATGTGATGGTTTTATAAAGGGCTTTCCCTTTGCTCGCCACTCATTCTCTCTCCTGCCACCCTGTGAAGAGGTGCCTTCCACCATGATTATAAGTTTCCTCAGGCCTTCTCAGCCATGTGGAACTGTCAGTCAATTAAACCTCTTTTCTTTGCAAATTACCCAGTCTCGGGTATTTCTTCATAGCAGCATGAGAATGAACTAATACAGACAGGGTCTCTCAAACTTGCCCACGCTGGTCTTGAATTCCTGGGCTCAAGTGATCCCCCAACTTCAGCCTCCCAAATATGTAGACCCAGCACTTTGGAAGGCTGAGGCAAGGTGGTGGGGGGCAGGAAGGTTGGGGGGGGTTGTACCAAGGGGCTTGGGGTCTCAAAGAGCTATGATCCTGCCACTGCACCCCAGCCTGGGCGACAGAGAGAAAACCTTGTATGGGAAAGAAAGAATTTTTGTTTTGTTTTGTTTTACAGCTTTGGGAAAGATCTTTTCTACAGAATCATATATCTGATATTACAACAAAATTATGACTCAAAAATTTGTTTTACATAAAATCATCTACATGTCTTCAAGCTAATTACTTAAACAACATCACCATCTCTTCCACAGGCATTAGCACATTTAGAAAAGAAAGAGGTTTGGGTTTTGTTTTTCTGTATTCAAAGTTCAGCTAAGTAAAGAAATAATTATTTTCCCAAAGGTTTCAGAGCAATTGCCTCAGTAAATTAAAAGAATGCGTTCCTATTAGCAAAGCCATATAATTTAAGAGTAAAGGGTTATTTAAGATGATTTAACTTTTCTCAAATAAAAAAGTGAAAAATTAGGTGGCAATACAGTTAATGACTAGAATTCTGGAAAACTGCCAAATTCAGGCACATTCTAACCATCAAGTTATTACTATTTAGTGGAGGTGGGGGGCAGTCATGAAGAACTTTTTATGCAGGTTTAAATTTTGCATACAGGGAAGCCATATAATTATTGTGAAATACTTTAAGGGATTCAAGAAGAAACTATGACATTTTGCTGTGTTTCTTTAAAAAAAGGCTTATTTGGCCGGGCGCGGTGGCTCAAGCCTGTAATCCCAGCACTTTGGGAGGCC
>NW_012116810.1:148794-159884 GCF_000951035.1 Colobus angolensis palliatus | reverse complement strand
CAGGATGGTCTCGATCTCCCGACCTCGTGATCCGCCCGTCTCGGCCTCCCAAAGTGCTGGGATTACAGGCTTGAGCCACCGCGCCCGGCCAGTTTCTTAAGGTTAAAAAAAAACAGTAATTTCCTCCAATAGAGAGTTCTTAACATTCTATGTGGAAATAAAATTTGTAGAAAAGAAACAGAAAAATGAAATCCATAGAGAATTGATATGCTATACCTTAATTTAAAACTAATCACCAGAATACTTAAATTCTTAAAAAGTATAATTTATGATATTTAATACACAATTTGAGTATGAAAAATTAAAACCATGGACTTTTTTAAACTTTAGGATTAATGACTAGTAATGGCTTCTTTGCTTAAGTTGCTTCCTTTTGCCTTAAACAAAGAAACCATACATTTTAAAGTTTTATCATAAAAGCAGAATGTATATGAAATTATTTCACTTTCGCAATTTTTAAAATATTTTAAGGCTCAAAAACTTAAGGATATGGGAAAGTGATCAAGATGTGGTGATAAAGGAAAAAAAGAAAGTTATAAAACAATGTAATCTCATGATTCCAATTTTGGTTAAAAACCAGTATGTACTAATGGGCACAGAAGACACACAAAGTACACAGCCCATATATCAAAATGTTAATGGTAAATCTTGAGGTAGTATAAGTGATTTTTATTTTCTTCCTTATACTTTGCTTTCCTCCTTTACACCTTTATTCCTTTCTATAGCAAACATGCATCACATTTATAGCTGAGTTTCGTGGAAGAATAAACTCTATATTTCATTCCATTTCTGCCTTCCTGCTTATATTTTGATAGACTAGAAAAGGACCATCTTCCAAAGCTGTGCAGGGTAACTTTTTAGCATTGTCAGTGTTCTCATGTACCTAATCCATCAGCAAATCCTGTTAATCCACTTACAAAATACACCAGAATTCAACTACTTCTTCTTCAAGAGAAGTCACCGTCATCTCTTGGTTTATGCAAAAGTCTCCTAACTAGTCTACGTAATTCCACCCTTACCGCCTTTCAGGCTTTCATGTCACTCCTTTACTTAGAAACCCTGTGACTTCTCATCTCATTCAGCATAAAAGTCTAAGCACTGATTGTAACCTTCAAGGCTCTATGATCTATACCAGGAATCACCAGGCACACTCCCACTTTAGCACCACAGAACTTGCAGTAAGTTGGCTCTGCCTAGATATTCTACACCCAGATACCCTCATTTTCTTCAGCTTTTTATTCAAGTATCATCTTCTCAAAAAGGCCTTCACTGGCAATCCAACACAACACATCAACCACTCCACCCCACCCTTGAAATTTCCTATCTCATTTCCCTGTTTTATTTTTTCTACTCTGGCACTTATGACTATCTAACACATAGGATGTATTTATTTATTTTTGATATTATCTCCCTCCCTCAGTAGAATATAAACTCTATAAAGAGAAATTTTTACCTTTGCTTTGCCTGCTGCTGTATCCCAAGCACATGGTAGGTACTCAATATATATCTACTGAATAAATGGATAAACGCATTCCAGTGAATCCACAAGCTTAAACCCACAGCTTCTCAGTTACAGTAATAGTTGGCTCAATGCATGTCATGAAATGATAGCAACACATTTATTCATATTCTGAGAATCAATGACTTTCTAAGTGACTTTGCATAGGGCAAGAGATCTGAAGAACAGCTATAGTAAACAATAATGTAGACATATTTTCTCAAGCCTAAAAGGGAGCATCTAGGATCTTAGCTTCAAAATTCATGAATAAAATTATGACTTGATTTGGTGTAACAAAGGTAATGTACTTTGAGATCATATTGCTATTATTGTTCGAACTAAAAAGTAAGTAAAACTGTCTAAAATCATATTGTTACTCTTCTAACTTTTCCACTAGAATATTCAATTCCAGTCTGTAAAACTGGATATATAACTTTCCTTATGCAAACAAAAAACTAGCTGAATATCATACTACTATGCACCTGAGTATCTGTTATCTGCAAGATCTTTGGATCTTTTATAAACACCAATCAATGCTGTGCAGACAGAACTAAGGGGGAAAGGCAATTAGATACTGTGAAAAAATGGAGGCAATCAGGAGAAATACAGTCCATGGTGGCAGTGACAGAGCTAAGCAGGAGGTATGGATAATCTGGGTAAGTGCCATGGAAAAATAAATATCATGATTGAACTTGAGGCAAATGGAAACAGTTCAAATTGGCTTCATACACTACTCTGTGAAACATATGATGTCCATATGTCCATTACCAACAAACTGAAACATGGAAAATAACAAAAGCCAATGCTATGATGGCTATAAGAACACACCCAATGCCAGTCTCTACCACACCGCAGCAGCATAACTTACTCTAGCTGCCAGGTAAGTTGGCTAAGAAGTCAGAAGCAATAAGAAAAAGAGGAGAAAGAACTAACTATAAACTGTTCTCTTTCCCTACAGAAGACAAAGTTGGGATCTATACTAGAAAGTAGAATGTAACAACAATAAAGGCTGAAAAGTAAAGCACAATTTTTCCTCTGTAGACAGTTTCTAAAAGTATAAACTACTTTGGAATTAAAGAAGGCAACATTTTATCCAAAACTACAAATGATTTAAGATCCAGAGAACTACATAAAATAACAGAGGAATAAGATGGAATAACTTCTAAATAAAAAATTATAAATATGACCTTTCAAATTTTGAAATACATAATAGAGTATAAAAAGAAACTGACCAAAAGATGTGGTGGGAATCCATTACGTTTTACATCAGTTTCAATAAGTCTACCAAATTTTCCTTCTATAGTTTCTAACCCCACCATTCTTTTGTTGTTGTTGTTGTTGTTGGTTTTTTTTGAGACGGAGTCTCACTCTGTCACCCAGGTTGGAATGCAGTAGCATGATCTCGGCTCACTGCAACCTCCACCTCCTGGATTCAAGCAATTCTCCTGCCCCTGCCTCAGCCTCCCAAGTAGCTAGGACTAGAGGTGCATGCCACCACACACGGCTAATTTTTGTATTTTTAGTGGAGACAGGGTTTCACCATGTTGGTCAGGCTGGTCTTGAACTCCTGACCTCATGATCCAACCACCTCGACCTCCCAAAGTGCTGCGATTACAGGCGTGAGCCACTGCGCCTGGCCTCTAACCCCCACCTTTCTATACTCTCTAACCCCCTAAGTGATTCATCTTCAAGATACAACAAGAGTTGACATAAAAGAAGTAGAGCTTAACTTAGGCAAGTGTCATGAAGGACTAATTTACACAGCAAAGCCAAAACTGTAAAAAAAATAAAAATATAAATTTTGTATAATTTTTAAGTCTTAAAGCCTATCTGGTGGTACTGACCTTTTCAACCAATCAAAACCAGGCCAGTCAGATGAACTATATAAAAATAATATGTACAAAGATTATACATCCATAATAATTAAAAAGAATGTTTAAGAAAATAATCTCAGCACTTATTCAGAAATACACTAGTGTCACTCAAATGATACAGTAATGAAATTCAGCAGCTAAAAATATATAACTATTTTACAGTAAATATCAATGTCATTCTTGTTTCAACCTGACTTCCCATTCTACCCCTAAACTCCCAAACTTGAAACCAACTACAATTTCTTGAGTAGCTGGAGTGTGGTTTAGGAAAGGAAGCTATGCTTGTTTGTATGGAATCTGCCATTTCCTCCCTGCCAAAACACTTGTTTAAAAAGTCATGTAATATTTCTATTAAATTGTAAATGCAGTCGACAAGGAAATGGCCTACTAGCAGTGTATTACCTTTGTGGCAGTGCCAACGGGCCTACAGCAAAATAGTGCACATGATAATTTCAACATGCATTCCCAAGTAACAAAATTGTGCTTTACATAAATACCACAGAACCTGAGCAAGATCCAGAAAAAGCAATGAAAATCTGCCCAAGCTTTCATGCTTGCCTATATCAATTGTATGTCATAACTAAAGCAAAATAGAAAAGCATCTACATATGTTCAAGAAGCTTGTGAAGTTAGATCATATAACCCTGGGAAAACTATTGCAACTTAAATCTGTGTATTTCTTGTTAACCACTGTAACAACTCACTAATAAAAATGAAGAAAAACCATGGATATCAAATGAACCAAAATGTACTAACTACATACAAGTCCTTAAAGATCATGATGCAACTTATTAACAGGAACATATGTTCAGTGTAAGCCACAATTGTTATGTTAAATTATTTCTTTCTTTGATATCATTCATTTGATTACAGAATGTAAGAGATTCACAAGTCTTCCAATTAAAATGGTGACCTTCAGTTTGTAAGTCACTTACCGAAATGCTTAAAAAGTCACCACTGATCATTTACTTCTTACCTTGCATTGCATAGCACCACTACATTTAATTATGCAAATTAAATAACCCCAGATGTAATAAAGATGGTTCTATTCATGTAAAAGTTATACTTAAAACCAAGTTAACATAATTAAATAATTAATCTGTAATTAATACAGTCTTCTAGGACAGCTGATTTCTGTTCTACAGCAATTTAACTAATATGCATATTTATTTTGTAAGTCAGGTATGTCTCATCTTTCTTTTTAAAAATGTCAATCCATGCATAATTTCAAAATTTAAACCTGATAGAGACACCATTTCCTCCAAAAATGTAAAATTTTTAAGTGTTATACACATGAAATTAGGATAAATACCTGCCCTCAGTATACCTCCTTCCACCTTCCTACCCTATGCACGCCTATTTATTAATGTCTCCTAAAATAAATGCTAGCTTAAATCTCTGGCATAAACAGTTACTACTACTGGCTTAGAATAAAATAAAACTTACTATGACCAACAGAGTAAGTCCACACAATTGCTTTTAAGGTATAAATCTTCAATAAAGCTTAACAGTTTTTTGTTAAACCAGTTTTCATCCTCAATTAGCAAACCAAAGCTACTATATCCTGATGCCAACATTAAGGGTGACCACTACCGATTTTTCTGATCTCTAATAAGGAACAGGAACTAAAGTGCCAAAAAAGAAATAAATAATATAAATTATATCAATTTAAAATTTAAATGTTAAATAAATAGATTGTGCTAAGTAAAAGTTTGAAACGCAAGCTGTGAGGGATGACAGCTGTTTCAAGTTGGATTTGATTAGCATTTAATTACTTTCATTTTTTAATTTATTTCATTGATTTCTTATTTTAAGTTGTAAGTACAACACTTATTATTTTAAGAAAGAAAAATCTGAGCTTACCAGATTTCAGTATTAACACCACAGAAGCATCTTTGAGATAGGAAAGGAAATCAAGCACATATTCAACAAAAATATTTATTGGATATTCTTATGTTAGAATCTGTTGATTCATTTAGACACACAAAGATGAAACATACTTGAATTTAAAACTTGGATCTAGTAGGGAAATAAGACAACTATATCAAAATAACTATGATAATACACAGTAAGTTTAAAAGTGCCATAAGAAAATTATAAAGTGATATGAGAATTCAAAGAAACAAAATATTTTTTAAATCAGTAGGATGAGGAACTTCTAACAATAATTAGACTAATCTAAAACTAAGTTTTTCAGAAGTAGAAAGATTATGGGAGGAAGACATCATAATCTATGGCAAGATTTTTATATCTGGTTCCAGACTGAAATGGATGATATGCTATGATAAAGAAAATAGTAAACAAAACACTATCCTAAATACACAATGTAACAAGAAATCCTCTTGAGGGTCACTGATATTAAGAACCACAGTTCTCAATTATTTTGGATCAAGGAATCCTTGTTTCAAGGAGTCATTATTTTCATTTTGATAGAAAACTATGAACTATCTTATCAGAAAAATACATACCTGCACAAACATCAATATTTAAGCACAATTTCATAAGATGTGTTGACTGAATTATCTGCCCCAGAAACAGCTCATTCTACCCTCTTGTGAATCATGGTTTCCATTACTGGGCTAGTATGCAGTATAGGTGAAAATGAAGAAGTAAAAAATAACTGTTTTCCTCCATTAGAAAAGAGAAAATGCACTGCAGTCCTAATAGGCTCATTATGTTCATATTGCTTCCAGTAGAGGCTGCAGAAGACATCTCAGCAGCCATAAGCAGGAACTTAAAAGTTTTCAGTAACCTCCCCTGGCTAGCAATAAATGGCCAATAAGCAGGTTCAGGCACAGAAACAGTAATTCCTTTGGGTACTGTGTAACGTCCTAATACCTCGCATCCTACTGAATGTCCTACAAAAAAATCAGGTGATGAGAAACAGCTGCTCGATCCTTCCACAGCCCAAAGTTCCTTAAGTAACAATGGTAAATATTATTAAACGGGCATCCTCTGTAAGAACCTGAACGAATTTATAGTCTCAATATGTTACTTCGAAAGCAACTTCATAAAGCTAGCTCGTATTTCTACAGTAAGTATTTTACATGTATTGTTCATATACACTGTCCCTTCTGATCTTCAAAAAGAACTCTGTGAAGCAGATGGACGAGGGTCCATTATAACTAATTCACAGACAACAAAATTGATTCAAGCCTCATAAGTCTGAAACATCAGGTCACACCATTATTACGTAGCAACCATGGAAGCATTCGGACTTAGTTAGAATTTGGATTTCCAACGCCTGGTTCAGTAATTATTGCTCTACATATTCAAATTAAAAACCATTACTGGTTCATAAAATCAATCTAATGGATTTGGACCACACATTTTTTTTAATGAAAAGATGAAACAGAATAGAATACTGTGATAGAACAGAAGTCAGAGTGAATCACAAATAAAGAAAATAAGTATGGTTTCATGTACATTTTGTTTCACTTATGTGTGTGTGTGTCTGCACACATGTGCATAATGGGTCACACTGTGAAAATATTTCTACTATGAACCACAATTTTAAAAGTCTGAAATGTAAATATCATCTTTCAATCATTAAAAAATCAATTTAACTTGTCTCCTTTAAATTCTCCCACACAAATACTGCATTTGTCAGTATCCCACATTAAAATCCTAAAAAGATGAAATGTAGTATAATTCTTTCTCAGTAAGTATTACTCTAAGCAATACTTAATGGAAACATGTCTCCAAAACTGTAATTCATATTTACATAATTTGCATTTCAGCAAGAAAATAATTGCTTCCTCAATAGTTACCAAACTAATCATGTGTAGAGAGCACTTGGCAATACCAACAGCAAGGTTACAATACAGTTTAAGAATAGGAATGCCTCTTTCCTGTGTAAGCATCAGGGGTGACCCCAGCAGGCTTAATCAAGAGAAGTTGAGACTTGTTTATTCTCTTCACTTGTTCATGTCTTAAAGAATAGTAACTCTGACAAGACAAAAATATGTTGAAACTGTCACTGTAATAAACCTTAATTTCCAATTTAGGGGCTAGAATGCCTTGTACCACCACCACCCTTCAATGTGTATCAGTACCACAAAGCAGAGAACTCTAACTTTCAAATGGAATAAAAATCCATGTCTTGGAAGCAGTACTGAAATTCTCTGATGATCTCATTTCTCCCACTCCTCTGGATCCTTGGATGATCTGAAAGTACAGTTAACAGAATCAAGGTACCAGCTAAAATAGGCAAAAAAAATAGGGAAGAGAAAGGAAAGGAAACCAAAGGTAGAGACGGGGGTGAGGTGAGAGTATTCGCCTACACGTCCTGTCAGGAAACAAAAAAATCAAAGGACAATGGTAGGAAGAAAAGTAAAAAAGGAAGATAAAGGTAAGTTCAGGGGAGAAATGCAAGTAAAGTATATAATGACAAAATAATAAAATCTTTATCTACAACCATATGATATGTAATTTGAGATAATATATACATATAACTGAATAAATGTTTTACAGTGTATATAGCTTTCTATTCTAACCAACAAAACTCTTATCTACCCTTTCCTATTAAATAAAACAGAAATCTAAATGATTCTAACATTAAAATGCTAGTTATCACTGAATTATAAATTCCAAAAGAACAGGGAACATGTCTGCTGTGCTTACTACTACTTCCTAACAGCTCAAGTGATACCTGGTAAGTGTGCACCAAGTATCTACGAAAGGAAATAAAGGAAAGGGAAAGGGAGTAAAAGAATACAGGAAGGCACTCTAGATGACATTTAATTTCTCTGACACAAAACCACCAATTTGGGAGAGTAGACATCCTGTCCAACTGGTCCCAAGGCCAAATTTATTGCCTTTACGTTAGAATATGCATTTCTTACATTCTAACATTAATATTAAATCAAAAATAAGTTAATATCAATGATTAAATTTAGTATTGACAACAACATGAGAATGTCCCATCATGAGAATATACACATTTACATGGCAGAAAATTTCAAGAGTGTCATTCTCATTAATAAAAGATTCATTAATAATTATTTGTACTCCAAGGCTGGGCGCAGTGGCTCACGCCTGTAATCCCAGCACTCTGGGAGGCCGAGACGGGCAGATCACGAGGTCAGGAGATCGAGACCATCCTGGCCAACACGGTGAAACCCCATCTCCACTAAAAATACAAAAAATTAGCCAGGCATGGTGGTGGGCGCCTATAGTCCCAGCTACTCGGGAGGCTGAGGCAGGAGAATGGTGTGAACCTGGGAGGCAGAGCTTGCAGCGAGCCGAGATTGTGCCACTGCACTCTAGCCTGGGCAACAGAGCGAGACTCCATCTCAAAAAAAAAAAGCAGGGACTCAAACAGAATATTTGTGCATCCACATTCATAGCACGATTCACAAGAGCCAAAAGGTGGAAACAATCGAAGTGTGCATTAACAGATGAAAAGATAAACAAAATGATGTGTATGCATAAATGAAATATTATTCAGCCATAAAAAGGAAATGAAATTCTGATAGATACTACAAGATGAATGAACCTTGAATACACTGTGCTATATGAAAGCAGCCAGACACAAAAGGACAAATATTTCTTAATTCTACTTATATTAAGTACCTAGAATAGTCAGATTTATAGAAATAGAAAATACAACGGTTGTAACTTGAAGCTAGAGGAGAAAGTAGTAGGAAGTAACTGTTTAACAGGCATGGAGTTTCAGTTTGGGATGATGAAAAGTTCTAGAGATGAACAGTGGTGATGTTGCAGAGTAATACAAAAGTAATGCCACTTAAAAACAGTTAAATGGGGCGGGGTGCAGTGGCTCACGCCTGTAGTCCCAGTACTTTGGGAGGGCGAGGCGGGTGGATCACACGAGGTCAGGAGTTGGAGACCATTCAGCCCCATCATCATGGTGAAACCCCATCTCTACTACAAATACAAAAATTAGCCAGGCGTGGTAGCACATGACTGTAATCCCAGCTACCTGGGAGGCTGAGGCAGGAGAATCACTTGAACCTGAGAGGCAGAGTTTGCAGTGAACTGAGATCATGCCATTGCACTCCAACCTGGGGAACACGAGCAAAACTCTGTCTTTAAAAAAAAAAAAGTTAAACGGTAAATTTTGTTAAGTGTATTTTGCCACAATAAAAAAGGAAAAACAAAATAAGTTGTGTGTATGGATGGTAGTGATGGCTGTATAACAGTGTAAATGTGTATATAACATCTCTGAATTGTACACTTAAAAATGGTTAAAATGGTGAATTTATGCCTATTTCCACAATATTTTTAAAAGTTGGTTAAGGTCTTTCAGTAATTAGCTTCACTCTAAATTATTTTTAAGGCAGATCAAAATATAGTTGCTCAGAGGCTTCTAAATACTTCGCAAGCAACTGAACCACCACTATAGCTAACCAGCATCCCTAAACCAATTAGTGCCTAGCAAAGTATTACTGCCCTTCAGCCCACTGGCCTTGCCTAAGTCTAGCAACCATATAAAATGCTTGTTACTGCTTCTGCATTAATAAGCAGTGAGCTCTTCAAATATAACACTTGATGTCCAGGGCAGGAGCAGATTATAGACACAGTATGCTTAAATCTATTTTCCCTATGGTTGATGACTAGACTGAAATCCTCAATCACATTCCCTGCTACCTGACTGGGGGCTTGTTTCATTATCTGTCACCCTTGGTCCTTCTCCTTACATCTTTAATCCTCTCCTCTGGGTCCTACATCTCATTCTAAAATCAGACTAAGTCTCCTCATGCTATTAAAATCTTCCCTGGACTCTGACACCTTCAAATTTCCCCGCCCCCATCCCCCAACTTACTCCTCTTCTTGGCTACCAAACACCTCTACCTGCCATTCATTTCTGGATCCCCCAGGAACTGATTTTTGCCCGCTACTTGACTGAACTACACTCTTGAAAGTTAACCATGACCTCCAATCTGATAACTTATTATTCATACTACCCAAACTAAAGCTCCAATCTGATAACCTATTAGTCATACTACCCAAACTCAAGGCAAAAAAGAAGAAAGACAAAGGAAGAAGGAAGGAAAAGGAGATGGAGATGGAGACAGAGAAGAGGACAAACATTTGTAAAAGGTCATCAGTCACAACCTCCTTAAAACTATTTTCTCCTTTGGCTGAAACTCTAATTCTTCTCGTACTCTCTGGCCTCTCTTTTATCTCCGGCCTCTCTTTTATCTCCTTCCACCAAATCTCCAAATATAGGTACTTGTCATTCTGCCTTCACCCTTTGTCTTCCCTCTCCTAGGAATTTTTCGGAACTTTCCTTCTTGAAACTTTGCAGAACATTTGAAAATGTTTTTTACATTTTATATGAATACCATCAGCACAAAAGGTAGCAGGAGTCAGGTAGTCAGAGAACAATTCCACCTATCCCAGTAACTAAGTAGCTGGCAACAGAGGTATGCTTCCCTACTGTACATGTAAATATCAGTGTCCAAGGTTAAGAAAACCCTATTTGTATTTTTTGGCAGGTACAATACATTTTAAATGAAAAAAACATTTAGAATGTTTTCTTTTTAAAATGATTGTACTGCTAGAAGGAAGTATCTAACAATCTGTTCATTATTAATTGCATGTTTTCTGATATGGTTAATTATTTAGGCTTGATGTAATCATTCAGCTGGTTAAGACTGCTTACTGATATAAAGTTAAAGATAGGATGTATAAATGCAATGTAAATATCAGTTTCTTTTTTTTTTTTTTTTTTTTTTTTTGCTGCCTTGGAATTT
>NW_012116810.1:104605-148744 GCF_000951035.1 Colobus angolensis palliatus | reverse complement strand
AAAAAAAAAAAAAAAAAAAGGCTTATTTACTGACTTTGAGTGGTATTTAGTTCCAAAAATACCAAAAATATCAGAAAGATAATATCTATATTTAATATTTGGTATTACATAGTTTGGTTATGGCTTCTAAATATTCTCATAGCCCAGGCACTCAGCTATTCAACCTATACTTTTCCAGTTGCCTCAATGTTATATAATTCCCTTTTCAATTTTGTTCAGTCATACTTAGGACTTACTTTATACAAGGATAAATAAAACACAATTTTACATCTAGGTCACAAGACCAGGATATAAAGTCCAGTGTCTGGGTTCTAATCCTGGTTCTACCAATTACTAGTTCTTTATTCTCTTTATGCCTTACTTTTATCATCTGTAAGCTGTAGATATAGTAATAACACCCACAAAATAGGGTTTGATGTGAGAATCAAGTTAGTATACAAAAAATACTCAGAACACAACCATATAAAGAAATAAAATACGTGCTACAACATAAATGAACCTCGAAAACATTATGCTAAGTGAAAGAAGCCAGACACAAGGGTCACATATTACACGATTCCATTTAGATAAAATATATACATCCATAAAGACAGAATGAAAACTGGTGGTTGCCAGGATCGGAGGGATGGGGAGGGGCGGGTGGGGTGGTGGAAAATGGGGATAAAATGCTTAAGAAGTACCCGGCTATATTTTAGAGTGAAAAAAATGTTTTAGAACTAGTTAAGAGTTCTGACTGCCACTGAACTGTTCACTTTAGAATAGTTAATTTTGTTTTATATGAAATTCATCTCAATAATTTCAAATTTTAAAAAAAGAAATAAAAAACAATTTATTAACACCATCCAAAAAATACTTAGAACAACAGTAGTGATACAAAATGAGTTCAGTAAATGTATACTATAATTATCAATGCCACACAAACTGCTAAATATGTAGAATCCTATGTTACATTCCAAATATTAAAATAAATATACATAGGTTTGGAGTTTATGTTTTAAGTATTCATTTTAACAATTTATTTCTTTTATTTTTAATTTATTTTATTTTATTTTATTTATTTATTTTTTTTTCGAGACAGAGTCTCGCTCTGCTGCCCAGGCTGGAGTGCAGTGGCACAATCTCGGCTCACTGCAAGCTCCGCCTCCCGGGTTCACGCCATTCTCCTGCTTCAGCCTCCCGAGTAGCTGGGACTGTAAGTGCCCACCACCATGCCTGGCTAATTTTTTGTATTTTTAGTAGAGATGGGGTTTCACTGTGTTAGCCAAGATGGTCTCGATCTCCTGACTTCATGATCCGCCCACCTTGGCCTCCCAAAGTGCTGGGATTACAGGCGTGAGCCACTGTGCCCGGCCACAATTTATTTCTTTTAAATTCAGCATGAAATTATGTAATTCATCTACAAGGAACTCTCACTTCCTCCAAAAGAGACACTTGGGGAGAAAATACATATGAAAAATGGCAACTAAAAATTTATTTTGTACATTTACTGCTACATGTCATCCAAGTTATGTTATTTTAACATACAGTGCTTATGTGTCAAACTATCTGGGAAATAAAGAGATGACATGCATAAAGAAAATATACACAAAAGGACAACCAAATAATTATTTTGTAAATTTAACCCCACAAATTGTAAATATTATATTGTTACATTCAGTTGTTTAAATAATATAATATATAAAATACCACTAAAAGACTCATACACATATTTATAAACTCAATAAAATGTTCAACTTGTGATGAATCAGAAAAAATGAGAAAACGTCTTCATAATGGGATACAAAAATGGAATTTAGAACTGGATCAGCCTGGAGAAAGCGAATTTAAAAAAGACAAAATCATAGGGCTAGATTTGTGGATATGAAAAATCAACAAATTCATTTTCCTTTTTTGAGGCAAAAAAAGGTCAAAGTATTCTATATATCAAACTTAACACATTTATACTATAGTTTAAAGAATAATGTAAACAAATGAAGAGATCACAGTTTCCAAATAATTACAGCAGGCAAAAGGTCAAGTCTAAAAACCCTTCGCTTCAAATAAAAAGCTACTAGAAGAGACTATGAGGCATTTTCTACTAATATCTCAAAAGAAAACCCATGAAATATTCAAAAGCAAGAGAATAATTCATGTTTTCCGTTTCTTTGCCTCACATATTTGTTTTACTATTAGAAGAAGGCTGTTTTTTTTGTTTTCTTTGTCATGCCTAATGTTTATCTCATAAATTTCTATTAAATGTGTTACCAAAAGTTCCTGTTGGGAATGGTAACTACATTTCAAACACACATTTATAAACAACAAAAGAGAAAACTGTCATTAATTTTAATATGAAATTAAATTATTAGAATAAACTTTCAAACACACGTTGACAGCAGTCAAAGAATTGTGGCATGATACATGTAGCCTTCACTGTTTCAAAAGCACAGAGTTTAGGTCAAGCTTCTTAAAACGGCCAAATGTTTTAACAAGTAAAGAAAAATATACATTAAGTGCTTCATGAATAAAAGTAGTTCAAATGAACAAGCCTTGTGGAAAATAAAGCATTGTACAGATTTTATATCAAACATGCCAAGACTGTTCATAACACTACACTACATTACACTATATATGAGAAAGAACTCTCCCACTACAAGAATTGTTATATTAAAAATACATGTTATCTTTTTCTGTAAAGATCTTTAAACAAATAAGTCAGCTAGCTTCCTGAAATGATGCAAATGTGATTCAACCTAAAGATGTGATTTTCTTGCATGTCATGAGTTCCATAAATATCTGAATACATTTAAATATTATGCATTTTATAAGCCATCTTATCTGTATGTCTATTTAAAAATGGCTGAGCTATGGAAAAACAGTATGGTGGTTCCTCAAAAAAGTAAGCATGAAATTATCATACGATCCAGCAATTCCACTTCTGGGTATATACCTAAAAGAATAAAAAGCAGGGACTCGGGCCGGGCGTGGTGGCTCATGCCTGTAATCCCAGCACTTTGGGAGGCCAAGGCAAGTGGATCACGAGGTCAGGAGATAGAGACCATCCTGGCCAACACGGTGAAACCCCATCTCCACTAAAAATACAAAAAATTAGCCAGGCATGGTGGTGGGCGCCTATAGTCCCAGCTACTCGGGAGGCTGAGGCAGGAGAATGGTGTGAACCTGGGAGGCAGAGCTTGCAGCGAGCTGAGATCCGGCCACTGCACTCCAGCCTGGGTGACAGAGTGAGACTCTGTCTCAAAAAAAAAGAATTATTTGTACTCCAAAAGATCCCACTAGCTCCCAATGAATCCTAACCAGAATGAAATGTATGAAATAACAGATACAGAACTCAGAATATGGATGTCAAAGAAACTTAACAAGATCCAAGAGAAAGCTGAAATCCAACACAAGGGAAACAGAAGAACAATCTAAGATTTGAAGGACAGTATAGTTATTTTAAGAAAGAACCAAACAGAACCTCTGGAACTGAAAAATTCACTAGAGGAATTTCAAAATATAGTTGGAAGCCTTCACAACAGACTAGACCAAGCAAAAGAAAGAATTTCTGAGATTGAAGATCAGTTCTTCAAATCAACCCAGTCAGATAAAAATAAAAATAATTTTTAAAAATGAAAAAAGCCTTCAAGATATATAAGATTATATAAAATGACCAAATATGTGACTTAGTGGCATTCCTGAGAGAGAAGAGAGAGTGAGCAACTTGGAAAACATATTTGAGGATAGATATAATTCAGAAAAAATTTCCACAATTTTGCTAGAGGGGTCAACATGCAGATAGATATACAAGAAATCCAGATAACTCCTACAAGATACTACACAAAATGACTATTCCCTGGGCACATAGTCATCAGACCATCCAAGGTCACCCAAAAGAAAAAACCTTAAAGGCAGTTAGAGAAAAGTGTCATATGAACTGCAAAGCAGCAGTCTCCAAACTTTTTGGCACCAGGGACTGGTTTCATGGATGACAAGTTTTCCACAGATGGGGCTGGAGGGGATGGTTTAGGGATGAAACTGTTCTACCTCAGTTCATCAGGCATTAGAGTCTCATAAAGACTGCGCAACCCAGATCCCTTGCACGTGCAGTTCACAAAAGGGCTCATGCTCCTAAGAGAATCCAATGTCACTGATGATCTGAGAGGAGGCGGAGCTTAGGTTGTAATTCTTGATCGCCCACCGCCCACCTCCAGCTATGTGACCCGGTTCCTAACAGTCCATGGCCGGTACCAGTCTGTGGTCCAGGGGTTGGGGGACCCCTGCTCTAAAGGGAAACCCATCAGACTAACAGTAAACTTCTCAGCAGAAATCCTACAAACCAGACAAGATTAGGGGCCAATTTTGAGCATTCTTAAAAGAAATTCCAGCCAAGAATTTCATATCTTGCCAAACTAAGCTTCATAAATGAAGAAAACACAATGTATTTCCCAGACAAGCAATTACTAAGCAAATTTGTCACTGCTAGACCAGCCCTTCAAGAGATGCTTAAGGGAGGTCTAAACATGGAAACAAAAGAATGACATTTACTAATACAAAAGCACACATAAAACATATAACCCACAGACTCTATAAAGTAACTATACAATCGAGACTACAAAGCAACTAGCTAACAACCCTATGACGGGAACGAAACCTCACATATCAATATTAACCTTGAATATAATGGGCCTAAGTGGCCCACTTAAAAGACATACAGTGGCAAACTGGAAAAAACAAACAAAATCCATCTTTCTTTTATCTGCAAGAGAACCATCTCACAAGTAACAACACCCATACTCATAGTAAACGAATGGAGAAAGATCAGGTAAACGGAAAACAAAGACGAGAGACGTTTTATATTAGATAAAACAGACTTTAAACCAACAACAGTAAAAAAAGACAAAAAAGAGCATTATATAATTTTTTAAAAGGGTTCAATTATGCAAGAAGACTTAACTATCCTAAATATATATACACTCAACACTGGAGCACCCAGATTTATGAAAACAATTACTTTTAGACATAAGAAAAGATGTTGACAGCCACACAATAACAGTGGGAGACTTCAACACCCCACTGACAGCATTAGACTGATCATCAAGGCAGAAACTAACAAAGAAATTCTGGACTTAAATTTAATGCTTGACCAACTGAACCTGATAGACATCTACAGAATACTCTACCAAACAACCACAGAATATACATTCTTCTCATATGAACATAGAACATACTCAAAGATTGACCACATGCTCAATCCTAAAGCAAGTCTCAAAAAATTCAAACAAATCAAAATCATACCAGGCATCTTCTCAGACCACAATAGAATAAAAATAGAAACCAACACCAAGAGGAACTCTCAAAACCACATAAATACATGAAAACTAAACAACATGCTCCTGAATGACTTTTGGGTAAACAATGAAATTAAGGCATAAATCAAAAAGTTCTTTGAAAAAAATGAAAACAGAGACACAACATACCAAAACCTCTGGGGTACAGCAAAAGTAGTGTTAAGAGGAAAGTTTAGAGTGCTAAATGCCTGCACCAAGTAAATGGATCTTAAATTGACAATCTAACCTCACACCTAAAGGAACGAAAAAAACAAGAAAAAACTAAACCCAAAGCTAGGAGAAGGAAATAAATAAGTAAAGTCAGAGTAGAACTAAATGAAATTGAGAACAAAAAACCATACAAAAGATCAATGAAACAAAAAGTTGTGTTTTTGAAAGGATGAATAAAACTGACAGAGACTGCTAGCTACAATCAAAAAAAGGAAAGAGAGAAGATCCAAATAGGCACAATCAGAAATAACAAAGGTGACATCACAACAAAACCCACAGAAATACAGCAAATGCTCAGAGGCTACTATGAACATTTCAATACATACAAAGTAGAAAATCTAGAGAAAATGGAACCTGAAATTTCAGGAACCTTAATTCCTGAAAACACGCAACCTCCAAGATTGAACTAGGAAGAAACAAAAATCCTGAAGAGACCAACAAGTAACAAGATTGAATCAGAAATTAAACACCTACCAATGAATAAAAGCCCCCGAAAAGAGAGATTCACAGCAGAATTCTACCAGTACTAATGAAACCATCACAATCAAAGAGGAGGGCCTCCTCCCTAACTCATTCCATAAAGCCAGTATCATCCTGATATCAAAATCTGGCAAAGATATAACAAAAAAAGAAAATTACAAGCCAATATCCCTGATGAACATAAGACACAAACTTCCTCAACAAAATACTAACACACTGAGCTAGGTGGAATGGCTCACATCTATAATCCCAGCATTTTGGGAGGCTAAGGCAGAAGGATCACTGGAGCTCAGGAGTTTGACACCAGCCTGGGCAATATATTGAGATCCCATCTCTCCAAAAAAATTTTTTTAATTAGCCAGGTACAGTGGCACATGCTTGTAGTCCTAGCTACTCAGAAGGCTGAGACCGGAAGATCACTTGAGTCTGTGATGTCAAGGCTGCAGTGAGCCATGGCTGCACCACTGCACCCGAGTCTGGGTGACAAAGTAAGCCTGTCTCAAGAAAATATATATATATATGAGCAAACCAAATCCAGCAGCACATCAAAAAATTAATTCACCACAATCAAGTGGGCTTTATTCTTAGGATGTAAGGACGATTCAACATATGCAAGTCAGTAAATGTGATTTACCACATAAGGAGAATTAAAAACAAAAACCATATAATTATCTCAATAGACACAGAAAAGGTTTTTGATAAAATCCTATACCCCTTCATTATAAAAATCCACAACAAACTTGTCATCAAAGGAACATACCTTAACATAATAAGAGTTATCTATTACAAACTCACAGCCAACATCATACTGAAAGGGCAAATGCTAGATGCATTCCCTTAAGAACTGGAACAAGACAAAGATGTCCACTCTCACCATTCCTATCCATTATGTTACTGGAAGTCCTAGCCAGAGCAATGAGGCAAGAGAAAGAAATAAAAGACATACAAATAGGAAAAAAAGAAGTCAAATTATCTCTCTTCACTGACAACATAATTGTATACTAGAAAATCCTAAAGATTCTGTCAAAAGACTCCTAGGCCTGATAAATGACTTCAGCAGTCTCAGGATATAAACTCAATGTACAAAAATCAGTAGCACTTCTATACACTAATAATGTTCAAGCTGAGAGCCAAGTCAAGAATGCAATGACATTTACAATACCTACCAAAAAAAAAATCTAGGAATACACCTAACCAAGGAGGTGAAGGATCTCCACAAGGAGAACTACAAAAGACTACTGTATCAGTTGTGGGGTCTTCGTGTCAATCATATCTTTGTCTCATTGTGGCAACTTTGTAGATTACTGATTATATCATTAGCCTATATGGCTACCAAAAAATGGCTGGAAAACAAAACATTAAAAATTGAAATCTGGCCGGGCGCGGTGGCTCAAGCCTGTAATCCCAGCACTTTGGGAGGCCGAGACGGGCGGATCACGAGGTCAGGAGATCGAGACCATCCTGGCTAACATGGTGAAACCCCATCTCTACTAAAAATACAAAAAACTAGCCGGGCGAGGTGGCGGGCGCCTGTAGTCCCAGCTACTCCGGAGGCTGAGGCAGGAGAATGGTGTAAACTCGGGAGGCGGACCTTGCAGTGAGTTGAGATCCGGCCACTGCACTCCAGCCTGGGAGACAGAGCCAGACTCTGTCTCAAAAAAAAAAAAAAAAAAATTGAAATCTGTCCATATTTTATGCTACTCTGGAAAACTTGTCTTATTTTTGTTAGCTGCTCCTCCACTTGTACAGAGTTGGAATATTAATGCAGAGGATATTTCTTTGGTGTCTAGGCAAAAACACCCATAAAACTGAGTTCATATCTCAGCTCTGCCACTAACAAGTTATATCATCTTAACAAATAACATAATCTTATCCATTTCATCCAATCTACCCAATGGAGGATAAAATATTTATTTCACAAAGTTACTACAGTACAAAAAAATGTTGGCTAAAAAAGAAAACTTCAGTATTTCACTCACTTACCATAGTCTCATATCCTCCCAGCTTTCTCATATCTTAACTACCATTTTATCTCCTCTATAACATCCTGAGATTTCAGATTTAATCTGTTCAGGGTAGGGCTCCCCAGATGACTCCTATGCAGCAAGCATGGAGAACACTATCTATTCTTCGATCCCCCCATTTCCTTACACTCTTTCTTTTCTTTCCAGACTGTGCTCTGTTAGTAACTCCTGAACTGTCTCTCAGCAGCATCCTTAAATTCCCTGAAGCCCCATCCTTCCAAGACACTCATTCATTAAAACCCAAACCCTCCATATCAAAGCCATAATGCACTCTACTGCACAGCAGAGCACACTACCACAGGAAGGCCCACAAACTAGGATTAATTACACCATAATTTCTCAATTATCAATTTTAGCTGGGCCCTCAACAACTTGTTTTCTCTATTGGACAGCTCTTTCTTTCATTGCCCTCACTATAGCCCCCACCAAACTACTGTAAATCTTGATGAAACAGTAAAGGTTATTAATTTTTTAAATTTCTATACTTGAATATGTATTTTTTTAATATTCTACATTGACAAAATGGAAAATAAAGCACTTCCCCACATATCAAAGAACAATAATAATCTGAAAAAAAGCAGTTGTGTGACTGAGCTGGAAGCTAAATAAACTACAAGGCTCTTTTCAAGGAACATCATTTTTATTTGAAGAATAACTAACAGAAAACTAAGGTTACAGACTTGGGTATCTGACAGACATTTTCTCAAAAATGAACCAAGTGAACCTGTCATTTCAAGGAAAACAGAAGGTAGTATTTGTTACCAGTGATAAAACTGTATCTGTTACATGATCTTAACAGCTTCCAATACTTGCAGTTCAATACTCTAATTTGTAAGACAGCTCACAAACACAAGAAAAGTTAAATAATGATATCATTTAAATAGAAAATAAACTATATTACGTTTGGAAATGCACAAGACAACACTTGATTAACTGTCCAAAGAACTGGACTGTCAAGAAATTGCCTATATACAAAATATGAGGAAAAAGAGAAATTTACTTGGGCGATAGCTGTCAAGAATGGCTCTATACAGGCATAAAATCCAAGCTGGGACTTGAAAAATTGGTAGGATTTAGATTAAAAAAAAAAAAAAAAAAGTGAGCAAGACATCCTAGGAAGTTTGCTCTCTCTCTCTCTCTCTCTCTCTCTCTCTCTATATATATATATATATATATTTTTTTTTTTTTTCCTAAGAGAAATACTATTTTCAGGTATATTTTTAATAATGTATAATGTATTCATTCAAACTCTCAGGTAATATTATAAGATCCTTAAAGGGAGAGGCCACATATTACAATTCTCTGCTATCTTGAGCACAGGATCAAATTTAACAAGTTGAACTATTTGGTTGGAAAAATAAGATTTACACAGGGAAGAAGCAGAATAGTAATAATGGAAGTCCTAGGTTAAATCCCAACTCTTGAAGTTACCTAGGTTGCCTTGGGTAATTTAGTAAAACTCACTGATTCAAACTGAAATACGCCTACTTTGAGGATCACCCTACAAACATCCTAACAAAAAAGAACTGCAGATAACTAATGATCAGAGATGAAAGAAAGACTTTGTGTTCCTCTTTTTATGCTGACCTTGTTATTTTTCATGTTATTTTCAAACAATCGATGCTATTTTTATTTTTCATTTACCAAAAGGAATTTATATACACAAGGAAGAGGAAGATGGTACATATTGTATACTACTTATGTATACTTATATACAATAAGTATACATAAGTAGTAAACAATAAGTATACTACTTAATATACTTATTGTATATTACTCAAAGAATTCTAGGTTGAGCACACTCCTGTTATCTCAGCACTTTGGGAGGCCGAGATGGGCAGATCACTTGAGCCTAGGAGTCGGAAACCAGCCTGGGCAACATGGCGACGCCCTGTCTCTACAAAAAATTAGTTGGTCATGGTGGTGCATACCTATAGCCCCAGCTACTCTGCAGGCTGAGGTGGGAAGATGACCTGAGCCTAGGAGGTCAAGGCTCGAGTGAGCTATGATCACACTACTACACTCCAGGCTAGGTGACAGAGTGAGACCCTGTCTCAAAAGAAAAATAATAATAATTAATCTCTCTTTAAAATGTTTCAATACAGCAGACAGATTTTCAAATATTTTCTGTATAATACACTGTTACCTGTATTATCGAAATTGAAGCCACAATAGCATTATATTATCAGATGTAATTCCAATTTATTCTTCTTCAGATATTCTAAAATAATGCATTCTTCCTCTTCCTATCTATTTACTTCACATTCCTCCAGCCACCATGACATTATCTTCTCTTTTCTACAAATACACACATATGTACACTCTTCCCCTCATTCCTACATCCTTATTGAGATAACTACAGCCACTAGAGGGCAATAAGTATACAAAGATAAATGTACTTATCTATGATGATGAACTTATCTATATGATTCACATAGTAATAAACCTAAAAAGTATATCATCACAAATCCTGAAACATAGGCAATTAGATTTGAATATGCAAGATATATATTTCAAACTCAAAAATTATCCTGCACAGGTCACAGAAGCATATAATGATGTTCAAAAAAGGAATTCCATCTTCTTAATAAGCATTCATTTAAAAAAATTAGCCGAATTCCTTTACATGTGCATAGTAATATTAGAAATTAGGATTGCTTAATACCATCCTCAGACCAAAGAAGAAAAAGGGCAGAAAAAAAAACACAGTAAGGTATAAATTACAGAGTGGGTAAAAAAGTGAGAAATGATTACTTCAAACTCTTTCACTACCACAATCGAGAAAACAATAAACTGAAGAGCAAAGAGGATTTACCAACCCTTTCTTCTACCGAAAAGCAAGCAAAAATTTTACGGGTATATTTTTGGGGGAGGAGAACAGTGATGGTAGAGATATACAAAGCCTTCAGTTCTTTTCTCACAATTAAGAACATGGAAGAGAAGTTAAGAGTTACCAATCTTTAAGAGGTACTTTTACCATTTTTAAAAAGAATACACTTAAATGAACGTATTTAGTTTACATTTACTTACACTGACATTACAAAACAACTGCAACACTTATATAAGGCTAACATTTTCAGCAAACCATAATTTTCTTACCCTCATTGGATGTATATCAGCATAAGGAGGTTTTCCTTCAGCCATTTCTATGGAAGTAATGCCGAGGGACCAGATGTCGGCCACACAGTTATAGCCTATTTCTTGAATCACCTCAGGAGCCATCCAAAATGGAGTTCCTATTACAGTATTGCGTTTTGCCATTGTATCCTGCAATAACGTTACATAGCCATAAATACTACTACAAAAGCACAAAGGAAATCTGTATGCCAAACATTCTTTTAAAAAATGTTGAAACCTCCAATGCCACATATTATATCAGAAATTGACTATTTTGCTAAAATTTCAACTAGTTATGACATACTTAGGAATTTTGAATTCTGAAAATAACCAAGAGTCCACAGGTAACTTATCCCCACTACCATCATTAAACACAGTCATTAAAGATAGTGCTATAATGATAAAAGCTACAGAAATGAGCTACGTAGCTTCCCTTTTAGAACATTTAAGCATTTTGATTACAAGATATATTTTCATATTCAATCATCCTAAATTATAAATTAAATAGTACTCAAATTTGGCTCAATTATGGTTCTTTCTCCACAAAAACTAAAGTTACACATTTCTTTCCATTCCCCCTCAAAAAGTTATTGAAGTTTAGTTATAATCAAATCTGAACAAATTAGCCAAGTGTTTAGAAAATTATTAAAGTTAACTTACTGTTAACTGACCAGCCACTCCAAAATCTGCCAATTTTGCATGTCCTTCTGTATTGAGGAGAATATTTCCAGCTTTTATATCTCTGTGTATTTTTCTCATAAAATGCAAATATTCTAGTCCTTTCAATGTAGATTTAAGAATGGTTGCAATTTCATCTTCTGTTAACTGGAAAGAAATATTTTTTTAAATCATAATTAAAATGCCATGTTAGATAAACTCTTACAAAAGAGCACTAGTAACAAGTATGTCTTTCTGTGTGTGTGTGTGGTTTTTTAAGAGACCCCAGTCTGTTGCCCAGGCTACAGTGCAGTGGTGTGGTGATAGCTCACTGCAGCCTCAAATTCCTGGGCTCAAGTCATGCTCCCACCTCAGCTTTCCGAGTAGCTAGAACTATAGGCACATGCCACCCCAACAGGCTAACTTATTTTTACTTTTGTAGAGATGGGGGGTCTCGCTATGTTGCCCGGGCTGGTCTTGCACTCCTTGCTTCAAACAATTCTCAATTCAAACAATTCTCCTTCCTCAGCCTCCCAAAGTGCTGGGATTATAGGTGTGAGCCATCATGCCTAGCCACAAGTACTTCTTTCTAATGACCACTAAACCTCCAGGAAAATGCTAAAGGGGTAAATAATCGAGAACCTCTTCTTCCCACAATACGCTTTGTTACTCTTATTACACAATTTACTAATGAAAGGATCATTAAATTTCTCTCTTTAAGATTATCAGTATCAGCAGGGCATGGTGGCTCACAGTTGTAATCCCAACACTTTGGGAGGCCGAAGCGAGCAGATCACTTGAGGTCAGGAGTTCGAAACCAGCCTGGCCCACATGGTGAAACCTTGTCTCTACTAAAAATACAAAAATTAGCCAGGCGTGATGGCATGCACCTGTAACCCCAGCTACTCAAGAGGCTGAGGTAGGACAGTGTTCAAGGCAGAGGTTGCGGTGAGCCGAGATCACATCACTGCATGCCAGCCTGGGCAACACAGTGAGACTCCATCTCAAAAAAAAAAAAAAAGATTATCAGTGTCATCAGTATCATTCCTAAAGCAAAGGACATATCTCAAGAATCAGCCTGATACAAGGAATCACTATTTCCCACATCTTCTAACACTGGGGGTGGGGGGGCACTATCACAGCTAATATCTGTTCTGAAAAAGTAAATTCAGATACTTCCCCTGAGATATTTCAGATTCTTGATGAAAATGAAACCAACAGCTAAAGGAAAGTAAATGAGGGAGGGGGGCTTGAAATGAATCTTCTGCGAGAAGCTCCTACACCAGTGCCACTCCTAACCCTTCCAAGACCTGGACTTCTGACCTAATATTGAGAACTCAGAAGAAAAAAATGTCAGAGAAAGATTAGGAAAATGGAAACACAAGCAAAGGTTATCAGAGGAAGGAAAAAGGGGAGAGCAGAGAAGGCCAAGGAAGAGACGGATGGGGAAGAAAATCTTAACAGCTATAGCAGTAGAGCCACTGCTATCTGTACCAGGCAATGTGCTAAGAGTTTTGCATGCATTCTCTCATTTATTCTTAAAACAATCTTGTAAGGTAGTGTGACATTATGAAATCATAAGAAATATTTGGTCTTTGTAGGTTCTTGGCACAAAATCTCCTAAGACCCTAGGAATCGACTGAATGAGTGAGAAGTTGAATCAAGATATTTTATCTTTGTTTTCTCACCCCTCTCACAAGAGTGAGAGGGGTTGTCTTTTGTCATTCATAATAAGCTCCTTTCAACCATACCAGAATTTATACTGATCGGGTGACTCGTAGTGGGAGCCTACATAGCTTCAGGATGGGAGCTGGTTTCCAAAAAAACCAACCAAGTGATTAGAAGTTTGGAAATTTCAGCCCAACCCCTGACTTACGGAAGGGCTGCAGGGAGACAGGGGGTAGAGATTTAGTTAAGCACAAATGTCCAAAGACTTAATCAATCATGCCTACATAATAGAACTAACCATAAAAACTCTAAATGATAGGGACTGCTCTCAAGCTTATATTCTATCTATAAGCAACGGGATAATTTGATAGAAAACAGGATAACACAGGAAAATGTCTGAAAATTGCTATGAGGACAATAATAGAGAGCTACTGATAGAGAATGACTGAGAAGCTACTTTAGACTGACATTCAAGAAGGCCCAAAAGACATTTTACTAAAGCCTAAATGATATAATGGGGCCAGCCATGTGAATGGCTATCTGGGAACATACATTCCACAAAAAGGGGGAAAAAAAAAAGATTAAAATATCTTGATTCAACCTCTCAAATTTTCTAAAACACTGAAGCAAAGAGAACACTTCCAATCTCATTTTAAGAGGCATTATTCTGATACCAAAGCCAGACAAAGTCACTACAGAACAACTACAGACTAATATCCCTTATGAACATTGTTAGAAAAATTCTCAACAAAATACAGCACACCCACTTCAACAGGATCTTAAAAGGTTATACACCATGACCAACTGGGAAGTATACGTGGAATGCAAGAATGATTCAACATACAAACTCAAACAATGTAATACACCACCTTAACAGAATGGATAAGAAAACACATGATCATTTCAAATGAAAACAGAAAAAGCATTTGACTAAATTTAACTTCTTTTCATAAAACACACAACTAATATGAATAGAAGGAAACTATCTCACCATAGTAAAAGCCATATATAAAAAACCCAAAGTAAACGTCATACTCAAAGCTATTAAGACTGAAAGCTTTTCCTCAAAGATCAGGAACAATGCAAGGATGCTATTAGGTTGGTGCAAAAGTAATGGCAAAAACCGCAGTTACTTTTGCAGCAACCTAATACTTCTGTTCCACATAGTACTGGAGGTTCTAGCCAGAGCAATTAGGCAAGAAAACCAAATAAAGGCATCCAAACTGGAAAAAAAATAAGTAAAATTATCTCTGTTCACAGATGATATGATCATATATGTAGAAAATTCTAAAGCATCCACAAAAAAACCTATTAGAAGTAATAAATAAATTCAACAAAGCAGCAGTATACAAATTCAACCCATGAAAATCAGTTATATTTTTGTACATTACCAATGAGCAATCTGAAAAGGAAACTACAAAAAAAATCTGTTTACAATAGAAATAGAATTTCTTTATTTTAAAGAATAAAATACTTAGGAATTAATTTCACCAACAAGGTGAAATATCTGTACAATGAAAACTACAAAACACTGCTGAAAAAACAAATTTAAGACATTAATAAATAAAAACCTATCTGCCCATGCTACCCAAAGCAACCTACAGATTCAACACAATCCCTATCAAAATCCCAGTGATGTTTATTGCAGAAATAGAAACACTTATCCTAAAATTTGTATGAAATCTCAAGGGGTCCCAAATAGCCAAAACAATACTGAAAATACAAGAACAAAGCTATAAGTCTCATAGTTCCTGATTTCAAAACTTATTACAAAGCTATAGTAATCAAAACAATGTGGTACTGGCATAAACACAGACAGATAGATGGATGGAACAGAGTAGAAAACCCAGAAATAACCCTTGTATACATAATCAAATTATTTTCAACAAGAGTGTCAAGAACATTCAACAGGAAATGAATAGTATTTTCAACAAACAGTGCTGGCACAACTGGATACCCGTGTGCTAAAGAATAAGTTGAACCCTTACCTAGCACCATATACAAAAACTAATTGAAAATGGATCAAAGACCTAAACATAAGACCTAAAACTATACCACTCTTGGGAAAAAATAAAACAGGGCAAAAACATCATGATACCAGATTTGGCAATGGTTTATCAGATACGACCAAAAAGGCGCAGAGAACATAAGAATAAAACAGGCAAATTGGACTTCATAAAAATTAAAAAAAACAAAAACAAAAACAAAAAATGCACATCCAAAGACAGTATCAACAGAGTAAAAAGACAACCCACAGAATTGGAGAAAATATTTACAAATTACATATCTGGTAAGACATTAACATACAGAATATAACATACAGAACTCCTAAAACTTAACAATAAAAAAATCAAATTCAAAAATGGGTAAAGGACTTGTATAGACATTTCTCCAAAGATACACAAATGGCCAAGAGGCACGTGGAAAGATCCTCAACATCACTAATCATAAGAGAAATGTGAGTCAAAAACATAATAAGATACCACTTCACACCCATTATGATGGCTATTATCTAAAGACAAAAAAGAACAAATGTTGGCGAAGAAGTAGAGAAACTGGAACCTTTGTGTATAGCTAATGGGAATGTAAAATGGTACAGCCTCTGTGGAAAACAGTATAAAGATTCCTCTAAAAGTTAAACATAAAATTACCTTATGACCCAGCAATTCCACTTTTGGGTAAATACTCAAAATAACTAAATGCAGGGTCTCAAAGAGGTATTTTTGAACAAGTTTCACCTCGTGATGAGTGTACACCCATGTTCATAGCAGCAATATCCACAATGGCTAAAAAAGTGGAAGCAACCCAAATGTCATTTGACAGACAAATGAATAAGTAAAATGTGGTAGCAACATACAATTGAATTTTATACAGCCTTAAAAGGGAAGGCAGCTCTGCAACATGCTACAACATGGCTGAAGCTTGAGTACATTACGCTAAATGAAGTCAGTCACAAAAAAGACAACTAATGTATGATCCTGCTTATATGAAATACTCAGAGTTACCAAAATCATAGAGATAGACAGTAGAATAGTGGTTACCAGGGGCTGAAGTAGCAGGGAATGGAGAGTTAGTGCTTAATGGGTACAGAGTTTCAGTCTTACAAGATGAAAAGAGGGGAATGGATAATGGGGATAATTGCACAACTTTATAAATGTATTTAATGCCACTGAACTGCACACTTAAAAATAGCTAAGATGGCAAATTTTGTTTATGTATATCTCGGCACAATAAAAGTAAAACCGAGGGGGGAAAATGCTTTGATTCAAGAAAAAGCTCACCATATTTGAGTTGAATAAAGAAGGCTGAAGTTCAATGCACCAGGAGAAGACTAGCTCTAGATGAGATCTGAGAGACAGGCAAGGACCAGATCATGTAAGGCTTTACTGGCCATAGATAAGGAGTCTAAATTACCTGAAAATTCTGGTACTTCCAGGAATTTATTCTCTACCTCCGACTAGATGGTCTGACTTGACAGTGCAGAGAAAGCAAGCACCATACTCTAAAGCCACACCATCCAATAGAGTAACCATTAACCACACATGGCTCCTAAACATTTGAAACGTGGGTATTCTAATTTCAGATATGCTGCAAATGTAAAATATACACCAAAGATCAAGGCTTAATACAAAAAGAATGCAAGCTATTGTATTAAAATTTACATGTTGATTACCCAATAAATATTTACATATTATTTTATTAATATATTAATGTTGAACATATAAAATGTTAGTGTTTAATATAATAAGTATTAAATATGGGATTTCATATTATATAATATTAATGTTTTATATTAATATGTCTGTTATATTATGAAAGTTAATTTCACTTTTTTTAATGTGGCTACTCAAAAATTTAAAATTATATATGGCTTGTGTTTCTTGTGGACAGTACTGCAATAGAAAGGGTCCACAAGAATGCTTTGTGAACACTTTGTTCACTGATGTATCCACAATGCTTGGAGCTATGCCTGGCGTACAGACAGCACTTCATAAATAATGAATGAATGGGTACAGATTTGTCAATACAAAAAGAAAGGAGACACCTTCATCTGATGTTCCCAGTCTTTCTAAGTTAGTGGTGTGCAGCCAAATGTGAGGGAGGGGGAGGTAGGAGTGTTGTTTAGGGCCATCACAGTGGACCACTACAGACGGTGGGCAAGGTGGTGGCGCTGTCATATGCACCTAAGTTTTCTCGTCTGTCCTCATCCTCCACTCTTTCTATAAAGACTAAAAAGCTTGGGGTGTTAATAAAAGCAGCATCAGCCCATAAAATTGTGTCTTGTTTAGTTACTTCAGTACAGACCTTTTTAGTTACCTAGATGTGAATTTTTATCTCATAACATTCTACTATTTCCAACCAATAAGTCACTAATTTTCTATTAACTCTGATTTGTTATCTCTGCTCCTGTACCCTATATTTCACTGCTCTACTAAAGAATGTTCAGAATTACGTAAACTGACTGTACTTCAGGGTCTTAGGATCTGTCTGATTTCAATGCTATAAAGTCACTGGACAAATCCACAGCAAGATTAAAGGAGGATTTTCCAGGGATATTATACTAATTCATGAACTGTCTGGCTTTGCTCAATGACTTGAAAGGGTCATTCCAACTCTATGATTCTATGTTATCAAAGTATCTTCACGTAAAGGCAATCTTCACTAAATAAAATTCTCACTCATTTGGGCATCAATCTATGTGTTCATTCAGCAAATATACACCTGACTGGCTCTATCACTGCGCTGATACTGTTCAAGGTGCTGGGTGTACAGGGACACGGAAACTGGTAATCCCAGACCTAATGAAGCAGACAAGAATATCTGAGGGTAAAACCTGAATTTGGCTCTGAACTGTTAAAGGTGGAGAGTGCAGATCTGAAGTTTATACAACCTCTCTTTCATTATGTTTTCCTCCCTTTGGTAATAAATCCCTCCCACTAATTCAGAGAGTCAATGTCTTCTCATTTGCTTCATATCCTCCTCAATCAAAAAATGATGCAATATCCAGTCATTCATACAAGTACATGAACAGAGCTTAATTTAAATTTATTTTAACAACCCAATTTAGTATTAAGGCTTAAAAGCAGTATCTGTACTTTAAGACTTTTAAATTCAATTATGAAATGAAAGGTTCCTACACCTCAATAAAATCACTTTAGACAACAATAAACAGGTGGAGAAATATTTTCTAGAACATAAAGGCATACTGTAGTCTTAAATTTTTATATTTCTTTACAGTTTATAAAAACATTTTATGTGATTTCTCTACTAAAGTAAGTAGCAGAAACACTTATTATTATTCCTTTTAACAGATGAGGAAACAAATTCAGAGAAATTAAACGGACTACCGAATGTCATACAACTACTAAGTAGTAAACCCCACATTTCTTCAGCAATCAATATTACTTCCATCACACCACTGCCAGATGTCACAAACATAAATCTATGAATTAGTCTAATATAAGAAAAACTGGGGGTTTTGAGGCTTGTTCTAAGGGTGATATTCAAAATATCTGACAGTCATTAAAGCAAATGTCTAATCAGGACAGTTGCCAACCACCATACCAACCAATCAGAACAGCTACCAGTGGTAAACAACAGTAAGAATAGATACTAGCCATAAATAGGCAGCAAAATGATCATCCCTGAATATCAGGCAGAGTACCTGCCCCAGCTCAGCATTCAAATTAAAGTTATTTTAAATGGTATGCCAGCCAAACAAAACAAATACACCTGTTAATGAACTGTGGACGTAAGCACACTCACCTGGCCTGAAGAGTAACCCTGAGTACATTAATGGGTGACTCTATAAGCATTTTATTGAAAACAGATGCTTAATTCTACTAAAATAAATATATAAATCAATGATTTAAACATTTTAAAAATACTTAGAAGAAAACCAAAGTAAGTTTCAAATCACTAAGCAGGAAAGATAGTTTCTAACCAAAAAAAAGCAAAGAAAGAATTATGAGAACTTACTAGTTTTGTCTACACAAAAACTTAGAATACATAAGCTTAGAATACATATAAGGTTCTACATAACCTTAGAAAACTCAGAAAAATAGCCAGTTACGGTGGCACAGGCCTATCTACAGTCCCAGCTACTCAGGAGACTGAGGTGGGAGGATCACATGAGCCCAGGAGTTTGTTCAAGTCCAGGCTGGGCAACATAGTGAGGCCTTGTCTCTAAAAAAACCTAAATAAATTTTTAAAAAGAAAAAAAGCCATAGCAAGATATTAATGTATAGAATCATTTATTTAGAACATAAAGAGCTTATATAAAACCTTCAGAAAAACAATAAAACCTGAATAAAAGAACAGGCTGAAGAAATCAATATAAAATTCACAAAACTAAAAAAAAGAGCTAATTAACATACATGGAAACTATTACACTGCACTAATTATCAAAGAAAAGCAAATTAAAACAATAAAGTATCAAATACAAAATTACCCCAGAGGTTACAATATTGCTGAGAATAACAGCACATATATAACCAGAATGTAAACCAGAGTATAAAAGTGACATAAGAATTCAGAAGTATTTTCCAAGAAGCACTAGGTAACATTCAGCCACTGAAAAATCATTTATTGAGTACCTACTCTAGATTTAATTTTTTTTTAAATCTCTAACCTAACCTAATGGGGCTCCAATCTAGCAGGAAATAGACTTAGAAACTCATAAACAATCATAAAACGCTCTTTCAAAGTGAAACATACCCAAAAAGGAGTGCAATTAATTAGGAATAGAGAAAGGAAGTGGCATTAAAATCAAGCTTTAAATAAAAAAAGTAGCTCACTATCCAGAGAAAGGAAAGACTACTAATAGAGTAACTAATGAACTAAAGAATAGAAATACAACAATTATAAAATGGCACTCAGAAACCAAGTAAGGCCCAGTTTTCTTCCTTCCACTACAATGAGAAAAATAACAAGAAGTGATAGGCCAAATTTCAGCCTTGTACCAAAATGGAGACAAATCTTAGCAAACTTGGAAGATAAATGTTTACTTGGTCTCTTTTAAATATCAATGGTGCCCAATGAACTTTGGACAAGAGAAATATCTGTATCAAGATTTAAGGCACTCTACAAGTACTGTGTGTCACTAATGGAAAAGGAGAAGAGTGGAAGGAAGTAAGAATGTATATTTAGTGGACACCATGTAGCAGGTTCTGATCTAGATGTTTGTATCATGCTTATTTCATGTCATTTGGATATATGTTAATCTTTTTATTATTAAAAAATAAAGAAGTTGACAGTCATTTTCCTAGATAGATGGAGTTTTGTTTTCAAATACTCTCTAGCTGTTTTAACAAATTTCATTTACATATAAATACAGCCAATTACCAAAAGTAGCTAGATTTTTATTTGGCAACAAAGAGAACTACTTCTTCCTATTATGACATAAAATTTAAAGCAGTACCTTTCTCATATCTTTAAGACTTTTCATGAGGCTGGATAGGTCCATACCCAACTATTTCAAAATGGTCAGATTTATATTGAAAACACCAAGGGGGAGAAAACACATGAAAGGATCTGCTTCATACAGAAGAAGATAATGTAAGAATTCAGTTTCAAGATGGAAAAGCGTTAGATCCATTCTCAAATCACAGCTAACACTTCCTTCAGTGGTATCTGTTAAGAATCCCTTAAAACAAACAAACAAAAATCTGTGGAACCATTGATTGGAACACGAAAAATTTTATCAACAGAGTACTTCATTTGTGGATTTAATTAAGTTATCCTCAATACATTACAGATTTAATTTCATTTGGGTCACAATACAAATGGTGCGATGTCATTTTTAAATCCCTTGAATCACATTTTATAGTCCATTTTGTTGTACTGCTTTAAAGAAGGGTGGTAGAGAGATAATAAACTATGAATGAAATACTCAGCAATCAGGGATGAAAATAAGACATTTATAGCTGAGCTAATACATTAAAAGACGGAAGTCTACATCTGGTTTCAATTGGTATGAATTCACTGGCAAATTTAAGAAGAATTTCATTGTACAAAAACAAAAAGATGGTTTTGATAGGCTTTAGTCCTCTGGTTACTTTTGTTTCTATAGTCACATGATTAGTATAATAATATGATACATTTAATATGTCACTGTGTATATGGTTTTGATAAAAATACACCCACCAACTTTTCTCAAGGGCACATGCACAAATGGTTTTAAAATACATATACTGCCTTAATGTTTTTAGATCAGTAAAATTCAAGTGAGGTTTTAATTTCACACAAAATTAAGAATTTTAATTTTCTAATAAGTCTTTCACAATCTTAGCTAAACTCCACCTTTTGGACATAATTATTTATGCACATAAAATGATGCATTAATTTTACATTTAATACCTATTAGATAGTAAGGATACAAAAAATTAGACATATGTCCCCCTTTCAAATGCCATAAACAGATAAGCATAGATACTTCATTTAAGTTTTACTTTCATAGGCACTTGCATAAGGTCTTAAAAACTGATCAAAACTCACCAATGTAATCCTTACACAGTCTTTTAAGGCCTGGATCAAACTTTGCCTCTTTCAAGAAATCACCCTCTATTCCTCAAGTCAGGATTAATCTATCCAGTGTTAACAATGGTGATAACAATAACAGCTTGCATTTATTGAGTTCTTACTATGTCAACCACTCTACAGGTTTCATTTCATTTAACACCCAAACAGAACTGTAGAAGGTAGGCACTAACAAGAATTTGCTAAAAGTCTGTTACATGATCCCTGTCTTCATGACACTCAGAATTTTGTGGGAAAGGAATAGGAACAATTAATTACAATACCAAGCGATGCCTGCAACAACAGGATTAGCAATAGGAGCACTCCAGGACAGCAGTTCTTAAAGCTGATTATGCATCAGAACGAGTACTCTTAAAATCCAAACCATCTAATACAACATTTAAGGCCCTGAATACCGTTCCTGCCAGCCTCAACCATTTACCTTACCATTCTACCACTCAGGAAAGACTTCATAGAGATGACTTTTGAGCTGAATCTAAAAGAGTGAACAAAGTTTATCAGGTGACCAAAGAGGGAAGGATACATACGGCATGTGCAAAGGCACTGAGCATAAAAATACATAAAGTGCATTACCAGTGAATAGTTCTTTGTGTTTGAACATAATGTGTATGGGAAAATAGTGCAAAATGGGAAGTCAGATTAGGGCCAAATTGTTTATACACCTACATATTTTTAAGGGGAAAGATGACATGATCATATTTGAACTTTTAGGAAGAAAACTCTGACAGCAGGCTCTCAGACAGAGACTAAAAGGAGGAAAACAGAAGTGGAGAATTGAATAATAAAATAATTTGTAAAAATAATAGGAGGAGGAGTAACAGGTCTATAACCTTGCTTAGAATCCTAAGAGAGACTGGTATGGTGGAATTAATAGTGAACACCTTAAGTAAAATTATTCATAAGATGAAGAAGAGAGCATGCAGAGAAGCCAAAAGGCGCCAAAAGCAAAATCCATCTTTCCTACTTCAGGAAGGTCTTAAAGACTATCTAGAGTCTTTTCCCACAACTGAAAGTGCCTTAGCACTAAAGAATCATATGCTTAGTTAGCATCCTCTCAGTTTTCCCAAAAAATTGTTACAAAAAATGAACATGTCCTTTGACTCAGTAATTCCATTTCATGTAACGCATCCAATGATCACAACACAAATACGCCAATACATATGTACGAAAGTTCCCTGCAGCTTTGACTGCAGCAACAAAACACTAAAAAGTTAGAAGTCACTTTCATCCAGGAGACTGAAATAAATACATTCTGTTACACACACATAAGACCTATATGTACTGGTATGGGAAGGTATCTAAGGTATCCCAGAAGTTGAAAACGAAAAATGGTAAGGTATAAAACATCACATATGGTATTAATCCCTTGGGTAAAACAAGATATACATATATAGGTGGTGAAAGAATCCACAAGAAATTAACTGACATAACCTCAAGGAAGTAAAATTGAAGGGCAGATGTAAAGACATTAACTTCCTCTTTTGTACCCTTTTGTATTATTTGAAATTTTTACAATGTGCTCGTGTTTTTTTCTCTATAATTTATATAATTAAAAGGAATGGAGCAGTTAAAAGTACACTCTAGTTAAAAGTGCAGATAATTATGCAATGCAATTTTAGAAGATCTCCATATAAAACTGTTAAAATTAGAAATCTGCCATCCAAGGAACTAACTTTCCATTTCCTAGAAAATTAACTTACATATATTTCTTAATTTCCTAAGATTAAACAAAAGTAAGATAAGACACAATGATCTTTTAATATGTTTTTCTAATGCTGAAGAATATCCACTATTTCAACAAACATCATACAATTCTTAAATCACCTGTGATTTAAAACTAAATATCACTTTTTAAAGTTTTTACCTTAACAGTAAAAAGTGGCAATTTACATTTGTATAGAACTTTACAGGTTACAGAGTCCTCTGACACTTAGCATGCTTTTTTTCCCACAAGAAAACACTGATGTAGGTAAAGCAAGTAATCTGATATTAGATCAATTTCAGGATTATGAAACCGAAGCTGAGAGGAGTTACCCAATGTACCCAGGGTCACAGAACTAATAAGTAACAATCCAAGCACTGAAGCTTGGTCTTCCTGCTCCACATCCAAAGGTCTTTCCACTAAACCACATCACTCCAAATAACCAGTTACAGTGTGCTATGGGGTCAGGCTTCTGACAGGGAAGAAGGGCTCACTGCAGATCTGGCAATGACAGGCAGTCCGCCTGCAGAGGAATGTACAATATAAAAATAGAGTATATGAAGGTGGGCCTGACTGACGAAAGGGAAATAGAACTGGGAGAAACGCCAAGAAGAATAGCAACAAAGGTGAAAACTGGGCAACTTACCAATAAGAGAAGCCAAGGAAATACTTTTGTAAACTTAATTTACTTAGTTAAGGTAGAAGGGATAGTCTATGCAGGGGACTATATTATAATGTGGAAAAATCATAAAGTGTTTATAATTCAATCAAAAAATTTAGAAAAGATGTAATGGAGCGTGACGTGTATGCTGTATTTAATCAGAGATTACAATGTGGCAGCACATGATTGCTATGAAAATTTTAATGGTCTAATCCCACAATGCATATCCTGTTAATGCGGTGGCTTGGAAGTGTAAGAGGCAAGTGTGAAGTACACTCAGAACTCATTCTCACTCCATGGGACACCCCAAATAAGGAGCAAAAAGTATCACTTTCTACACAAAAGAACTCATTCTCCTAAGATTCTAGTATAGCACTAATCATTAGTACCCACTCAGAGTGAGAAAATCCTTGTAAGAAGGGGCCAGGGACACCAGAAATAACATCAGGCTCAAGCCATCCTGGATTAAAGGGAACCATGGGTCTTTCCACTGCATACTTTTCAGGAAAATCCTTATAGCAAACATTTACTTCTGACCTAGCAGGAACAGGCTCCTTGAGAAACATCAACCTTACTGTCCCTTACTGTGACAGAAGGAAAAAAGAGATGGGGACCCAAAAGCTTTGACTCAATGTCACTAGATATATCTTCCACAGTTTAAGATTCATTTTGTGAGCTATTTTAGTTTTTAAATTATTGTCTTTTATTCCTGGTGTGTTTTGTTTTTTAGTTTAGTAAATATATAGAAACATCTATTATTTTTTCCCAGTCTATCACTCATTTGGCCTTCTCCTGCTAAACATATTCTGATTTGCCTTTAGGAAATCACTACTTCTCCATTCTCAGACCATGTATTTCTAGTAGTCAAGTCTACCCTAGCTCTGGATTGAACACATGACCTAGGTCTAAGTCCACTGCTAAATCACACTGTAATGGCCACAATGATTTGCTCAGAGAAGGGCACATGACCCACGCAGAGGCACAAGATTATCACTCTTTTCTGCTGGATTCTATATAGAAAGATATAAACCAGGGAACTGCTGGCAGACATCTCGTAACTGAGGGAAGAGTTTGTGTGAACGAGGCCAACAAAGAGGTATCAGAACAAAAACATGAATTCAAGTAATTCCTTTCACCCTGAATCAAGCCACGCACAAACTAACTTTGCAATGAGCGAGGGGTATGTGAACAAATAAATTCCCTCTTTGGCTTAAGCTGACTTAGGCTGAGTTTTCTATAACTTATAACCACAAGTTGAAACTGATGCAGTAAACTTGAAGTAAATACCAAACAGGAGAAGTTCCTGGAAAAGAGGTTTGTATAAAGCACAAACCACTGACTAACTCCAGAAATGCTAGAGGTTATTTCAGATGTGTAACAGCATTAGATGTCTGATCTATTTTCTATTTTCTGGCCCCCCCAAAAAGGGATACAATAATTGGCAGCAAGAAAAGTAGAATAAACATATCTTTTAAAAGTAACATGCACAGTCATTTTTTTAAAGTCTCCTGCTGCCTTTGTTTTCCTACTACTACCTTCCTTAGCTAATAAATGTTTGTCATTGTATTCATTTGCATTTGGATTTCTCATTTTACAGAACTCTCAGATGTTTCGGTTTCCATTCATTTTTATGACATACATGTTATCAACTCACACAATAGTTACCAAAACCCCTTACAGAAAAATCAATGGTTTCAAGAAACTTGGTGAATATGTAGCAATTTTTGAAATACTTAAATCTCGAAAGTAATACTTAAGCTTACATGTAAGATTTTATCTGATCATTCATCAAGCTTCATATTCCAACTTCTTAACAACCAAAATGTCTCCCTGCCCCCTCCTTCTCTCTTAGGATAAAGAATACATACATTAAACGGGGCTCCCAGGTATCCTGGATGAGGAAAATACTCTGGGAAAAACAGCATAGCAGTTTGGTTAACTCCCCTCTACCCTCACAAATCTATTTCATTCCACACCCCAAAAACAGAGACTTGAAAATATAAAATATCCAAGGTTATAAACAATAAAAAAGTTATGGAATTTGTCCAGAAAAACACAAATCTTCTGTTCAACACAAAGTACATACATTAGGAAAAATAACTAGAATATTTTAACCATTATTATATACGAGAGGGCAGAGAGAGGTTGTCTTTCATGAAATCTGGATTGCACATGTCTGGCAAGGAAAAAAAAGATTAATAATCTATCACAAAGCCCCACAACTAGTGATTCAAAATGAAAGCTTTCACTACTTACACCATATATAAATATATATATATATACAAGCTGCTTATAATCCCTTGATCTGCAGAGAAAGAGAACTGATACTCTACTGTGAAAATGGTCAGTGGGTACACATTTTAAAATCCTTTCCCACATGAAAAGATTCCTGAAAAAGAGATCAGAAGACAACAGAAAAGCACTCAATATATATGGAGTTGTAAATCCAGTATGAACCAGTATCTATTACACAAAGGGGGAACATGCCACAAAGTGATTAGGAAAGTCAAACATGAATTAGTCTAATAACACAAAGGCAAATATAAACCCCAAAGAGCACTTTATTGAACAGAAATCCACACGTATCAAAAAGATGTGTATTATTAACAATGATATATCAAGCTTTTAAGCTCCAAATAAATCTTAATAATCAATAATGCGAATTTGATATGCCCTTACCAAGAAAAAAAAGTTTGAAGAAGCACTTAACATCAAGGCAAAACATACATATATTTTTAAAATATAACAAACCAAATGTTTACCATAAAGGCTATTATTATATGCAAGGTATTGATTCTAAGGGCACTTGGATAAAATATGCTAGTATATTTTGAATAGCCACTGCTTGATTCTTTTATTTATTTGGTTATTTACTTATTTATTTGTTTGTTTATTGAGGTGGAGTCTCACTCTGTCACCCATGCTGGAGTGCAGTGGCAAGATCTAGGCTCACTGCAACCTCTGCCTCCTGGGTTCAAGTGATTCTCATGCCTCAGTCTCCCAGTAGCTGGGATTACAGGCGCATGCCAACACGCCAGGCTAATTTTTGTATTTTTAGTAGAGATGGGGTTTCTCCATGTTGGCCAGGTTGGTCTCAAACTCCTGACCCCAAGAGATCTGCCCACCTCAGCCTCCCAAAGTGCTGCGATTACAGGTGTGAGTCACCTCACCCAGCCGCCACCATTTGATTCTATTAAAGAAACTAACAGTGTACCTAAAAATGTGAGGTCTGTGTTATGGAATGTATGTTTTCTTCATTAACAACAATAATTCAAAGTACCAATGGTGACTACTAAGATTCCATTCTTGGTTCTACAGTTCTCTGCATTCTTCTACCCAAATACATCTGACAGATAATCATGTTCAAAACACAAAGACACTTTTATCTAACTAAGTGAGATGATAGGATAAGGATGACAATGTCAAAAGCAAATATATATAGGGCCATTTATGTGCCAGGTGTTATTCTTTAAATGCATGTAATCTTCATAACAACTCATATCTTATCCCATATATCAGATGAAGAAATTAAGTCACAGAGAAGTTTAAAAACTTGCCCAAGTTCAGAGAGGTAGTATGTAGCAGAGCTAGAATTCCAATCCTGGCAGTCTGACTCCAGATTTCATGTTCTCAGCTCAATTCTAGTCTTCAGCTATAATTCCAATCCTTTCTTTCCATATGACTACTTAACCTCTGTATGTTTCCATTTCTCATCTGGAAAATGCGTCAATAATAGTTCTTACTTCATACAGTTCTCCCATCTTTATGAGGATTAAATGTCATAATATACACAATGTATTTAGAAAAGTACCTGGCACATAAAAGTAATACGTATGTCTGTTGTTATTTTATCTACCAAATGTCTGTCACTGGATTTGAGAACCACTGTTCTAAAACTATAACAATCAGTGAGCATTTACCAAGCAGAATAGTCTCAATGTACCCTTTACACTGGTAACTAAAGAAAACTGGACTTTCTCAACTATTTTCATTATGAAACAAGTCTACCACCAGCCTTCAAGAAAATATACAAATCATTTAAGAGTTGCCCTCTTCAGCCTGGAATTTCTTCTCCATTATTTAGTGTTCCCTCACACCCACCCAAAATTACAGAAATAGATCTCATCCTGATAAAGGCATATAGTGAAAATGTCTCTTATATACCAAACTGAATGTTCACATAACTTTTAAGACATAAAACCTATGTGGTATTTTAGGCCAGCTGTGGTGGCTCACATCTGTAATCCCAGCACTTTGTGAGGCTGAGGTGGATGGATCACCTGAGGTCGGGAGTTCAAGACCAGCCTGGCTAACATGGTGAAACCCCATCTCCACTAAAAATATAAAAATTAGTCAGGCATGGTGGTGCATGCCTATAATCCCAGATACCTGGGAGACTGAGGCACGAGAACTGCTTGAACCTGGGAAGCGGAGGTTGCAGTAAGCCAAGATAGTGCCACTGCACTCCAGCCTGAGCAACAGGGCAAGACTCCGTCTCAGGAAAAAAAAAAAAAAAAAAAACACCTGTGTGGTATTTTAATGTAATTTTCATCTATACAGCTGGATGCTGGGTACTCTTGAACCAGAATACTACTCCCAGAGTTGGCTTCACGAAAGAGCTACAAAGTGTGAAGACTGAAAGAACTACAACCATCCTTTAACCCAGGGACTGATGCTGATTGACATTTAAATATGCTTCTATTAATAGTTTTCTGTTGTGACAACACTCTTGCACAGCCCCACTATACAATTGTGCCAAGATTTCTCGAAAGTACAGAAGGAGGAGGAAAACCACTGGATAGATCCTAGAGTACATACATATTTAACAACAGACTATCAAATTACTCTTCGAAGTAGTTGTACTAATTTAAACTCCTAACAGTATGATAGCATATAGAGTATATATAAGGCACAGGTGAATATAATAAATTTGGAAGCATTTCTATGGACAGGGTCACAGCCAAGAGCAGACAATGAAGTGATCTATCATGTAAATCCCAGAAGGACTCCCAGCTTAGTACCATAGAGTAGGAAGAGCAAGAGTGAAAGGGAGTTCACTTTTTCATGGAAGTTGAAAAGAAGAAAATGGAACAACAGCTGGCTCCTTGTCCCCAGTCTGCCCCTACTCCCATGTACATGCAGATTACATGAATTCTATCATTTATCCCCAGATCAAAAAAAAGGGGAAAGGGTTCCTCTCTAAAGAAATTCAGGGGACTGGGCACGGTGGCTCACGCCTGCAATCCCAGCACTTTGGGAGGCCGAGGTGGGCGGATCATGAGGTCAGGAGATGGAGACCATCCTGGCTAACACGGTGAAACTACTAAAAAAAAAAATGAGACGGGCGTGGTGGCAGGCGCTGTAGTCCCAGCTACTTGGGAGGCTGAGGCAGGAGAATGGCGTGAACCTGGGAGGCGGAGCTTGCAGTGAGCCGAGATGGCGCCACCGCACTCCAGCCTGGGCGACAGAGTGAGACTCCTTCTCAAAACAAAAAAAAAGAAAGAAATTCAATAAAACCTGTTGTAGGCCCTTTCCCTTAAAAGCCAGCTCCCAACCCATTCACCCTATTATGCCTGTCAGTCAAAAGGCATTGCTTATGGTGAGACCTGATCAGCCTTCCAGTCCCAAGGGCAAGACCAGAATAAATAAAACAAGGAAATCAATAACCCTAGAAGAAACAGAAATGATTCAGGAAACAGACAATAGCATTTATTTAAAAAACTTATTATTCTTAAAGCAATTTCAAAAGCTTTTCTATCCATGTCAGCATCAATATGTTATGAAAAAGGAATAAGCGTAAGCGTTCTTTTAATTAAAATATAACTGCTGAAATAAAAAGTTCAGTTAGAAGAGTCAGAAAATAAAGCAAAATAAAGCACCCCGCCTCCTCCAAAAGGCAAAAAGACATAAAGAGAGGAAAATCTAAGAGGAAAAACAAATTCAGGAGATTCAAGCTTTCAATAAAGAAAACAGAAATTTTCCAAAGCTGAAGGCAGACAAGTGTTTATATATTAAAAGGAACTACTGAATGCCGAGCATAACTAATAAAAAGGACTCACATGTAGGCACATTCTTGTGAAGTATCAGAAACATTAAGATAAAAAGAAAAGTCCAGAAATTTCCAGAGGGGGAAAAAAACTACAAATAAATAAGACTCAGACAGCCATTATCAACACTAGATGTTAGAAGATAAATGGAGGAAAGTCTCAAAGCTCTGAGAGAAAATTATTTTCACTGTAAAATTCTACTTAGGCTATCGACCAAGTATAAAAGCAAAATAAAGACATTTTCAGATACGCAAAGGCTCAAACAATAATTGACCTCTTATTCTTGTATCATGAAGAAGACAGTTTAGGAAGAATACAAAACAAAGGTAAAAACCAAGAAAACAGGAAATATCCTTTTTTTTAATGCTGGCACTAACCCAAGAGTCAAGTGAAAAGAAATTCTAAGGATACAGTTATAAAGCAGACCTCAAAGCAATGAGTCCACATTAGAACAAGAAATCAGGAAGCTCCAAAGAAAATCTCAAAGAAGAATCACATACATTCCAGAAAATAAATATACTGAGTAAGAAACTCAAAGATATTACCAAAGCGATAAAAGATGCATACATTGCTTTTCTCAAAATAACAAAAAAAGGAAAAAACTCCCAGAAACAGGAAATTATATAACAACATGATCCTAACATAGAGCCATCAACCTAAAATGTGGAAATGATTTTGAGTAATTAATTGATTAAGTGTGAGAAAAGTAAATCCATTTAGACCACATGCTGGGAACATTCTCCTTTGGGTAACCTAGGATATTTAGAGATAGAAATAAAATTTGAGCATATCATTGTTTCCTCTTCCAAGATGTTCTTTGCCCTCTCTTCTCTCCTCTCACTCATTTATTCATTCATTCTTTCAATATTTACTGAGCACCCATGCTAGGAGCTGAAGATAAAACAGTGAACAAAAAAAAGAAAAATCCCTGCCCTTTTGAAGCTTATATTCAACAACTCCTACTCTTTCAAGAATCTGCTAATGCAGGAGTCTCCAATCCCTGGGTACTGGTCCATGGCCTGTTAGGAACCGGGCCACACAGCAGGAGGTGAGTGGCGGGTGGGTGAGCATTACTGCCTGAGCTCCACCTCCTCCTCCTGTTGGATCAGCAGCAGCACTAGATTCTCATAGGAGAACAAACCCTATTGTGAACTGCGCATGCAAGGAATCTAGGTTGTGCACTCCTTATGAGAATCTAATGCCTGATGATCTGAGCTGAACTGGTTCCATCCTGAAACTATCACCCCCAACCACAGAAAAATTGTCTTCCATGAAACCAGTCCCTGGTGCCAAAAAGGTGGAGGACCACTGTGCTAACGGATTCTCTCACCAATGAAACTTTTTCTAAATTGTTAGGCTATGTGTGTCTCCTTTTTTCCTCCTAAAGAGCTCTAACTCTTTGCAAAACAGAATTTGGCTTTTTACATACCTATTACCCCATCTAGTGTGTGAAGAATGCAAGACACCAACATTTATTAGTTATTTGTACCTCTAGTGAACAGCACTGGGCCTAAATCAATAAATGGGTTTTGAACCTTTCTACTCAACCAAAATGAAAATAAAACAGCTGTATTCATCCACTCTCACACTGCTATAAAGAACTACCTGCGACTGGGTAATTTAGAAGAATTGTTTAGAAGAAAAGAGATTTGACTGACTCACAGTTCCACAGGCTGTACAGGAAGCATCGCTGGGGAGGCCTCAGGAGACTTACAATCGTGACGGAAGGGCAAAGGGGAAGCAAGCACCGAATTCTCATGGCAGAGCGGGAGAGAGTGTGTAGCACTCTGATGAGAACTCACTATCACAAGAACAGCCAGGGGGAAATCTGCACCCATGATCCAATCACCTCCCACCAGGTCCCTCCCCAAACACTGCGGATTACAATTCAACATGAGATCTGAGTGGGAACGTAGAGCTAAACCATATCAACTGCCAAGTAAACTGTAAAGCACTATGCAAATGTTACTTATTACTTAACAGATGAGGACACTAAAGTCCTTCTCAGTTAAATGATTTGCTCCAGACCATAAAACTAGTCTGTAGAAGAACCAAAACTAAAACCCATATTGCTGAAAGCCTGGGTTCATGCCATTTCTACTGTACTAGGTTGAATGAAAACAAGTAGTCAAATCAAAAAATGGGCCTAAATGGGAGAGAATTACCTTAGGCATTTTTTTAGAATGTTTTTAAGTATACAATAAACATCTAAAACATAGACTCTATTTCTTCCATATGTCAAGACATAGCTTTACAATTATGTAAAGATTGTTTGAAAAGCCTCTAATCAAAAATCTAACCTACCTTTTAAGAGCTTCAATTTCACAGAGTTATGCATTTCTACTCTGTAGTATGTTTGAAATGCATAAATGTTTCGAGATGTTTAATGGCATTTAATATAATATAAATTGGTTTTTTAAAAACTTCCTCACGGGAAACCTTCAAAACTCATTACCACAAATATACTAAACTTTTTATTCTTTTTAAACTTGAAAACACTTGACTCCTCAAAAAAAAAAATGCTTATATTACCTTATACAACAACAACAAAAAGCTTTTTCATGAGTTACAGCAAGCCTATGGTTAAAATTATCAAGATACACATTTTTTAAATTAAGCAAAAAATTAAACATAGATACATATATAACTTTTGTAAAAATCAGAGAGCTAATGAAACATATTCTGGTATTTCACACATGCCAAGGTTACTAGTAAGCATACTTTTTATGGCTTGTCTTTGGTATATGACCATACTTGTTCAGCAATCCACATTATTAATACTGAATAGTAGTCATGGAAATTATAACTTATCCACCAAAATATAACACTGAATAGAAAGGTAGGGTAATTTTATATTCACAGGATAAGAAGCCAAAAAATTGGATGCTTCAGCTCAACATTTATCAAAGGCTTGTAGGTGCCAAAAGCTATTCTAGGCACTTGGAATATTTCAAGATGAATATATTAAAACTCCTGTCCTTGAGGAGTTTACTCCTCAAGGAGAAAGGCAACTGCAACTACTCTTCTCCCAAACAGTAAAAGCTGACTAATTAAATGTAACTCCCAAGTATAGGATACCATGGCTGGATTATCTACAAAGAAGTTTCATCAAACTTAAAAGATAGTTTAAAATACTGTGAAAAAAATCAGTTACTGAACGTGTATAATACCAGGACTTGAGCTGTGTTTGCGAGTCTGATCACAAAAATCAGAAATTTAAGTCACATACACTATATTATAGAGCCCCAAATACTTAAAAACCAAAAGGACTCAATGAATACTAACCTAATAGATTTTTACTCATAACGTAACCAGAAGAGTCAAGAGAAACTTTTATCACCCACTAGAATACAGGAGAGTTTTACCTTTTTCCTAATTCTAGTACCACTACCATTAATTACTATAATTCGTTACCAGCTCAGGTGCCAACTCTGTGATCTGGCCCATGCTGAGTAAGAATCAGCACTTAAATAGACAAAATCTCTATCCTTTACAACTCAGACTCAGTTACAATCACTGGAATATGTCTAATTAATCCGCAACTTAATTCTATGCCTTCATCTTTTCCTACATGTTTCCCAAGAAAAAGTACAGATCAGCTTTTGAAGGTCCGTCTTTAATATCTATGCTGACAATCAGATAATTTGTTTTATGACTTTTAAAGCAACCTGTCAAGCAATAAAATGGATCCAAAAAAAAAGGCCAACAGAAACAACAAACAGCAAAGAATAGGCACAAAAAGAACATGAAACAGCCAATACAAATATGAAAAGACAGCCTACCTAATAGTCAAAATAAACATCATCACCACAGTAAAAATAGCATTTATTGTGCTTTATGTAAGAGTGAATATGCAATAAAGACTCAATTAATTAATCAGCGATTTACTAAACAGACAACAAAATACCTGAGAAAATATGCAAATTTTCAAATAAGAGGTAACATTTTCAGCTGGGACTTCAAGGATGCAAGTTCACTAGGCAAAGACTGAGGGTAGGGATAACACTAAAAGAAAGGCAGAGGACAAGGCAAGGGCATACATATCATCACCAAAATATGAAGCCAGTTCTTATTCTAGGAGCCAGTTCTCATTGTAACACTGAAGTGGAAAGTACCTGATAAAACAGTGACAAGGTATGAAACTGTACAGGTAGAAAGGAGGTAACATATAAACTCTGTTTATATATCAGGCTAAAAAATTTGAACTTAAAAGTTTTGTTTAAAAGACATGTAACTTAATTGGACTTGCTCTTTCCTGTGCCTTTTATTTTCAGTTTTCAAGGAAACATTTGTTCAAAAATAAACAATAGTCAATAATTCAGAATCAAGAATGCTTTATCCCTAATAAGATTTCTCTCAAAGACAAGCACAATTCCACACACACAAAAAATACATTACTTAGGTGGTCCTCCAAGACTTACTACTCTTAAAACAAATTAAGAATTTAGAATCCATTGTCAACTCCCTAAATCATCACATAATTTTGTTTCTTCTCTATAGTAAACGAAGCTCACTATATATAAACATGTACAAATAGAATATGCAAATTATACATAGTCAGACAAGACCCAAAAGTTTCTAATAATGTAATCTAAGCTGTCCGTTACTCTGAGAAAGCTTTATATTAATATGGTTGATATATGTAATATATACATAATCAAAGCAACTATACAGTCCTACAGCTCTCACATCAGAACAGGATTATGCTGTCAGAGCAACATCCATATGGGTCCACTTGAGCACCAATCCAACCTTGTTCTCAACCTATATTTTATAGTTTTTATTAACAATTTAAAGATAAGCACAAAACAATAATTTCAGTGATCATGTTTTTACATCTTTTTTAGATTTATAAAGGTTAAAGTTGTCAATAAAGTTTTACATCCATAGATCATACATGAATTCATTTAAGTGAATATAATAATAATAAAAGTCAAGTCAAGGATTCCACCTGACATACCCAAATGACCAAGAGTAAAAAGAGATGCAAGCAAATTAGTAAAGCAGTATCTGAGATACTCACTACAACGAACAGGCCCCAAACACAAAGCATGAGTTTCAAGGACAAGTTAAAACTCCTAAAAAGAGATTAAGAGAAATAACTGGGGTACTAGGCAAGAATGATACAAAATGTCAAACAGGATTATTAAGTGGATTACAAAAAAAGGTACGTGGATAGAAAATAAATAAGCAAAAGACTAATTAGTAAAATCAAGGAACAGGGTCAGAGGAGTACCAATGGCAAAAGTTGCTATGGTGAATAACAAAAATATACAAGATACAGCATTCTTAGATACTACCATTAGCCAACTTGAAAATATAACAACAAAAGATCATTCATATTAGCAGTAAAAATGACAAAGCTCCTAGAAGCAAATCAAATTTAAAATGTATACGTTTTTTGTTTTTTGGTTTTTTTTTGAGACGGAGTTTCACCCTGTCGCCTCAGCTGGAGTGCAGTGGTGCAATCTCGGCTCATTGCAATGTCTGCCCTGCAGGTTCAAGCGATTCTCCTGCCTCAGTCTCCCGAGTAGCTAGGATTATAGGCGCCCGCCATCAAACCCAGCTAATTTTTTTGTATTTTTAGTAGAGACAGGGTTTTGCCAGATAGGCCAGGCTAGTCTTGAACTCCCACCACCACACTCAGCTAATTGTTTTGTATTTTTAGTAGAGACGGGGTTTTGCCATGTTGGCCAGGCTAGTCTCCAACTCCTGACCTCAGGAGATCCACCTGCCTTAGCCTCCAAAAGTGCCAGGATTACAGCCATGAGCTACCGCACCCAGCCTAACGATTTTCAAGGAGATTTAAAAATGCATTTAAATACAAAAAAGAAGAACTGAACACAAAGATATTCTATGATCATGGATTGGAAAATATCAGTTAACACAAATTATGAGTTAAACCTAATTCCAATCACAAACCCAGCAAGACTTTTTGTGGAGCTTGACAACTTATTCTAAAACTTATATGAGGCCAGGCATGATGGCTCATGCCTGTAATCCCAACACTTCGGGTGACCGGGTGGATCCACCTCAGGTCAGGAGTTTGAGACCAGCCTGGCCAATGTGGCGAAACCCGATCTCTACTAAAAATATAAAAATTAGGTGGGTGTGGTGGCAGGTGCTTATAATCCCAGCTACTAGGGAGGCTGAGGCACGAGAATCACTTGAACCTGGGAGGCGGAGGCTGCAGTTAGTCAAGATCACGCCATTGCACTCCAGCCTGGGCAACAAGAACAAAACTCCATCTCAAAAACTAATAATAATAATAAAATAAATAAATAAAACATATATGAGAGATCAAGGAAAACAAAGACAAGGGAATTGCATCCCAAATATCAAACATGCCACCATATAATTAAGAACATATTTCTGTTGCAGAAGCAGGCAAATAAATCTCTGCTAGAACAGAGACCAAATATAAAGCCAAATATATACATAACCTTAGTAGGACAGGCTTATAAGCCAGTTAAAAAGGGATAGAAAATTGTGTTAGGACAATTAGATTTCCACACAGAAAAAAAAAAAAAAGAAGTGCTGTATACCCCATCTCATATCATATACAGAAATAAACTCCAGCTAGATTAAAGACGTAGGTAAAAAACCAGCCTGTTGCAAGACAAGAGTGACACCATTTCAAAGCAAAACCACCATAATGACAGGAGTTTGGCTCCAGCAGTAAGGTCTTTAAACAACTGCCTGTAGCATAGATAACCCCTCAAAAAGATGTTTATCTAACCTCTCCAGTGGTCACGAATAGCAAGAAAGTCTGAGGTGTCACCAGCTGCACATGTTTTACCAAAACAGCTTGCTATATAAAGGATATTTTGGGGAGCGTGGATGTGGGAATACACCACCTTTTGGCCATCCAAAACATTATTTCTGTAAGTCTGTAATAAATGTCTTTTTATAAGAAACTGGATTTGTCAGCAACTTTCTTCAGCCTCTCAGCTCCCTTAGTCTTTGGGGGTAGCTTTGCATATGTTTGCGCATAGCAGAACAGAACTGCTAATAACAAAACTTGTACTATTTGAAAGAGCTCCACTTCTGGTAATGATAAACTAGATAATTCAGACCACTCTCCTGCTGAAAGAACTAAAATGTCTGGACAAAATACATTTAAAAGTCTATGTTAAGGCTAATGAAGACACAATGCTAATGAAAACAAAATATTAGAAAAAAGAAAAAGAAAGAGGTGAGCCTAGCAATAAGGGCTGCTTTTCTCCAAGAGGCATCTATTAATTACAGAACAGAGGCCAAGAGGCTAAGAAGCAGAGCAGACCTTTTGAATGACTTACAAGATGAGAAGGTCAAAAACTGGAAATCAAAACCTACCAAGAAACTGCGAAGCCCTATAATGCCAAAGGACCACATCCTAGATGTAAAGGAGGATCAACCCTCAAAAGTACAGTCATGTGTCACCTGACAACATGGATACATTCCAAAAAAGACATTATTAGGCAATTTCATCATTGTGTGAACATCACAGAGTGTGTTTACACAAACCTAGCCTATTGCTCCTAGGCTACAAACCTGTATAGCATGTTACTGTACAGAATGCTGTAGGCAGCAGTAACACAATGGTATTTGTGTATCTAAACACATCTAAACATAGAAAAAGTACAGTAAAAATACGATACTATAATTTTATGGTACCACTATTCTATATGCAGTCCATCATTGATGGAAACATCATTATGTGGCACATAACTGTACTAAAGCCCAGATTCAAATTATCTCTAACCCTAATTGAATTAAAGTGATCCAGGATTGCTAGTTCTAGTCACCAGATAGAAACAAACAAAAACCTTAAGTAAAATACATCAATATTCAGAAGTTCAAAAAACCTCTGTCACGTTTTATGCAATGTCTAGCACTCTATCAAAGATCACAAGGCATAGACAAAAACAATAAAAAACAAGAGAAACAATATAAAATAGAGACACACAGGAGATTAACATTTAAAGATTAGCAGACAGAATTAGACTATAATTAATATGTTCTAGGATATGAGCCTAAGAAACAAAGTGAGACCCTATCTCTCCAAAAAATCAAAAAAATTAGCCGGGCATGGTGGCACATGACTGTGGTTCCAGCTACTCAGGAGGTTGAAGTGGGAAGATCACTTGAGCCCAGGAGGTCGAGGCTATAGTGAGCCATGATCACACCACTGCACTAGAGCCTGAGTGACAGAGCAAGACCCTGTCTCAAAAAGAAAACCAAAAAATAAAAATAAATTATGTTCTGGAATATAAAATACAAGATTTCTGGATAATATCTTTAAAAGGCTAAAAGGAATCACTAACCTAGAATTCTTTACCCAGCAAATATACTGTTCAGAAGTGAAGTGAGGGTCAGGCATAGTTGCTCACATCAGTCATCCCAGCACTATGGGAAGCCAAGGCAGGAGAATTGCTTGAGACCAGGAGTTGAAGACCAGCCTGGGCAATACAGCCAGACCCCATCTCTACAAAACAAAATTGTTTTAATTAGCCAGGCATGATGGCATGCTCCTGAAGTCCTAGTTACTCAGGAGGCTAAGGCTGGAGGATCGCTTGAGCCCAGAAGTTCAAGGTTGCAGTGAACTGTGATCACATCACTACATTCTAGCCTGGGCAAAACAGCGAAAACCTGTCTCAAAAAAAGGAAAAAAGAAAACATGAAGTAAAATAACAACATGTTCACCAAAACAAAAACAAAAACAAAAACAAACAAACAAAAAACCCCCAGGTATTATCATCATACCCACACATAAGAAAATACTAACAGATATTCTTCAGGCAATTGGGAAATGCAGAAAGAAATAAAGAACAATAAAAAGCATAAATATATGAGTAAATATAAACATTTGCAATATAAAATAACAAGAATTCCTTGTTCTATTTCAAATGTATACAGAATTTAAAAAAACAAAGCAGATCACAAAAAAACAACAGACCTTACAAGCTCTTAAAAACACATTGCCATATTCTTAGGAAAAGATTGTTTCATGACCATGAAAACAGTGACTAGAGTGAGTTTTACACCTGTTTAATCAAAGACGACTGTTATACTCGTCAAATTTTTGAAAGCTAGTCAATCAGTAATAGTCATCCTTCTGAAATTCAGACAATCAAGAGTATCCTTCAGTGAACAAAGGCTTACAACGTCCAGATACTTTTTAAATGGAATGTTACATATCTTTATATTATTAATCTTAACAATAATGGTACTTTTTGAATAATAAATAAATGAAGAAAAATGTCCTTGCACTAGAAAAGAAAGATACAAATTTTTTTGAGACTTAATAGGAGCTGTCATCAAGGCATCAGAAACAATATACCTACAGCTCCTAATCAATCTCTTGTGCAGCTCTGGGCTCCTTTTCATATATGGAAATTAGACTATTACCATGTCATCCCAGAACCCAGGGTACCTGTTGTGTGAGAGGAACAACTATGCTATTCCAAGTGTACGACTCCCCAACATGCTCAGTGTACTGTGTCTTATAACAAAGAATATGAACAGATAAAATCTTTTCTTTGATAACTGACAAAGAGTTTTCTGAAGATAATGATCTGATCCATACCTATCTTTAAGAACTACAGTATGCCTTCACAGTTGTAATTATTGGCAACAAGAATTAAACTTCTTGGATCAAATACTTCATATCTACTCAAAATTGTAACATTAACACTTAAAACTAAGAAAACGGAGATGTTTAAAATTTTCCATTTCACACCCTTTTACTTCATATTCCTACTTGATAACTTTAAATACCAAATGCACTGAGTTTAGCCCTGAAATGATATTAAAACTCTTCTCTAACTGGGATATAATTACTTTCCATTGAAGCATTGTTCTGCCACTCAAGAGTCATCTGATTTACATAAACGCTAGTTAAGCACCATAGAAATTCTAAAATATATCATTAGAATGTCACAGATCACTTAATCTACTCTGTCAAAACAGGGATCATTTCAATTTCTGTTTCACTTCTCTTACAAGAAATCCTATTTACTTTCTTTTCTCTAACAGGGAAAAAAAAATTAGTAAAATAAACTTACAGTGTACTTCCCAAATCAAACTTTAAAATGATTCTGGTTAACCACAAATTGAAGTATTTTTTCTGAATGTATTTTACTGAAACATGGCTGACAACATATAATAATGTTACTGCTACAGAATTACAAATTATTTCACTGATTACTCTTCTTATTCAAGAAAAAAAGGTCACTTTGGTCCATACAAAATTGTCCAAATAAACTAGATACACTACTAGCTTAAAGTAAACAATTTTGTAAATAGCACTTCTACTTAGAGTTAAAACATGACCATAAAAAGCTTTCATTAAGCAATACATTTCACTAAGCTAAATTTATAGAAATATGTAATATTTCTATCACTTTCACACATCCTGACAATATTTGGAAAATAAATACAAAAATTTTTTTTTTTTTTAATTCAGAAGTATATAATTTCTTCAAATATTACCTGCCATAAATTATAATATAGAAAATTTAAGATAATACCATGAATATTATAAACTTTAAATAAAATTCTAGCCATAATTTATGAAACTCACATTATTAAACAACACACACACACACACTGATTCCAAATGAAGAAGAGAAGTACCATGGTAGTTTCTCTGTGACACAACAAAAATTATTCTAATAAATAAATTAAACAATCATGTAATTCCTAAATTTGTCACAGAAAGGTATGTGAGCTGGTCCTTACACCTCCTACTAGATATCTTTACACAACTTAAAACCTTTTCTTTTTTCATGCTATTATTTTCTTTGTAACAAAATGCCAACTAGTCAGATTCTAAAATATGAATCTTTAGAAATGAGATTAGCAAAACTATTTTAAAATACTTACTGTCTTGTTTCGTAATCTAATTATGTCTGAGACAGAGCCAGCGCCACAGTACTCCATAACAATCCAGAGGTCTGTATTCTTAAAATAACTGCCATAGTACTTTACAACATATGGGCTAAAAGAAAATACATAAACAATTAAATTTAGTTAATTCCCAAAGAAATTTTTTTCTTAATCCCAATGCAAGTATTTTCAACATTTCATAATGTTCCAATAAGTTAAATAAGTAAATGTCTATTGTACATCAAATTCTCAATATCTGGAGTTCACCAACTATGCATAATTAGACTTCAATTTATGGATGAAATTTAACAGGATTACAAACCAGAAGAGGACCAAATGTTTTGAGTGACTCTGAAGAAAATAAGACTTCATTTTGGCAAAGAAATTACTACTTAACATGAGGAACAAATGAAAATTTTTCCCTTTAACTAAAGCATTTTAAATATAAGTCTTCTAAAGGATTTTGCATTCAGTCAAATATTTATCAACTCTAAAATAATCTATATTGCAATGAGGCCAAAAGAGTTATTTTAAATTTTATTTCATTCTGGCTTTTGAAAATTCTAGAGAAAAAAATTATAACTGCTTCTGCTTAAATTTATAGAATTAAAATACTAGCAATTTAATTTCTAAACTGTGGTCTTATGTCTTCCAGAGCAGAATAAACTATGTTTATAGCCAAGCTGTCTTCAGGAAGATTCAGAAAGGGACAAATGACCATCAGCAATAATGTATATCATGGATAAACTACATATACTGATGTATGAGAAATCTTACCTATCTCAAAGAGGCAGAATACCAAATTCAAAAAATACATAGAGATAGAAAATACAAGACAGCAGAAACTAAATAGAACACAACTTTAACGCTACAAGAGCTCAAATGAGGAAATAACATTGGAATCATCCAAAGAGAACTTTGTGGAAGGGAGTGGGATTTGAATGAGATTTTGAAAGAAAAGTTTAAATTCCAAAATGTAGATGGAGAAGAGGGATAAGAAAATTCTAGAAAAGAGAAAGGCCATGAACAAAGGTACACCAATAGAAGGAGAAAAACCAAGTATGGCATGTAAGGGCACAAATTGTTCAAATAAATACTTCTATGTAGTAGTAGCTACAATCAAAAACAGTAGCTATTTTGCTGGGCACCAATGTAAGAAAAATAAGACAGAAAAACAAATAAGCAAAAAAAAAAAAAAAAATTGAAAGTATGATAAAAGAACATTGGCCGGGCGCGGTGGCTCAAGCCTGTAATCCCAGCACTTTGGGAGGCCGAGACGGGTGGATCACGAGGTCAGGAGATCGAGACCATCCTGGTCTACACGGTGAAACCCCGCCTCTACTAAAAAATACAAAAAACTAGCCGGGCGAGATGGCGGGCGCCTGTAGTCCCAGCTACTCGGGAGGCTGAGGCAGGAGAATGGCGTAAACCCGGGAGGCGGAGCTTGCAGTGAGCCGAGATCGCGGCACTGCACTCCAGCCTGGGCGACAGAGCGAGACTCCGTCTCAAAAAAAAAAAAAAAAAAAAAGAACATGTACAGACTCTACCAATTGTGGAGGTTAAGAGAAGACTGTCAGGGAAGACTTCTCAGTACAGCCTTTAAAATTTTAGCTATGCTCTGTCATTGAGGCAGTAATAAATAGCTTATCATCCAAAAAAGAAAAAAAACACTCAGGACCAGACGGACTCAGGGCTGAATTCTAGCAGATATACAAAGAAGAGCTGGTACCATTCCTGCTGAAAGTATTACAAAAAATTGAGAAGGAAATGCTCCCTAACTCATTCTATGAAGCCAGCATCATTCTGATACCAAAACCTCACCGAGATACAACAAAAAAAGAAAATGTTAGGCCAATATCCTTGATGAACACTGATGCAAAAGTCGTCAACAAAACATTAGCAAACCAAATCTAGTGGCACATAAAAAACCCAACCCACCACAATCAAGTAGGCTTTCCCTTTGGGATGCAAGGTTGGTTCAACATATACAAATCAATAAATTTGACTCATCACATAAACAGAACTAAAGACAAAAACCACGTGATTATCTCAATAGATACAGAAAAGGCTTTCAATAAAATTAGACATCCATTCACATTAAAAACTCTCAACAAACTAGGTATTGAAGGAACATACCTCAAAATAGTAAGAGCCATATATAAAAAACCCACAGCCAACTATCATACTGAATGGGCATAAGCTGGAAGCATTCCCCTTGAAAAACGGCATTAAGACAAGGATGCACTCTCTCACCATTCCTATTTAACATAGTATTGGAAGTCCCAGCAAGGGCAATCAGGCAAGAGAAAGAAAGAAAGGTCATCCAAATAGGAAGAGAGGAAGTCAAACTATCCCTGTTTGCAGATGACAAGATCCTATATTTAGAAAACTCCATAGCCTCAGCCCAAAAGCTTCTTAAGCTGATAAACAACTTCAGCAAAGTCTCAGGATACAAAAGTAATGTGCAAAAATCCCTAGCATTCCTATACACCAACAAAAGTCAAGCTGAGAGCCAAATCGGGAACTAACTCCCATTCACAACTGCCACAAAAAGAATAAACTACATAGGAAGACAGCAAACTAGGGAGATGAAAGGTCTTCACAAGGAGAACTATGAAACACTGCTCAAAGAAATCAGAGATGACATAAAGAAATGTGAAAACATTCCATGCTCAGGGATAGAAATAATCAGTATCATTAAAAAGAGGCTGGGCATGGTCGCTCACGCCTGCAAACCCAGCACTTTGAGAGGATCACTTGAGGTCAGGAGTTTGAGATCAGCCTGGCCAACATGGTGACACTCCCATCTCTACTAAAAATACAAAAATTAGCTGGGCATGGT
>NW_012116810.1:85198-103370 GCF_000951035.1 Colobus angolensis palliatus | reverse complement strand
AAAACAGATGCTGGCAAGGTTGTGGAGAAAAAGGAATGCTTACATACTGTTGGTGGGAGTGTAAATTAGTTCAACCATTGTGGAAGATAGTGTGGCAGTTCCTCAAAGACCTAGAGACAGAAATATCATTCAACCTAGCAATCCCATTACTGGATATATACCCAAAGGAATATAAATTTTTCTATTATAAAGACACATGCATGCTTATGTTCATTGTAACTAGCACTCTTCACAATAGCAAAGACATGGCATCAACCTAAATGCCTATCAATGATAGACTGGATAATGAAAATGTGGTACATATATACCATGGAATACTATGCAGCCACAAAAAAGAACAAAGTCATGTTCTTTGCAGAGACATGGACGGAGCTGGAGGCCATTGTCCTTAGCAAATTAACACAGGAACAGAAAACCGAATGCTGCATGTTCTCACTTATAACTGGGAGCTAAATGATGAGAACACATGGACACACAGAGTGAACAACACACACTGGGGCCTATCAGAAGGTGGAGGGTGGAAGGAGGGAGAGGATCAGGAAAAATAACTAATGGGTACTAGGCTTAATACCTGGGTGATAAAATAATCTGTACAACAAACCCCCATGACACAAGAGTTTACCCATGTAACAAACCTGCACATGTACCCCTGAACTTAAAATAAAAGTTAAAAATAAATAAATAAATAGCAAAAATATCAATCATCTAAAAAATAAGAGTTAACATTTTTCCATTATAATTAAATTTTGTATTAAAAACAAAGCCAATAAATACAAAAAAAAAATTAACTATGTCTTGAAGTCAAAGGTAGAACAGAGTGGTTGGAGCTAAAAGGCCTGAATTCAAATCTGTTTTATCCCCACTGCTACTCCATTACCTCTTACACAGACTTGCTCCCCACCGGTCTCCTTTTCTTAGTTTTCTCCCCCGTTCTAATCTATGCTACATACAGTTGACAAGGTACGTTACTTCAAAACAAAAGTAAAATAAGCTGATCATACTGTTCTCCTAGTTAAACAAAAATACTCCAATCATTCTCCATTACCCAAAGGAAAAGGTCTTATCTGCTTCATATCACATACAAGTTATTTCAAAGTCTACCTTGTTACCCATATCTCTGATTACTCTCCATCTCATACCTTAAGTTTCCAGACATACTCAGCTTTGCTAGGTCTTGAGAATTGAAAGTACGTATTTGGAGTTCATAATGTTCACTGAACCATTTAAGAAAAGTGCTTGCTTACAAACTAATGAAACTAAATACGGACTTAGAACTGCGACATATGGGAAACGTAAAAAAAAAAAAAAATTTCTTTACATGTACTCCTTTGAGGTATGGAGCCTACATGGAAACTTTTATAGGGAGTAGTGTTCCTATACCTGGCTGTGCATCAGAGCCACCTGTGACCCAAGCCCATATTCCTTTGAGGTTCTGATTCAGTAGGTTTTTAAAAGCTCTACTGGTGACTCTGATATAGACCCAGAGTTAAGCTTCACTCCACCAGTGAACAGACTGTATATCCTTCAGAAAACAAACAAACAAAACTCTTTCTCTCTCTCTATTTTATTTTTCCTGAGACAGAATCTCACTCTGCCACCTAGGTTGGAGTACAGCGGCACCATCTCGGCTCACAGCAATGTCTGCCTCCTGGGTTCAAGTGATTCTCATGCCTCAACTTCCCAAGTAGCTGGGATTACGGGCCTGTGTCACCACGCCCAGCTAATTATTATAGTTTTGCTAGAGAGGGGGTTTTGCCACGTTGGCCAGGCTCGTCTTGAACTCCTGGCCTCGTGTGTTCCGCCTCCCTCGGTCTCCAAAAATGCTGAGACTACAGGCATGAATGACCATGCCCGGTCAAAAAAAAACTCTTTAAATATGAATTTTCTCATTCAAAATTTTGAAAAGTGTTAAGTAACAATGAATTCAAGATTATGTTCACTGAAAAGCACACAAAAAAATGTACATTTTTCTTGCCATGCACACTAATCGGCAATGCTAAGAGTAGAAGTGACAACTCACGAAAATTAGGAATTCTAACCTGGGCAGCTACCTGAAAAAACAGCCCTATCTCTCCATAAGAGTAAGTCAAGAGAAAAAGTTGGCAAAACGTAAAATTCTCTTCAAAAAAATAATTCATGGCCCATCTAATACCCATGTAAGTAGATGGATCCAAGTCCAACACCTCTACAACATAAAACATGGCCTCACTAACTGTAACCCAGTGAAATATTTAAGCAACTAGAATTAAACAGCCACATGCATTCACTGACCCTCTACTTGGGCCAGGCATTTGACCAGATGTCCAGTATGCACTGGTGAAACACACATCCACAATTTGGTCCCTCACACAGAATACACCAGCATGAATACACAGGAATTAAGGAAGTAAACTCACAAATAAATGATTACTAACCACGGCAAGAAAAGAAGAAAGGGTGCTATAAGATAAACTGGCTGTGACTTTATTTTGTATTCACTATTTCTGCAAATAAAATTGTTCCTAGTTCATATGAAGGAATGAAATGTATTCGTATTCCATGGTAGCCTCTGAGACTTGGAAGGCACTGGAGTATGTAAAAAACCTTTGAAGGTAGGTAAGTGAGCTTTAACAATAAAATGTCCTTCTCCATTGAACGGCTGTAAATTACAAAATCCACAGATTGGAAAAGAAGGAAATGCTTAAACTCCAGAGTTCATATGTATACAGTGGCCATCCTCTGATACTTTCTATGTCAGCACCTTTTATACTGTAAAGCACTTATTACACCTTGTAAGGACTTTGTCATTGACTTTTATCTGCCTCCCCTAGAAGAATAGAAGCTCCATAAAGATAGGAACCAATCTGTCTTGCTTTGCATTTTATCCTCAGTAGCTCTCTTCTCATATATACAAACTGAAGGAGCAGGCCGGGCACGGTGGCTCACGCCTGTAATCCCAGCATTCTGGGAGGCCGAGGCAGGCGAATCACGAGGTCAAAAGATCGAGACCATACTGGCCAAGATGGTGAAACCCTGTCTCTACTAAAAATACAAAAAAAAATTAGCTAGGCGTGATGGCGCGGGCCTATAATCCCAGCTACTCAAGAGGCTGAGGCAAGAGAATCGCTTGAACCCGGGAGGCAGAGGTTGCGGAGAGCCAAGATCACACCACTGCACTCCAGCCTGGTGAAAGAGTGAGGCTCCGTCTCAAAAAATATATATAAAGTTAAAATAAATAAATTAATTAATAAATAAAAGAACCAATGAATAAATAAATCACACAAAAAAACTAAGACAGGACCTAATTTAGGACTCTCCAAGGGAATAACATTTAAGCTAAAATGCAAAACTTAATTAGAAGTTAGCCAGATAACTAAGCACCAAGAACTGCCCTGCAAAGGCCCTAAAAGACAGAACAAAGTACAGTCAAATAACTGAACGATTAGCGGGCCTAGGATAAAGTGAGTAAAGGATACAGTAGGACATAGTGGACTTGCATATGTAAACAGAAGCCTGACCATGAAGGGCCTCAAAACCAAGGTAAAGAGACTGGGCTATATTTGAAATACAGGAAAAAATCAGTGAAGAATTTTAAGCAGAGGAATAACATGATGTAAAGTTTCTGTGGTTGCTGAATGAAAGCTAGATTGTAGGGAAGCAGATGTGAATACAGAGAGACCAATTAAAAAGTAGTGTTAGTCCATGCAGAGATTATATTAAGCATATCTATTTATTTTCTATATTCTTGATGCTTTGACATCTGGGACCTTGCTAAAACTGAAGCGACTGCCCCTCTCAGGGTTAGCTAATTTCTAGAGACAGCAAACTAACTCCCATGGAAGGATGTCTTTTATAGGCACACCAACCTATCTAGAGCCCAAACCTCCAACCACCTCTATGGTTACAGTCTAAGGTCAACTTTTCCCCTGCCCAAATTGCCCCAGGGCCAGATACTAGACAACCAGAGAAAGTCCTATGCACCAGAACCCACTTGAAATACTCAAAGTAGCCAATCCTAAACCTGTTTTACCCTGTCTCACCTGTCCCTTCCCACAGAAACCACATAAAGATTCTTGCCCACTTTTTCCCCCTCACTTTCTCTGCCTCATAACTGACCCTGGTACTTCCCTGTGGAGCCTTCTGTGACACAGCACTCCTCCTTCTCTTGTGAGCTGTATGTGTAACAATGTATCTTTTCCACAGCAATAGTCTCTTAATCTGTTGGCCTCATGATATGGGAGTAATAATAAAGCATACTTTTTTTTGAGATGGAGTCTCACTCTGTCACCCAGGTTGCAATGGCGTGATCTCAGCTCACTGCAACCTCTGCCTCCCGGGTTCAAGCGATTCTCCTGCCTCAGCCTCCAGAATAGCTGGGATTACAGGCACCTGTCACCATGCCCAGATAATTTGTATTTACTAGACACAGGGTTTCACCATGTTGGTCAGGCTGGTCTCGAACTCCTGACCTTGTGATAAACCCGGCTCGGCCTCCCAAAGTGCTGGGATTACAGGCATGAGCCACCACGCCCAGCCCTAAAGCATATATTTTAAAAGAGAGATGTTGGTGGCTTGGATTAAAGTGAGTGTAGTAGAAATAGCAAAGAAAACAAATTCAAGAGATGTTTTCAAGGTACACAGAACACAATGTGGTAGTAGTACAGACTGGGAAGCTGGGAAACAATAAACAAGTTTTCTTCTGTTTTATTTACTGTGCCTCCCTATAATTGCATACAGAACCTACAACTTAAGACTGGCAAACTAAAGACTAAATTTTAAAGCTATCATTTTAAAAAATTAAAAAGTGAGGCCAGGCGTGGTGGCTTACACCTGTAATCCCAGCACTTTGGGAGGCCGAGGCGGGCAGATCACAAGATTAGGAGTTCGAGACAGCCTGGCCAACATGGTGAAACTCTGTCTCTACTAGAGATACAAAAAATTAGCCGGGCCTGGTGGCATGCGCCTGTAATCCCAGCTACTCGGGAGGCTGAGGAAGAAGAATCTCTTGAACCCAGGAGGCAGACGTTGCAGTGAGCCAAGGTCGCGCCATCACACCACTCCAGCCCAGGCAACAAGGCGAGACTCCATCTCAAAAAAAAAAAAAAAAAAAAAAAAAAAAGTTAAAAGTGTTAACACAGCTACCAATAGGCTCAGACAGTTCAAGACCTGAGACTTCTAAACTCAAGTCTATTTCCACTAACATAGATATGCATTCAAATTCACATTTATTTAATTTTTTTTTAAAGTAATTCAAACAACAAACATTCACTGAACTATTAGCAGACACTAGGGAGAAAAACGGAAAAACATTAGACTAGTGACAAAGAATAAAGGGCAGTCCAGGCAATGCAGAACCCCTGAAGGAATTTATGTAAGGAAATAATACAATCAAACTAGCACCTAAATATTATCCTGTGCAGGATTGTCAAGGATCAAACATGATATTGTTCATTCTAGCCAGCAAGTTAACTAACTGCAATTATTTAGATGTTCTAACATCTGTTTTTAAACCATCATGTTGATTATTAATGGCTAGGGAAGGGGAGGAGAGAGTTTCACTCAAAACACTGTACACTCCAGTGTTATATACAGGCAAATCTATAAGATACTGCAGGTTTGATTCCAGACCACCTCGACAAAGCAAGTATCACAATACAGTGAGCTACACAAATTTTTGTTTTCCAGAAAGAGTCCTTGGACCAGGAAGATTCATAGCTGAATTTTACCAAATGTATAAAGAAGAGCTGGTACCAACTCTACTGAAACTATTCCAAGAAAGCCGAGGAGGAGGGACTCCTCCCTAACTCATTCTACGAGGCCAGCATCATTCTGATACCAAAATGTGGCAGAGACAGAATGAAAAAGAAAACTTCAGACCAATATCTCTGATGAACATAAATGCAAAAATTCTCAATAAAAGACTTGCAGACCAAATGCAGCAGCACATCAAAAAGTTAATCCACCACGATCAAGTAGGCTTTACTGCTGGGATGTAAGGTTGGTTCAATATACACAAATCAATAAATGTCATTTGTCACATAAACAGAGGAGATTTTGCAAAATTCTTGAGGGCCCTAATATTTTTGGAATGGGCAATGAGTACTGGCTTCAACTTAAAGTCATGAGAGGCATTAGCCCCTAACAAGAGAATCAGCCTGTCCTTTGAAGCTAAGCAGTGACTTCTCTCTAGCTAGGAAAGTCCTAGATGGCATCTCCTTCCAATAGAAGGCTGTTCTGTCTACATTGAAAATCTGTTGCTTAATGTAGTCACCTTCATCAATTATCTCAGCTACATCTTCTGGATAACTTGCTGCAGCTTCTATATCAGCACTTGCTGCTTCATCTTGCACTTTTACACTATGGAGACAGCTTCTTTGTCCAAGCCTCATGAACCAACCTCTGCTAGCTTCAAACTTTTGTTGCTTCCTCACGTCTCTCAACCTTCACAGAGTTGAAGAGAGTAAGGGCATTGCTCGAGACTAGGCTTTGGCTTAAGAGAATGCTATAGCTGGTTTGAACTTCTATTCAGACCACTCAAACTGTCTCCATATCAGCAATGAGGCTCTTCCACTTTCTTATCACTCATGTGCTCACTGGAGTAGCACTTTTAATTTCCTTCAATAACTTTTCCTTTGCATTCAAGTTTGGCTAGCTGTTTGGCACAAGAACCCTAGCTTTCAGCTTATCTCGGCTTTCAACCTGTCTTCCTCACTAAGCTAAATCATTTCTAGTTTTTTATTTAAAGTGAGAGTTGTGTGACTCTCCCTTTCACCTGAACCCTTACGAACCATTGTAGAATGACTAATTGGCCTAATTTCAATATTGTGTCTCAAGGAATAGGAAAGCCTGAGGAAAGGAAGGGAGATGGGGCCCATAGCCTAGCAGTGATACAGTCAGAACACACACAACATTTACTTCACCATCTTACAAAGGTGCAGTTCGTGGCACCTCAAAACAATTACAACAGTAACATCAAAGATCACTGATCACAGATCACCATAACACATATAATAATAATGAAAATGTCTGAAATATGGGAAGAATTACCGAAACATGACATAGACACATGAAGCAAGCACAAGCTATTGGAAAAACGGTGCTGACGGACTTGATTTGTTCAGTACAGTTGCCACAAACCTTCAATTAAAAAAAGAAATGCAGCATCTGCAAAGTGAAGAAGTACAACAGAGTAAGGTATACCTGTATATAAATTTTAAGGAATGCAGAAAGTTTTAATTCAGACATATGCCTAAGAATTTTGACTAAGCCAGTATATGGACTCGCAGGTTGTATCGGAACCCAGCAATTCTACACACAGTCATCCCTCAGTATCCATGGTGAACTGGTTCCAGGAACGCCACAGATACCAAAATCCATGAATGCACAAATTCCTTATATTAAATGGCACAGTATTTGCATATAACTACATACATCCTCCAGTATACTTTAAATCATGTCTAGATTACTTATTACACCTAATACAATGTAAATGCTATGTAAATAATTATTATACTGCATTGTTTTTTTTTTATTTTTTATTTTTATTGCTTTTCTCTTCCCAATATTTCCAATATGCAGTTAGCTGAATCTGCGGATGCAGAATAAGTGGGATACAGAGGGCTAACTGTAGTTTTATTATTTTTATTATTCTTTTTTTTTTAAGAGACAGGGTATCTGTCACCTAGGCTGGAGTGCAGTGGCACAATCATAGCTCACTGTAGCTTCAAACTCTTGGGCTCAAGTGATCCTTCTACCGCAGCTTCCCAAGTAGCTGCAATTATAAGCATGCACACACCTGAACTAATTATTTTTTTTATTTTTTGTAGAGACAGGGTCTCACTACATTGTCCAGGCTACTCTCAAATTCCTGGCTTCAAGTGATCCTCCTGCTTTGGCCTCCCAAAGCACTGGGATTACAGGCATGAGCCACTGTGCCTGGTTAGTTTTGTCTCTCTTAAATAGGAGTAAGAAGCTATGCCTTTGAAAATTTCACTGCGTGGAAGAACCAGGAACACACAAAGGAAATTACAGACTACACCAGGAAGCAGAGGTGAAATATGATGCCTTAATAACTAGCATGCCAATCACGCACAGGAAGCAGAGGTGAAATATGATGCCTTAATAACTAGCATGCCAATCATGAGCCACATTCTATGCCTTTCTCTTATGCATCTTCTTTCCATTTCATCCTCCTGTCTCATTAATTTTTCCCTTCCCCTATGTAAACACTTTCAGTCCAATAAAATGATGTATCTTGTTCTGGTTTTCTTTTTTTTTGAGGGGGTGGGGGCATCTGGGCTTCCTCTCATCTCATACCTAACGATCACACCCTTTCCATTTCCATCTTCATTTCATAGCTCCCTACACTCTTTACCCTAATGGTCCTCCTCTAGTATCACAACTCAAAATAGAAAGAGTATTTTAAAAAATGAGAAAACCCAAAGGGGAAAAATGGAAAAAGGACCACATACTCCTATCTAACTGTACGTTACTTAAACACTACCCATGATGCAAATTATATGGACTGAATCATTACGTTGAAGCTTCTTATAAAAATCCAAATGTTCTATTCACAACACCCGAAACATGGAATCAATCTAAGTGTCCATCAACAACATCATATAATTAAAGAAAATGGAATACTTTGAAAATACTGCTTGAAAGGTGACTTTTTTTTTTTTTTTTTTTTTTTTTGAGACAGGGTCTGGCTCTGTCACCCAGGCTGGAGTGCAGTGGCATGATCTCAGCTCATTGTAACCTCTGCCTCCCAGGCTCAAGCAATCCTCCCAACCTCAACCTCCCAAGTTGCTGGGACTACAGGCACGTGCCACCATGCCTGGCAAATTTTTGTGTTTTTTTTAGAGAGAGAGTTTTGCCATGTTGCTCAGGCTGGTCTCGAACTCCTGAGCTCAAGCAATCTGCCCACCAAGGTCTCCCAAAGAGCAAGGATTACAGGCATGAGCCACCATGTACAATCAAAAGGTGACTTTTTAAATATTAACTTGAATTTCATTCTAACTGAAGAAAACCATATATTGCTAAAGGTGTATTTTTTAAAAGTCTTCCTAATGTGAGCATGTCATAATTAAAATACTAAAGAAATGGCTATTTTTAATTACATCATTTTCATCAACATCTTACTACAATCTTAGTAGTGTTCTATAACTTAGTAGGTAATATAAATAGAGTTTTCACAAAGGCAATGTGGATATTCTACGGAAACTGAGCTGTTCCCAGCAAAAGCTGAATCACACAGCAATTTATTTCTTGGCCCACCCAAAACTGAATATACACACGAGCTGATAGAAATTGCCAAAGTTTATCACTAACCCTCCAATATGGTGATTTTCAAGCTTTCTATTTTTTTTATGTCAGAAGCCGTGTTCAAATGGAATCTTATCTAGAAACATGAGGAAATAGAACAGGTAAGAATGTAGCATGCTCTGGTAGAAGTCAAGGGGTGCTCAGTGACACCCTGAACAGGCCAGCTGAAAATGCTCTATTCTGCCATAAGAGTTGTCGCTTCTCTTTGCCCAGCAAATCTAACTCATCAATCAGGATTCAGCTTAGCTATGACCTCCCTGGGAAAACTTTCTCTGAACCCCCAAACATGAGGTGTTAGATATCTCTTCCAACCCACATACTTCTCCATATCTATCCCATCACAGCTCTTACCACACTGTGTATTGAAATAGCCTACCCATTCATCTGTTTCTTCCAGCTCAGTGAAGGTCTCTCTAAGGCCTAAGACCCACTCTTTTTTTTTTTTTTTTGAGATGGAGTCTCATTCTGTCACCCAGACTAGAGTGCAATGGTGTAGTCCTGGCTCACTGCAACCTCTGTCTCTCGGGTTCAAGTGATTCTCCTGCCTCAGCCTCCCCAGGAGCTGGGATTACAGGCGCCTGCCACCACGCTAGGCTAATTTTTGTATTTTTAGTAGAGATGGGGTTTCACCATGTTTGCCAGACTGGTCTCGAACTTCTGACCTTGTGATCCACCCACCTCAACCTCCCAAAGTGCTGGGATTACAGGCATGAGCCACGGCACCCAGCCAAGACCCATTCTTTGTTGTATCTCTTGTGAGAGCAAATCAGGGCTACACTTAGGAGTAGGAAGTACTCAATACATACTAGTTGAACAGGTAAAAAGGGGATAGGTGTGTGCCCTGATTTGTAACAACATTATTTCTCTTTGTTTAAATATGAAAAGTTCCTTCTCTGGCATATAAGCACCAGGAGAGTAGGGACTGTGTCAGTTGTGGTTCCTTTGTGTACATATTACCTGGCACATAGTATTGCTAACCAGTTGTTACCTCTACTCCTAGGAATGCCTTGAGAGTGCTTCACTTTGAACTGTTGGAATTTTTTTACAGACACTGCTTTCTTCAACACTGGCCCTAGAGTAGGGTAAATGTGGGTTCTTATTGCATCTCAGTCACTAACTAGCAGTGTGATCTTGGGCAATTCACGTAAAAGCTCTAGGTCTCATTTTCTGTATCTGCAAAACTGTTTTTAAATATGCTTTAGCAATAGAAGACTTTTCCTCAAATAAAAATTTCAAAAGAGTCCCATATATAAAAAAGATAAAAGCAATAATGAGGTTCTCATTCTAATCAATTCTTCAGTGAAGAAAATGCCACTAAAAGTACCTTCTTAGATCAGGGTATGATTTGGAAAACACTAAACTAGCTGACCCACAAAAGTTGAGTCTAGCAATAACATTCCATGATTTATCCATTTAATAAATACTTATTAAATGTCTACTTTGTACCTAGTACTGAACTAGGCACTGCACATTCAGCAATAAACAAAGCAGATGGGCTTCCTGAGATATTTATCCCAACATGTAGTATTCAGCCTATTATTAAATATTCACTTAAAAGAACAAAAAAAAGATTAAAATACCACCTCTGGTCTTTTTATAGAGTCTAGAAAGCAAGGTATTTTACCAAATTCACAAATAGCTGAATGTATTAAGAAAATAGCTAAATTTCAGAAATGCATATCTCATTTTCCCTAACCAAAATTTCAGTGTATTATTTGGGAATTTTTCAATTCATACTGTTTTCTTCCAATCATTTTTATGCTAATTTCTTAATAACACATTTACATTAATACTATTTATTGGTAGCTAAAATCTAAGTTTGTCCCTGTCATTTCCTAATTGTTTTTCTTTTTCTTTTTTTTTTTTTTTTTTAAGAAAGAGTCTCACTCTGTCACCCAGGCTAGAGTTTAGTAGTGCAATCTCGGCTCACTGCAACTTCTGCCTTCCAGGTTAAAGTGATTCTCCTGCCTCAGCCTTCCTAGTAGCTGGAATGACAGGCACCTGCCACCATGTCCAGCTAATTTTTGTATCTTTGTAGAAACGGAGTTTTGTCATGTTGGCCAGGCTGGTTTTGAACTCCTGACCTCAGATGATCCACCCACCTCGGCCTCCCAAAGTGCTGAGATTACAGGTATGAGCCACCATGCCTGGCCCTTATTTATTTTTTACTTGTCCTATCTTTTAGCATTTTAGGATCTTTTAGCCAACTGATTTTTGATCCTTTGCAACTTCATACTTAAAATATGAATTTGACAGTGAAATCTAAAAGGCAGAAACTATTTTTCATCAATATTTGTTTCACCATTTATTTCACTCAACACATATTTGAGAAGTACCTACTATGTGCAAGGCATTCTGCTATAAAGTGATACAAAAGTTCTAGAATTCTATTCACATTTCCTTCCCACTGTATTCTTTACTTTTCTTTCGCTTTAAAAGCCTAAAGTGCATAACAAGAATAAGTACCTGATTTCCCTAGCGTTCCCTCAATCTGTAATGCTCTTCCTCATACTCCTCATACATACCACATTCATTCATTCATTCATCAAAAAGTATACTGCTAGGCACTGAGCAGGTGCTAATGAAGAAAAATATACGGTTCCTTTCCTTAAGGAATGACAAGAAGAATAAAGATAGTGATGACATTTCAGAAGGAAAATCTACAAGACTCAGTATCATCAGAAGCATCATAAAAAGGAATAAAGATGATTCTCAGACTTGCTAAAAGACTAAGTACATGATGATGCCTTTGACACACAGGAATTTGAAAGGCTTGCCTGGAACATTTAAAACTGGTTTTAGAATGTTAAATGTGTAATTCCCTCTGGATAGTCTAGTTGAGTTGCCCAAACAGAAATTATTAAATAGAAGTACTCATTAGTATCTGAGTAACCATTATGTGGCAGGATCCAAGGACACTGAGTAAAATACAATCCCCGAACTCAAGGAACTTAAGACTTAGATGATAGAGAATACAAGTAAACAGACACTTAGAAACTCAGGGAGGTGTAAGCACTAGATGGAACATGAAGGACCGGAGACTCGATTTCTCAAGGCAATGCGGAGCCATGGGTTTTAAACAGAGAATGCTTGATTACATTTGCATTTTAGAAAAAAACACTCTAGCTTCAAGGAAGATAATGGGTTGGAGGAGGCAAAAATGAAAGACAAAGTGAAAAATTAAGATGCTGTTGCAGAAATCTGAGCAAGATTTGACAGGTTCCAAGACCTACAAAGATTAAGGGAAGAGATATGTAATAGTAATATTTGAGACCCTGACTTTCCTAGACAACACTCAAAGTACAATGCTAATTCCTGAACTATTTTTAACCATAATAACAGAATAATGCTGGCATCAGGCAAGTATAAAGCATACTTGATGGCCGAGCACTATGCTATCTCATCTCCTATTCTATATCAAATTGTGGGAACCACAGTTGAGGAATGTATCTTTTTTTTTCTACAACCACTTGAATTTCACATGCTATGGGAAATATGTAACATAATTTAAATATACAGCGTACTCTAAAGAAAAGCAAAACTGAACAGATCCAAGCAGCAACGTTCCTCTAGGATTATGCAATCACTTCATTAGCCAAGAAGCTTACAATCTATAGATCCTATGTATTGTTATGAGAGAAAGCTTTCCATAAATCTCTAATTACAGGGCCCTGAATTGATAAGGGGAGACAATGTGTCCAGACTACCCTGTGTCACCAGCTCTAAGTCACACATGAGACAATTCTTACAAATAAAACTGAAGCTGAAGGTTTCTGGGAAAGCCCCTTCCCTGCTTCTTCCTTTCTTCCTCCTGCCTGGAATGTAGACATAAAGCTGGGGCTATAGCAGCCCTGTCGTAGCCCTGAGATAATAAGCATGAGGACAAAGTATATGCTAAGGATGACAGAGTACAAGAAAAGAAGTCTGAGACCTGGCTGTTCCTTTGTTGCTGCTGTACCAGCAGACCTTTTGTTAAGGGAGAATAATAAATTCCTCTGTGGTTAAGTAACTTTAGGCTAAACACAGTCATAATTTATACACTCTGAATTCCTTATAGAATAAAGCCTTCGCTACTTAACATTGCATAAGACGTTTCTTACCATCCGCTCCATTTAACTATCCAACCTCATTTCATTCTGTTCTCTGTCCCATACTTTCCATTCCAATAATTCTAAGTCTTGTCAGATGAGCACACCCCATTGAGCTGTTTTTACCTTTCTACCTGTCATTCCCTTGACTCTCCCTTATCACTCCATTTCTTCACCAAATTAACTCTTCGTCAGCATTCCAGATTTCCTGGCTCTACTGGATGAGGAAGATGCCCTGCCTTCTTCTTTTCACACTACCCCATGCACCAGTCAGTACAATGAGTGTGCTATATTACAGTTATTTATTTATATATTTGTCTTCCCAACTACACTACTGATCCCTCAAAAAGAAAAAGGTAGCTCAGTTCTTTTGGCATTCTTAGGTCCTGGCACAGTACCGGGTCAACTGGGGATGCTTAGTGAATGTTTCCTGAATGAATTAGATTTACATAAAACATGATTTCTTAATTAGTAAAAGTGATTATATAATACAGACTGCTAAATGATCCCTTTAACATCAAAAACTCATTCTCATCCATAAAGTTGTGCTAAAAATGTCCAGGCTGTAGTGCAGTGCTGCAATCATAGCTAACTGTGGCCCTGAACTCCTGGGCTCAAACAATCCTCCCACCTCAGTTTCCCAAGTAGCTAGGACTACAAGTCCAAGCCACCACACCTGGCTAATTTTTTCTCTTTTAGTAGAGAAAGGGTCTCACTATGTTGCTCAGACTGGCTTTGAACTCCTAGGCTCCTTTACCCTCGATGCTCTGGCCTCTCTAAGGATTGAGATTACAGGTGTGATCTACCACATCCAGTCTCATTTCTGCTTTTAAGCAGAAAAGCTACAAAGAGCTGTAAGTCCTAAAGACACTTGACAAAGCCATCCTCATCTGCCTTAAAGGATTAATCTCACTTACAGTGGGAAGTCAGAAAATGAAAACTAGGCTGGGCGTGGTGGCTCACATCTGTAATCCCAGCACTTGGAGGCCAAGGCAGGTGGATCACGTGAGGTCAGGAGTTCAAGACCAGACTGACCAACATGGAGAAACCCATCTCTACTAAAAATACAAAATTAGCTGGGCGTGGTGGCACATGAGTGTAATCCCAGATACTCAGGGGACTGAAGCAGGAGAATCACTTGAACCCAGAAGGTGGAGGTTGTAGTGAGCCGAGATTGCACCATTGCGCTCCAGTCGGGGCAATAAGAGCAAAACCCCGTCTCAAAAAAAAGAAAAGAAAAAGAAATGAAAACTAAACAGATGATCAAAGAATAAATTTTGTTATACGTTATTAGCAAAACTTGTCAAAACAAGGGTAAGCAAAGAAATAAAATCTCTTCATACCTGTCACATTGCTGCATTATGGAAATTTCTTTGATTATTTCCTGAAGATCTGATTCAACAGGTACTTGTTTAATTGCGACAACTTGACCAGATTCCTTGTGTATTGCTTTAAATACACTTCCATAGGACCTAAAAGAAACCAAGACATTATTTTTTTCCTATCAAACATCATAACTATAAGGTTAAAAGTCTATGAGTTTTCTCTGGATAGTCTTTTTTAGTTTAAAACACTATTTAAAAGATTAAAAAATCAAAGTAAATAAGTAACAATTTTAAAAGTTAATGAATTATATCTTAGCTTTATTGCTTCAACTATAGACTTAAAATAATCAAGTTAATATATAATGAGTAGCTATTTTTCTTATGAATGAAAGAAACAGACTTACGTTTGGTCAACTCAAACAAGCAGCATTAGGAAGACATAAATGGAAATTAAAAGAATGAAATGTACATTAAAAATAGGCAAAGTCTCAAATTAGGAGAAAAGGCTGATCTCAAGGAAAATGACCCCCAGAATATCAAAAAGTCACAAGTCTGTTCAGAGTACCTTAACAGTTAAAACCCTCAGCTAGGGACCACATTAACATCAAAGTTAGAGAAGTAAGGAATCTGCAGCCATCTGCTTCTACCTGATTTACAGATCCAAGGTGTCTTTTTAAAAAGTTCCTTTCACTACCTTTTCCTCAAGAGAAAAACTACATGCTCACAGGTAAATAAAATGAGGAACAGGGTCTAAGTCACTTGCCCAAAACCTGTCTCTGCTACAACTACTGAAACTTTGACAACTGAATATTCAAGCGTTTTAAAAAATAAAACCAAAAAAGGAAGAAGCCATTTGTATCTTAGTATGAATTTAAAAATGAGGTTAAACACTACTATGTACTGAGTTCTTACTATAAACCAGGTCCTGTGCTAGGTGTTTTACATGCATTATGAAATTCAACCCTCACAATCATAAGGAAAAACACTATTATTGTCATTAAAAGATTAGAAACAGACCAGTAGGGCCAGAATTCAAACACATTCTGACCCCAAAAAGCATGTTTTTCTCACCATATTTTTCTACAGAAGACAAGGAAAAGCAAGCCAATGGAAGACACTGAATGTTTCCTAATATTAGAAATCTATACAGAAGACCTTCCAGATTTATAATCTTTTAAAATAAGTGAAAAAGAGAGAAATAAGTGATAAAGCGACTACTTCAATACAATATATTTTATCCTCTCCTCTATTTCTTTGGGCTCTCTGAAGTAATTTAATTTGGTTTGGTACCCAAAGTCACATTGGGCTGGGTGTGGGGGAATGTATGTGTGTGTATCTCCCCTTGAAAGCCGTATGTGTGTATGTTCCTTCAAAAGCTAACACAGAATTCAGTGCTAGATCATCTACTGTCAATGAGGCAACACCATCACTCCTTTCTAAGGACTCTTCAGCATTACAAAAGAGAAGCTGCAATCCCCATTTCTCAGAATCCTTTCCCTGAATGGTTCCTCATTAAAAGTCTGCCAGTGGGAAGAACATGCATATGTGAATGCAAAAAGGAGAAACCATTCTTTCTCCAGATATATTGTAGCAGATGGACTGACAGATATATAGTGCACAGCGGCTTCCTGCTGAGCTTCCAACAGCCACCACTGCTGCAGACTGAGGTAGTTAGTTGGTGGGAGTTTCTCAATACTGCAGGATTCCAGCAGATCCCCAGAGAGCTTTTGAGAAACACCCACTTCAGTGCTTCAGGCTGAGATCTTCAATGCTGACTTCCACCTTCAACCTTCGGCAACAGTTTTCATGAGCTTTGCATCCCTGGCCCCTCCACAATTCATTTGAGCTCCTAACTTTATTACTAAACTCTTTATATCTAGAGTACACAGAGTAGCTTCTCTTTCCTGACTATACCTTGATAGCAATATAGTTTTTGGTAGAAGAAGTGGTTCCAAGGGAAAGAATCTTAAAGATGATAATCTTGAATTACTTCTTTCTTAGATGTTTATATGGTTTGGCTGTGTTCCCACCCAAATCTCATTTTGTAGCTCCCATAATTCCCACGTGTTGTGGTAGGGACTCAGTGGGAGATCACTGAATCATGGGGGCAGATCTTTCCCATGCTGTTCTCATGATAGTGAATGGGTCTCACAAGGAGATCTGATGGTTTTAAAAATGGGAGTTTGTCTGCACAAGCTCTCTCTTTGCCCACTGCCATCCATGTACGATGTGAGCTGATCTTCCTTGCCTTCCGTCGTGATTGTGAGGCCTCCCTAGCCACGTGGAACTGTAAGTCGACTAAACTTCTTTCTTTCGTAAATTGCCCAGTCCCGGGTATGTCTTTACCAGCAGCGTGAAAACAGACTAATACAGATGTGTAGATAGCAATGATTTCAATACAAGTAACAAATAGAACACTGATGGTCTATGGCATTCAGTGGCAAACAGTTATTTAAATTATCACCCTTAGTTGCCTGGAGTCTAAGCAAAGCTTTAAAAGACCAAGTAGCTGAATCAATACAATGTATGGTGAAAATAAAGTATAAGGACTATAGAATGGGCTGCTGCCTCTGCCTGCACTGGAAAAGTTATAGAACAAACACAGCAAGCTAAAGGCTTAAATGTCCAGCTCAAGACTAAGAGAATCAGAAAATTTCTGAATTTCTTAATTCTTACAGAAACAGGGTTGAGATTTCTGAAAAACAAACTCTAGGTATAGTCTTACTGGAGGCTGAATTACATTGTAAGTTGAATTCACATCAGCACCAGGTCTGTTATGTTAAAGTTAAGGCATGTAACAGTAAAGAGAAGTACCTAGAGAACTGGTATTAGGACATTTAGATAGATTCTCATTAATCTGAGTACCTTGAATCCCCAAATCCTATCAAGCCTCCCTTGCTACCAAAAGCAACTCTGCCCTCCTGTCTGAGAAAATTAACTTAACAATGCCTGAAGACTCCACCTCCTGAGGCAGTCACTTTTCAGGAGAATGGAGTGGTCCTCCAGACCACTCCACCACCACTTCTCATTGCTTCCAGACCCAAAGTTATACTCAACTCCATAGATACCAGGGAGACAAGTATAAAATTTAACCCAAGCAGTTACTATTCACACTAAAAAAGCTGCAAGATTTTGCCAATTTTTATCAGAACCCTAAAGAATATGTGTGAGAGCAAATTCTAAGATTTCCAGAGAGGAAGAAATGTATTGCTATGGATGAAAGACCAGAAATTCCAGACTCAGCGTGTTAGCTCAAACAGTTGGGGGTGTCCCTAACAGTCGCTCAGCCAGTTAACTGAAACCCCATATTAAGTGAGATGCTAAGTGAGCCTCAGTACAGACCAAAGGAAGCATATCAAAGGCTCAAGGAAATGGGATACTAGAATGGATATATATTATATGTGCCATGCTCACATACTCCCTAACTATGTTTTCAAAAAGCGTCCAGCAAACCCA
>NW_012116810.1:63146-82913 GCF_000951035.1 Colobus angolensis palliatus | reverse complement strand
AGGGGAAAGATGACAAATATGCCAACAGTGAAACTGGCTCCTTGAGTTTAATAGATAACAGGATCCCAACACAAGAGAAGTGGCAACATCTATTCACCTGAGACAAGCTGGGAACAGTTACCATAATGAGTAACAAAGCAAGGCTGAATTACAGTTTTCTTTTATTGTACATCTGGATATCAATATTAAAGTTACACCAGCTTCATTTTTTTTAAAAAAGCTATAATTAACTGTCCTTTGAACAGTGTATAAAACATACTTGGAACCTTTCTGGAGGGGAGGAGGTGAAATACATACAACATAAAATTCACTATTTTAAAGTGTACTATTCAATGGCATTTAGTGGGTTCACAGTGCTGTGTAAACGTTATCTGTATGTTCCAAAATATATAGAATCTGCTTTCTGTCTCTATAGATTTATCTATTCTAGATACTTCATACAAATGAAATCATACAATATGTGACCTTTTATATCTGGCTTCCTCCTTCACTTAGCATAATATTTTGTAAATCCAGCTACACTGTAACATGTACCAGTACTTCACTCCTTTTCATGGCTAAAAGGTCACTTGTACAGACATATCACATTTTGTTTATTCATCTGGGATAGTAGATGGACATTTGAGTTGTTTCCACATTTTGTCTATTGTAAATAATATGCTGTGAGTTGGTACCTTTATAATTAACAGTTAATCATTTCTCTATCACTGGCTGTATCTTCCTTCTTATTCCACATCAGCTGTATTTTCGCTCTATTTTCTTTAGTCAACATTGTAAGAGGTTTAACTATTTTACTGATCTCTTCGAAAGCTTATGTATGTATAAACATATATATATTTATCTTTTTTTTTTTTTTGAGACAGAGTCACGCTCTGTCACCCAGGCTGGAGTGCAGTGGCACAATCTTGACTCACTGCAACCTACACCTCCTGGGTTCAAGCAATTCTCCTGTCTCAGCCTTCCAAGTAGCTGGGGTTACAGGCACATGCCATCACGCTCGGCTAATTTTTGTATTTTTAGTAGAGATGGGGTTTCACCATATTGGTCAAGCTGGTCTCAAACTCCAGACCTCAAGTGATCCACCCACCTCGGCCTCCCAAAATGCTGGGATTACAGCGCGTAAGGCACTGCGCCTGCTTCATATTTTTCATTTCTAATTTTTTTTCTATCTCATTAATTTCAGCTTTTTCTTTAATTCAATCTTCAGTTTCTTTTGGTATGTTTCATAATTTTTCTAAGTTCTTTAAGCACTAAGTTTATTTTTTGCCTTTCTTCTTTAGTAATGAATGAATTTAGAACTAAAACTTTTCTCTTAATTAGTTTTGCTGTATTCCACAGATATTGGCACAATGTGTTCTCCTTTTCAGTGTTTCGTAATTTATAATATCCTCTTCAATCAACAAGTTACTTCAGATTATGTTTCCTAATTTCCAGTTGGTGTGGATTTTGTCATATTATAACTACTTATTTCTAATTTAGTGAGTATAATCAGTGATATGGTTTGCATATTTGTCCCCCCCAAAACTCATTTTGAAATGTAAAGCCTATAATCCCAGCACTTTGGGAGGCCGAGATGGGCGGATCACGAGGTCAGGAGATCGAGACCATCCTGACTAACACAGTGAAACCCCATCTGTACTAAAAAAATACAAAAAACTAGCCGGGAGAGGTGGCGGGCGCCTGTACTCCCAGCTACTCGGGAGGCTGAGGCAGGAGAATGGCGTGAACCCGGGAGGCGGAGCTTGCAGTGAGCTGAGATTCGGCCACTGCACTCCAGCCTGGGCGACAGAGTGAGACTCCATCTCAAAAAAAAAGAAATGTAATCCCCAATGTTGGAGGTGGAACCTGTTAGGAGACGTTTGGGTCATAGGGGCAGTTTCCTCATGGCTTGTTGGTGTCCTTGAGATGGTAAGTGAATTCTCACAGGATGTGCTTGTTTAAAACGGTGTGACAGGCCGGGTACAGTGGCTTACGCCTGTCATCCCAACACTGGAAGGCCGAGGTGGGCAGATCACCCGAGGTCAGGAGTTCAAGACCAGCCTGGCCAATATTATGAAACCTCATCTCTACTAAAAATATGAAAATTAGCTGGGCATGGTGGCAGGCGCCTGTAATCCCAGCTACTCAGGAGGTTGAGGCAAGAGAATCCCTTGAACCCAGGAGGACATTGCAGTGAGCCAAGATCGTGCCATTGCACTCCAGGCTGGATGACGAGAGAGAAACTCTGTCTCAAAAAAATTTAAAAATAAAAAAAATAAAACTCTGGCACCTCCCCTGCCCTATCTTGCTCCTGGTCTCACCATGTGAGACATGTGCTCCCCCTCTGCCTTCTTCCATGACTGTAACCTTCCTGAAGCCCTCACCAGAAGCAGATGCTGGCACCGTGCTTTTTGTAGTGTCTGCAGAACTGTGAGCCAATTAAGTTTTTCTTTATAAATTACCCAGCCTCAGGTATTTTTCTTATAACAACACAAGAACAGCTTAATACAATCAGAAAATGTGACCAGTAAAAATCCCTTATTTTTTAGAATTTGTAACTTTTCTTTTATCAATGGTCCTTGAACATATACCAAAAAAGCAGGTCTGCAAGAAATATATATGTATAGTTATATAGACGTACAGGTACTTTATATATTTTTACTTTATATATATTTACATTTCTATAAAATTAAGTTTATTCATCATCATGTTAACCCCATGTCCTTTCTCTTTTTTCTGTTATATCTGTCCAATTCTAAAAGAGATACACTGAAATCTCCCATACAATTATACTTTTATTAGATGCCTCTGACATCACTAATAGCTTTTCTGTCATAAATTTAGCTGCCATGTTGTCTGACATGTTTTGTTATAAATTGTCTTTGACATCGCTACCTAATATACCTCTTTATTTAGTTGAAATCTTTTAAACTTTAATGTATCTAATATAAAAATTGCTACTATTACTTTGTTTTTTTATTTGTACATTCATCTCTTACATAATATTTTTTATAAGAAATATCCTTATAAGCTATGCACAGTGGCCCACATCTATAATCCTAACAATTTGGGAGGCCAAGGAAGAAGCATCACTTGAGGCCAGGAGTTGAAGACCAGCCTGGGTAACATAGCAAGATCCCATCTCTATTAATAATAAATAAATAGCCTTATATTTCCATTATTTGTTTTACTTGCACCTCCTATAGACAAAATATAGGTAGGTTTCACATGCTCACTTACTCTAACAGTTTGTCTTTTAATGGGAGAATTAACATTTACTGAAAAATACACTTGATTTTATTCCTTCCATCATGTTTAGCTTATTATTATTTTTTATTTTTCTTTTTTTTGAGATGGAGCTTTGCTTGTGTTACCCAGGCTGGAGTGCAATGACGTGATCTTGGCTCACCGCAATCTTCACCTTCCAGGTTCAAGTGATTCTCCTGCCTCAGCTTCCTGAGTAGCTGCGATTACAGGCGCCTGCTACCACACCCAGCTAATTTTGTATTTTTAGTAGAGATGGGGTTTTTCCATGTTGGTCAGGCTAGTCTCCAACTCCCGACCTCAAGTGATCCACCCACTTCAGCCTCCCAAAGTGCTGAGATTACAGGCGTGAGCCACCGCGCCTGGCCTACCTTATTATTTTACCTTTTTATTTTCTCTATTTCCTTGTCTTTGTTCTTGCTGATCTATAAGCTTCTTTTAATTCTGTTTTGTGTCTTTATTATTTTGGAAGTTCTCCTATACTTTGTCATTCCATTAAATGCTCCCTACCTTTCTCTCTGCTCAAACCAAGACATATTTCTCTACTATTATTTTGAAACCATGTCAACTATTCTTCTGCCTATACAAACTGTTTTCCTCACTAAGATATTCTTGTAATATCAACTACTTACCCTTTCCAAAATAAAATGAGCCCCAAGATCTAAAAGGATGGCCTTATGTTCGCTTGCCTAACAAAGTCAAAACCTTCAAGCATATAATAAGAATGCCATAAGGGATGAACTAACAAATCTCTTGAAAATCATTTCACAGCACATTTCTTGCTTTTCGCTTATATATATGGCCTACTTTCTCTGAAAAAACACTATTACCAGATTTAGCACAAACTAATCTTTAAAATTCAGTATCACCTGCCAAATTTAATTACTACCAAATACTATTCAATTCATACAAATATACTCTAGTTGAAAGATTAATATCATATAATATTTTTTAAATTGTTCTGAAATTAGGCCGGGCGCGGTGGCTCAAGCCTGTAATCTCAGCACTTTGGGAGGCCGAGACGGGCGGATCACAAGGTCAGGAGATCGAGACCATCCTGGCTAACCCAGTGAAACTCCGTCTCTACTAAAAAATACAAAAAAACTAGCCGGGCGAGGTGGTGGGCGCCTGCAGTCCCAGCTACTCAGGAGGCTGAGGCAGGAGAATGGCATAAACCCGGGAGGCAGAGCTTGCAGTGAGCTGAGATCCGGCCACTGCACTCCAGCCTAGGCGGCACAGCGAGACTCCTTCTCAAAAAAAAAAAAAAAAATTATTCTGAAATTATTTAGATGCTTTCATATTTTTTGTACTTACCCTTCTCCAAGCTTCTCTAATACATCAAAAACTTCTTCAGGCTGCTTAGTCAAACTGTCTTCACTCAGCTTTTTTAGTTTACTGATTTAAAAAAGAAAGAAGAAAGAAAATATTTTCTTTAAAGACCTTTTACAAAATTTTTAATTTTTAAAATTTTACAAAGTTTTTAATTTTATTTTAACATATTCAGAAGACTATAACAATATAAAAACATATATAGTAAACGTTCTCCTTTCAAGCCCTGTTCCTCATGTGCCCAGCAACACCTCCAAAAATAATCACTTTTATTAGTTTTTTGTGAAACCTTTACATAAATATGAATACATATTCTTAATTTCTCCTCTTTGAATATATAAGAAGCACATACACACCCTTCTTTATAAATATTGTTATGTTGTCTACTGTTTCCACTTGACAAAACTATGTTAGAGAGCTTTCCATACAGGTTAACCATCCATAATCCAAAAATCTGAAATCCAAAATGCTCCAAGATCTGAAATTTTTGGAGCACCAACATGATACTGACAATGGAAAATTCCACACCTGACCTCATGTAATGAGTCACAGTCAAACTGTAAGCACATAACACAATTTAAGGAAAAAAGATCCTCCCCAGCCCGTTTCAGCTCCGACATATCTTTTCCATGCATGCACAGATTCTCCCACCTAAGCACATCCAAAGAAGGGTAATAAAACGGCACAGGTACAGGCCAGATGCACCAATGACAGGTTCCCCACGATGCCCCACATGGAGCCAAGACTGTGCATTACTCACTGTGGGTTTTTTTTTCTTATTCTCTGCTTTGTGGCATAAAGACAATGTTGAAAATCTGAGTAAGTGACAGAAAAACAGGAAGCATTTATGCTTATCTCTAGCACAAAAAGTCAAGCTGCTGGCTAAACTGGACAGCAGTGTGGGAAATGTCTTACAAAAGAGCATGGTGTTGGAATGACCACCATAAACAATCTGAAGAAACAGAAGGATAAATTGTTGAAGTTCTATGCTGAAGCGTCAATGAACAGAAGTTAATGAAAAATTTTTTTTAATTGCAGAAAACCAAAATGAAGATCTCAAATGTATACTGAAAGAGTAAATCTGTCAGCATGGCAGAGAAAACATACTACTTAATGGTATGGTGCTCATGAAACAAGCAAAGATATATCACGATGAACTGAAAATTGAAGGGAACTATGAATATTCAACAGGCTGATTGCAGAAATTTAAGACACAATATTAAATTTTTAAAGATTTGTGGTGATAAAGCAACTGCTGATCATGAAAAAGCAGAAAAATTCATTGACAAGTTTGCCAAGGCCATCACTGATGAAAATCTGACACTAGAACAAGTCTATAATGCTGATGAAACATCACAGTTTGGTGTTAGTTCCCGAGAAAGACTCTGACTACAGCCCCTACAGGATAAGAATGCCATGGACAGAGTAACTGTGCTGGGAGGTGCTAATACAGAAGGCACACTAAGTGTAAACCTGCTGTGTGGGAAAGACTGGGTTCATTATTAGACTAACAAAAAGGCATGGGTCACCAGGGACATCTTTTCTGATTGGTTTCACAAACATTTTGTAGCAGTGGTTCAGGTTTGCTGCAGGGAAGCTGGACTGGATGATGACTACAAGATTTTGTTATTCCTTGACAACTGTTCTGCTCATCCTCCAGCTGAAAAATCTCATTAAAAATAATGTTTATTCCATGTACTTTCCCCCAAATGTGACTTCATTAATTCAGCAAGTGAGCAGGGTATCCTCAGATCAATAAAGAATAAATATAAAAACACTTTCTTGAACAGCCTACCTGCAGCAGTGAACACACATATGAGCGTGTAAGGTTTTCAAAAGCAGTTTAGCATTTAGAATGTTGTATATGCTATTGTCAATGACTGGAACACAGTATCTAAAGACACAGTTATGCATACCTGACACAATCTCTAGCTTGCAACTATGTTCAGTAATGCTGATGAACAAGGCAGTGACTTTGAAGGATTCTGTATGTCAAGATTAAAAAAAAAAAAAAAAGGCCGGGCGCGGTGGCTCATGACTGTAATCCCAGCACTTTGGGAGGCCAAGACTGGTGGATCACCAGGAGATCGAGACCATCCTGGCTAAAATGGTGAAACCTCATCTCTCCTAAAAATACAAAAAATAAGCAGGCATGGTGGTGGGCGCCTGTAGTGCCAGCTACTTGGGAGGCTGAGGCAGGAGAATGGCATGAATCCGGGAGACGGAGCTTGCAGTGAGCCGAGATTGCGCCTCTGCACTCCAGCCTGGGCAACACAGCAAGACTCTGTCTCAAAAAAATAAAATTAATTAAAAATTTAAAAAACAATAATAAATAAAAATAAAAAGATGTTTGACTTTCTTACATATGCAAAAAAACATACCTTCAGAGTCTGTCAGTAAATTGGAAGAAATGGATATCAAATAAGTTTTTAACATTGATAGTGAGTCTACAGTTGCTCATTCATTGACCAATGGTAAAATAGCAGAAATGGGCGGGGCGCAGTGGCTCATGCCTGTATTCCAACACTTTGGGAGGCCAAGGGAGGCGTATCGCTTGAGCTCAGGAGTTCAAGACCAGCCTGGGCAAACAGCGAAACACTGTCTCTATTAAAAAATACCAAATGTTTGGTGGGCATGGTGGCACATGCCTGTGGTCCCAGCTACTTGGGAGACTGAGCCTAGGAGGTGGAGGTTGCAGTGAGCTGAGATCACGCTATGGCACTCCAGCCTGGGTGGCAGAGTTAGACCCTATCTCAAAAAAAGAAAAAAGAAATAGCAGAAGTGGTTCTGAATCAAGGTTATGGTAGTAGTAGCAGTAACAATGAAGAAGATGTTAACATTGCAGAAAAAGTGCCAGAAGACAACATGGTGTGATGCGGTTATTTTAGGACTAAAGCAGAATGCATTCTTAACAGAACAAGAAATCACGTCAGTTTATAACATCAAAGAGAGACTTCTAAGACAAAAGCCATTGTTAATGAGGCAGATGATTCTAGAGGAAACATTTTAAAAAGCCATCCAGCAGAATGTTTCCTTATCCCTAGCGGACCTATTTCCTGGTCCCTCAGCTGCTTCTGATGTTTCTTCTCACCTAAAAAAAAAAAAAAAAAAGCCCACACAGTGTATAGCAGTAACCTTTCAATCAAAAATCAGCGTCATAAGTAAAAACTAAAAGCCTGCCGTTGTTTGTTGTTCCTGTTGTTTAAAAGCTGATACAGGTATTCTGGTAATGCTACTGTGCTGCTTCATTACCCTGAATATATTTTTTTTCCACTGTATTAATGTTATGCCATGTTTTTTACAGTTAAGTACTTATGCATGAGCAAGTATAAGAAAATGATTTCTTATCAGTAGCATGTAAATTCAGAGTCAGAAATGATGGTGATGCCCAACAACCCCACAGACTGTCCACATGGGTGGCTGAGATAGTGACACCTTTGCTTTTTGATGGTTCAATGTATGCAAACTTTGTTTCATGCAGAAAATTACTTAAAATATTGTATAACATTACCTACAGGCTATGCGTATAATGCAGATACAAAACAAATTTCATGTTTGGCCTTGGGTCCCAGCCCCAAGATATCTCATTATGTATATGCAAATACTCCAAAATACAAAAAAAAAAATTCAGATATCTGAAACACTTTTGGTCCCAAGCATCTCAGATAAGGAATTCTCAACCTGTATAAAGCATCACTGTTCTTTTTTACAGCTGCATCCTATTCAATTACAGAGATATAGCATATCTTACTTGCCCAGTCTTTTGCTTATGGACATCCAGGTTCTCTTTTGATACGATAAACAATGCAGCAATGAGTAACCTTATGTATAAGTCAATTAATACATGTGCTAGAATATATGTGGAATAAATTCCCAGAAATGAAACTGAGAACACAGACACATTCATACACACACACACAGCAATATAAAAGTAGATATACTGACAAATAAGTATATAATCATGTAATAATATAATTTTAATAATGTAGTATAAGATCACTATTGTAATAACTATATGGTAATTATTAAAATTATTGATTACATTATGGTACATTTTACCTATTATACTTGTATGTTCTATAAATATATATACACATATACTGATTTCAGCAAGTTGTCCTTCATAGAGTTTGTACCAATTTATTCTCCAACAAGCAATATATTAGAGCCCTTCTTTCCCACAGTTTCACCAATAGGGTATTTAATGAAATTATTTGGATTTTAGCCAATCTGTGATGAAAACTTATTAGCTCAGTATACACTTAACTTGTATTATGAGTGAAGCTGACCATCTTTTCAGTATGATTAAGAAACTAAAATCACCTACTTGTTCTTTAATCATTTTTCCACTGGGTTTTCAGCCCTTTTCTTATCTGTATACAAAGGAAACTAGTCCTTTTTTTGAGATTAAAAACATTTTCATTTGGATTTTGACTTCACTTATTTTTAATTGTGCCGTCTATTTGATTTTCTGCCATACAAAAAATGTCATTATTTTGTTTTTGCAAATGAGTGGACAGTAATGCCATTTACTAAGGTAGGAAACACAGGAAAAAAAAAACAGTCTGGAGGGGAACAAGATGGACTCAATTCTAGTCATCTAAAAGTAGATTTCCAGTAAGCAACTGGATTTACAAATCTCAGGAGAGATTTGAACTAGAAATATAATTCTTGGTGTCATCAGCACATAGCTCAAAGCCTTCAGAAGAGACAAAATCATCAAGAAAATGTCTAAGAAAAAATAAGAGTCAAACACAAAACACATATTAAGGAAACACCAATATTTAAGAAATGAGGTCAAGAAGCACAAGAAGGTAATATCTGGCTACATCAAAAGCTACCAAAAGTTCAAGCAGCTTCAAAGTTTAAGTATCCATTGTAGAACTTCCACTTCTAGCCACCAGGTGTGACAGGAAGCAGAATTATCTGTCAGCTGTAAATAGCTACAAAACTCAACAAAATATAAGAAACTGTTTTCAGATGCTGGCTTTCAGGTATTCCAGAACTGGATATACTGTAGGTCCCCAAGAGAAGGAGAAGAAATAAGATGAGCCCTGCCATCACCCAGGCTTTAGATCTAGAGGCTATGTCATCAGACTGTAGCACAGGAAAAGAAGAATTCAAACAGAACTCAGCAATTTTGCTGAGTTGAAGAAATAGAGCTTAGAGTTTGGTGAGGAATCAAGGCAAATAGAACTTCCATTACAGAGTATCAGGAGAAGGGAGCTATGCAGAGAAAAGGTTCAGCAATCTATCTAGAGGTTTCCATGAAATGCCAGTCTGCTCAAGCTTACAAAACATTCCTCAAAGCCCAGCAAAACCAGTTTCTTAAGGGGAAAAAAACAATCAGGGAGCAATAAGAAGCAAAATTCCCAGACATATCACAAGGCAGGGAATCTTTCCCACTATCCAGAGTTGAAAGAACTCCATGAATATAAAGGTCACTCAGAAAAGAACTCAGAACAGCATTATTTTAGAAAGGAGATTATATTACCAAAAGATAAAGGATATCCCAGATTCTCCCTAGAGTAGCTTAAAAACTAACCTCAAAAGCATCAAGCCAAACCACAAGACAACTTACTTAACTGCCTACCAGAACGAGTCCGTAACTTCTTAAGCAAAACAAAATTCGACATTCACAAACGTAAAATTAACAATGTCAAAAAAAAATCAAAAATTATTAAACCTATGAGTAACCAGGAACTATAACTCATAAAGAGAAAAATTAGCCAATAAAACAGACCCAGAAACAACAGAGGCAGTGAAATTGATAAATATCTTATAAAAAGCTCTTATGAATATACTTTCACATACTCACAGATGTTAAAGGAAATGGAAGGTGAGGGAAAGATAAATGGAAATTTAACAGATAAAAGATAAAATATTTGCTTTTGTTGCTGCAGCAGACGCTGTGAGTATGTTCAAGGCTTCAGAAGAGGCTTGCCTCTAGCATCCTCTGCTGTGGCAAAAAGATCTGGCCGGACACCAATGAGACCAATGAAATCTGCCATGCCAACTCCTGTCAGCACATCCAGAAGCTGATCAAAGATGGGCTGATTATCCGTAAGTCTGTGACTGCCCGTTCCTGGGCTCACTGCCAGAAAAGCACCTTGGCCTGCCAGAAGGGCAGGTACATGGACACAGGTAAGCAAAAAGGGTACAGCCAATGCTCAAATGCCAGAGAAGATAACTTGGGTGAGGAGAACAGGAATTCTGTGTCAGCTGCTCAAAGATACTGTGAATCTAAAAAGACTGATCGCCACATGTATCACAGCCTGTACCTGAAGGTAAAAGAGAGTGTGTTCAAAAACAGGCAGATTCTCATGGAACACATCTACCCGCTGAAGGCACACAGGCCCACAAGATGCTCCTGGCTGACCAGGCAGAGGCCTGCTGGTCTAAGATCAAGGAAGCATGCAAGTATCATGAAGAGCGCCTCCAGGCAAAGAGGGAAGACAGCATCAAGACTTTGTCCAAGGAGAAAGAGATGAGGAAATAAAGCTTCCCTTTTCTTGTCTGTACATAGTGGTCTTGGTGATTATACAGATCAATCATTAAAATAAAACACACCTTTATCTGCTAAAAAATATATATATCTGAAACAAAATTTGTGTTGAATAAGATTAAAAGGAGATTAGACAGTGCAGCACAAAAGATGAATCATTTGAAAAGGAAAAAATGTTATTTAAATAAAGGAAGAAACAAAAAGCCTGAGTCCCACATGAAAAACAAACAAACGGGATGGGAAGTAAGGAAAGAAAAGTAAGGCAAGGAAGGAGGGAAATAAGGAGAAACATTTTCCAAATTTTATGTAAACCATAAACCCACACAGATGCATCAAATTCAATAAATTTGAAAAGATAAAACACAAAGAGAGAGAGAGAAGGCGAGAGAGAGAGCCAAGATATATTATGATAAAATTGCTGAACATCAGCAATTTGTATAGGTATAAATTTTGTATAGAGAAAAAATACTAAAAGTAGTCACAGGAAAGACATATAGGCATATCTCAGAGATACTGCAGGTTCGGTTTCAGACCACAACAATAAAGCAAATACCACAATAAAGCAAATAACACAAAAATGTTTGTTTTCCCAGGACATATAAATGTTTACACTATACTGTAGTCTATTACATATATAATAGCATTATGTCTGAAAAAATATATATATACCTTAACATAAAAATAATGTTTGAGGTGAAGGATACCCACTATTCCCTGATGACTGTTATGCATTATATGCCTGTATCAAAATATCTCATGTATCCAATATATACACCTACTATGTACCCATAAAAATCAAAAATAAAGAAGATTTTAAACATTTTATTGCTAAAAATGCCAATGATCATCTGAGCCTACAACGAGTCAAAATCTTTTTGCTGGTGGAGAGTATTGCCTCTATGTTAATAACTTCCTCCTGATCAGTGTGGTGGTAGCAAAATGTTGGGGTAGCTGTGGAAATTTCTTAAAATAAGACAACAACGAAGTTTGCCACATCAATTAATTATTCCTTCCCAAAAGATTTCTCTATAGCATGTGATGCTGTTTGATGCATCTTACCCACAAGCAGAACTTTCAAAATTGGAGTCAATCCTCTCAAACCCTGCCACTGCTTTCTCAATTAAGATTATATTCTAAATCCTTTTTTATTTCCAAGATGGCAGATTAGAGGCTTTTAGTGGGCCTCATTCTCTTGGAAATAGCAAGATAGTGTACAAAGGTCAATTCTGAGAGCTTTAATTCACAAAGGAAAACAGGAATCCAGTGGAATCGTGACGGACACCCCAGATCCAAGGAAGACACAAACACAAACAGCCCCTATGATGGCATCCAATTGATAAAAGTGAGGGAAGCCCAAGTATGCAAGACAGTCAGAAAGCCTCCCTCTGTGACTCACTTTTCCACTGGGGATCTGAGCAACCCAGGTCAAGAAAGAGTACTTTGTTTCTTCCAAGACCTGGATCTAACTTGGGGACAGGCTGGTTTGGAGATGCTGTGAGGGACAGACACTGGGAAAAGCTACTGGCATTTCCCAGACCCAGGACGGAGAACAGAACACCATTTTAAATGTGGGTGCATACAAGTCAACCATTCTTTGGCAACCCAGCAGCATGGTCACATAGGCATCTGGCTCTGGAGCAGGACAGGGGTCTTCACAGCCACACTGTAGTTAGTGCCTCAGCACTAGGTGCTGGGATTGTGCTCTCCTCCACTGGAGGTCTAGAATGAGAGGAGAGCTGCCATGGCTGTAGTTTCTCCTGGACAACCAGATTTGGAGCCAGATCCAGGTTGGCAACCTGGAACTGGTCTGCATGTGTCATGGCTGGTTGCCACAGCCTGTTCCTCTGAGAATGTGGTGCAGCAGGGCCCTCTCTGCTCTACTCCCTGGCAAAAATCCAGGCATTTGGAGCAACTGTTTGCCTGGACAAGCAAGCTGAACCACCTCACCCTTCATGGATATAGATTATGGCACAGGGGAGGCCTCTCTGCTCCACACGTAGGCAGATCTAGAGGTATTCAGAGCACTCCCTCACCTGCATCCACAGTCTGAGCTGCCTTACCCTTCCTGTGCATAGATTGTGGTATAGTGGGGCCCTCTCCACTCCACATGGAGACAGATATCCAGGTATCTGATGCACCTGCTCACATGGACTAGCAGATTGAGTTGCCTCACTTTTCCTGTACAGAGATTCTGTGCAGGGGGGCCGTCTCTGCTCCAGGCCCAGGCAAAATCTCCAGGCATTCAGAGCATCTGCTCACCTGAATCAGCAGCCTGATCTGCCTTACCCTTCCTGTGCAGAGATCCTAGTGTAGGGAGGCCCTCTCTGCTTCACACTCAGACAGATCTCCCAGGCATTCAGAGCATCTGCTCACCTGAATCAGCAGCCTGATCTGCCTCACCCTTCCTGTACAGAGATCCTAGTGTAGGGAGGCCCTCTCTGCTTCATACTCAGACAGATCTCCCAGGCATTCAGAGCACCCACTCACCTGGATCAGCAGCCTGGACCGCTCCATCCTTCTGTAGATAGATTATGGTGCAACAGGGCCCTTCCACTCCATTGCCCAAGAAGATCTTCAGATATTCAAAGTACCTATTTGCCCAAACTGGCATCTTGGGCCATGCCACTCTTCCTATGAAGAGATCTGGGTACAGGGAGGCCCTCCCTGCTTCATGCCCAGGCATATCTCCAGGCATTCAGAGCACCTGCTTGCCTGGTTCAGCAGCTTAAATCACCCCAACCCTCCTCCGCAGACATCTTAGTGGTGGTGGGGTCAGGGGGACCCTCTCCACTTCATGCCCAGGCAGATGTCCAGTCATCTGAAGCACCTACTCTTCAGGATTAGGAATTTAAGCTGCTGCCCATCCCTGTGCAGAGAACTTAGGGCCAAGGAGGTCTCCCAGCGCCACACCCAGGTACACCTCTGGGTGCTTGGTGACTACCCACTGGAGTCTCCCTATGCACTGATGCTTGTGCTTGCCATTGGAGGACCTGGCGGTGAAAGTGCCCAGTCCAGCCCTACATATCTTGCCCTCTGCCCCCTCAGGGCTAAGCAGGAAACTCGGACCACTATACAATCCACAAATCAGCCCACTGCCTGAGGCAACAGAGAGCTGCTCCCAGTAAACAAGGATCAAATATATACCCAGTCACACTGGCAACACCTGGCTCTTACCCATAAGTGCCTTCTACTGGTTTATAGGACAAACTACACAGCCCAATATAAAACCTGCCAACTGAAGTGCATAGGACTATAAAAACAAAGCCAAAAGACTCTACACAGCATTATTTCCACTCACACCCCCTAAGGAGAAGGGAAAAGGGAAAGAAGAAAAAAACGTTTAAGAAAAGAAAGAAAAAATCCTACCAGTATGAAAATAATCACACAAATTAGCAGTGCCAGTGTCTCCAGATGGGAAGAAACCAGTGCAAGAATACTGGCACCATGAAAAATCTGAATGTAGTGCCACCACAAAAGGATCACACTAGCTCTCCAGCAATGGTCCCCAACCAAAAAGGACACTCAGAAATGACAACTCAGAGCATGGGTTGAAAGGAAGCTCAAAGAGATCCAAGACAAGATTGAAAATCAATACTAACACGCTTCAAAGGAAATCCAGCAAATAAAAGAAGAGGTAAAGATCTTTAAAAGAAATCAATCAGAGCTTCTGGGACTGAAAAAGGTTTACTTAAGAAATTTCAAAATATAACTGAAAGCTTTATCAATAGACTGGACCAAGCAAAAGAAAGAATTTCAGGCCAGGCATGGTGGTTCATGCCTATAATCCCAACACTTGAGGAGGCTGAGGGAGGAAGATCATTTGAGCCAAGGAACTTGAGACCATCCTGGAAAACATAAAGAGACCATGTTTTTACAAAGAAATTTAAAAATTAACTGGGTATGGTGGCTCGCACCTATAGTTCTAGCTACCTGGGAGGCTGGGGTGAAAGGATCGCCTGAGCCTGGGAGTCCAAGGCTGCAGTGAGCCGTGATCATATCACTGCAAAACAGACAAACAAAAGGAAAAAAGAAAAAAGGGATGAAGGCTAATCTTTTGAACTAACCCAGTCACACAAAAATAGAGGAAAATGAACTTTTAAAATTGAACAAAGTCTTTAAGAAACACAGGATTACATAAAGCGATCAAACCTATAAATTATTAGCATTCATGATACAGAAGGAGAAAAAGCAAACAACCTGGAAAATATATTTGAGGAACTAACTCAAAAAAATTTCCCTAATCTTGCTAGAGTGATAGACATCCAGATACAACAAATCCAGACAACACCTGTGAGATAATATACAAATCTAGACAACACTTGGGAGATAACAAACAAAATGAATATCATCACCAAGGCATATATTCACCAGGTTGTCCAAGGTCAATGTTAAAAGAAAAAAAAAATCTTAAAGCTAAAGAAAAAGGTCAGGTTACATACAAAGGAAACCCCATCGGGCTACCAGTGTGCTTCTCAGTAGAAATTTTACAAGCTAGGAGAAACTAGGGGGATTATTTTCAGCATGCTTTTTTTTCTGAGATGAAGTCTTGCTCTGTCACCCAGGCTGGAGTGCAGTGACATGATCTCGGCTCACTGAACCTCTGCCTCTTGGGTTCAAGCGATTCTCGTGCCTCAGCCTCCCAAGTAGCTAGGATTTCAGGTACATGGCACCATGCCCAGCCAAATTTTATATTTTTAGTAGAGACAAGGTTTCACCATTTTGGCCAGGCTGGTCTCAAACTCCTGACCTCAAGCAATCTGCCCGCCTTGGCCTCCAAAATGGTGCTGAGATTACAGGTGTAAGCCACTGCACCCAGCCAATTTTCAGCATTCTAAAAGAAAAGAAATTCCAACCAAGAATTTCATATCCCCCCCACAAATTAAGCTTCAAAAGCAGAAGAAAAATAACATGTTTTCCAAACAAGCAAGCACTAAGAGAATTCATTACCGCTAGACCCAACATTACAAGAGATCCTTAAGGGAGTTCTAAACATGGAAACAAAAGAATGATACCTGCTACCACAAAAACACACTTAAGTACATAGCCCACAGACCCTATAAAGAAACTACACAATACAGTCTACAAAACAAACAGTTAACGACTTCATGATAGGATCAAACCCTCACATTTCTTTTATTTTGAGACAGAGTTTTGCTCTTGTTGCCCAGGCTTGAGTGCAATGGCACGATCTTGGCTCACCGCAACCTCCACCTCCTGGGTTCAAGCGATTCTCCTGCCTCAGCCTCCTGAGTAGCTGATATTACAGGCATGTGCTACCACATCCAGCTAATTTTGTATTTTTAGTAGAGATGGGGTTTCTCCACGTTGGTCAGGCTGTTCTCGAACTCCCTACCTCAGGTAATCTGCCCACCTCAGCCTCCCAAAGTGCTGGGATTACAGGCATGAGCCACTGCACCTGGCCAAAACCTCACATTTCAATGTTAACCTTGAATGTAAATGGTCTAAACGTTCCACATTAAAGGTAGAGTGGCAAGTTGGATTAAAAAACAAGACCAGATATCATGGCAGACAGGAGGCAGGACTAGATTGCACCTCCCACTCAGAGCAGTGTGTGGAGGCTCACGTCTTGAACTTTTGCTCCAGAATGACTGCAGGAATACATTAGGAAAGCCAAGAAAACCCAGAGACCCTCTGAAGGAAGTGGACTGCTCCTGCAGGACCTGGCAGACACCCGAAATATTTTGAGTGCCCAAGCTGTGGAAGTGGGAAAGGGAGATTGTCCGCCCCCGAACACGCATCCCCAACTGGGGCACGTGAAGGTCTAGATTATGGGAGAAGATTGAGACCTTACCTGGAGCTGAGACAATTTAAAGAGCCAAGAGAAACATGGGCCAGGTGCGGTGGCTCACGCCTGTAATCCCAGCACTTGAGAGGCCGAGGCAGGCGGATCATGAGGTCAGGAGATCAAGACCATCCTGGCCAACATGGTGAAACCCCATCTCTACTAAAAATACAAAAATTAGCTTGGCGTGGTGGTGCACACCTGTAGTCCCAGCTACTCGGGAGGCTGAGGCAGGAGAATCACTTGAACCTGGGAGCTGGAGGTTGCAGTGAGCCGAGGTTGCACCACTGCACTCCAGTCTGGCGACAGAGCGGGACTCCATCTCAAAAAAAAAAAAAATACAAGAACTGAAGGAAGAAATATTCAATGAAATAGATAGCATAAATAAAAAATGAAACTTCAGGAAACAATGGACACATTTATAGAAATGCAAAATGCTCTGGACAGTCTCAGCAATAGAATCGAACAAGTAGAAGAATGAACTTGAGAGCTCAAAAACCAGGTTTTTGAATTAACCCAATCCAACGAAGACAAAAGAAAAAGAGTAAGAAAATATGGACAAAGCCTCCAAGAAGTCTGGGATTATGTTAAATGACCAAAACTAAGAATAATCAGCGTTCCTGAGAAAGAAGATAAATCTAAAAGCCTGGAAAATATATTTGGGGGAATAATCGAGGAAAACTTCCCCGGCCTTGATAGAAACCTAGACATCCAAATACAAGAACCTTAAAGAACACCTGGGGAATTCACTGCAAAAAGATCATCACCTAGGTATGCTGTCATTAAATTATTTAAAGTTAAGACAAAGAAAAGAATCTTAAGAGCCATGAGGAAAAAGCACCAGGTAACCTTTAAAGGAAAACCTATCAGATTAGCAGCAGATTTCTCAGCAAAAACTTTACAAGCTAGAAGGGATTGGGGCCCTGCCTTCAGCCTCCTCAAACAAAACAATTATCAGCCAAGAATTTTGCACCCAGCGAAACTAAGCTTCATAAATGACGGAAAGATAAAGTATTTTTCAGACAAACAAATGCTGAGGGAATTTGCCACTACCAAGTCAGTATTACAAAAACTGCTAAAAGGAGCTCTAAATCTTGAAACAAAGCCAGGAAACACATCAAAACAGAACCCCTTTAAAGCATAAATCTCACAGGACCTAAAAAAAAATACAATTTAAAAAACAAAACAAAACAAAAAAAAACAAGGTATACAGGCAACAAATCACATAATGAGTGGAACAATACCTCACATCTCAATACCAATGCTGAATGTAAATGGTCTAAACATTCCACTTAAGATACAGAATTGGCCAGGTGTGGTAGCTCACACCTGTAATCCCAACACTTTGGGAGGCCGAGGTAGGCAGATCACAAGGTCAGGAGTTTGAGACCAGCCTGGACAACATGGTCAAACCCTGTCTCTACTAAAAATACAAAAATTAGCCAGGTGCAGTGGTGCGTGCCTGTAATCCCAGCTATTCAGTAGGCTGTGGCAGGAGAATCGCTTGAACCCGGGAGGCAGTGGTTGCAGTGAGGCAAAATTGCGCCATTGCACTCCAGACTGGGGGACAAGAATGAGACTTCATCTCAAAATAAATAAATAAATATATCTATATATAGAGAGAGAGAGAGAGAATTGCAGAATGGGTAAGAATTCACCAACCATCTGCTGCCTTCAAGAAACACACCTAACACATGAGGACTCACATAAACTTAACGTAAAGGGGTAGAAAAAGACATTGCATGCAAATGAACACCAGAACCGAGTAGGAATAGCTATTCTTATACAAGACAAAACAAACTTTAAAGCAACAGCCATTAAAAAAGACAAAGAGAGTCATTATATAATGATAAAAGGCCTTGTCCAACAGGAAAATATCACAATCCTAAATATATATGAACCTAACACCGGAGCTCCCAAATTTATAAAACAATTACTAATAGACTTAAGAAATGAGACAGCAACAGTAATAGTGGGGGACTTCAACACTCCACTGACAGCACTAGGCAGGTCATCAAGACAAAAAGTCAACAAAGAAACAATGGATTTAAACTATACCCTGGAACAAATGGACTTAACAGATACATACAGAACATTCTACTCAACGACCGCAGAATATACGTTCTATTCAACAGCACATGGAACTTTCTCCAAGATAGACCACATGAGAGGCCACAAAACGAGCCTCAATAAATTTAAGAAAACTGAAATTATATCAAGTACTCTCTCAGACCATAGTGGAATAAAATTGGAAATCAACTCTAAAAGGAACCTTCAAAATCATGCAAATACACGGAAATTAAATAACCTGCTCTTGAATGATCATTGGGTCAAAAATGAAATCAAGATCGAAATTTAAAAATTCTTCGAACTGAACAATAGTGACACAGCCTATCAAAACCCCTGAGATACAGCAGAGGCAGTGCTTAGAGGAAAGTTCATAACCCTAAACGCCTACATCAAAAACTCTGAAAAAGCACAAACAGACAATATAAGGCCACACCTCAAGGAACTAGAGAACCAAGAACAAACCAAACCCAAACCCAGTAGAAGAAAGGAAATAACCAAGATCAGAGCAGAAATAAATTAAATTAAAACAAAAAAATACAAAAGATAAATGAAACAAAAAGCTGGTTCTTTGAAAAGATAAAATAAAATTAATAAAACATTAACAAGATTACCAAGAAAAGAAGAAAGATAATTCAAACAAGCTCAATTAGAACCAAAAAGGGAGATATTACAACTGATACCAAGGAAATACAAAAGATCATTCAAGGCTACTACGAACCCCTTTATGTGCATAAACTAGAAAACCTAGAGGAGACGATAAATTCCTGGAAAGATAAAACCCTCCTCACTTAAATCAGGAAAAACTAGATACTCTGAA
>NW_012116810.1:52346-61831 GCF_000951035.1 Colobus angolensis palliatus | reverse complement strand
GGAAGTCAAGCTGTTGCTGTTTGCTGATGACATGATTGTTGTTTACCTAGAAAACCCTAAAGACTCCCCCAGAAAGCTCCTAGAACTGATAAAAAGAATTCAGCGAAGTTTCCAGATACAAAATTAATGTACACAAATCAGTATCTCTTCTATACACTAACAGTGACCAAGCTGAGAATCAAATCAAGAACTCAACTCCTCTTACAACAGCTGCAAAAAATAAAATAAAATACTTAGGAATACGCCTAACCAAGGAGGTAAAAGGAAAACTACAAAAAACTACAAGGAAAACTACAAAACACTGCTGAAAGAAATCACACATGACACAAACAAATGGAAACACATCCCATGCTCATTGACAGGTAGAATCAATATTGTGAAAATGACCATACTGCCAAAAGCAATCTACAAATTCAATGCAATTCCCATCAAAATACCACCATCATTCTTCACAGAATTAGAAAAAACAATCCTAAAATTCATATGGAACCAAAAAAGAGCCCACATAGCCAAAGCAAGACTACACAAAAAGAACAAATCTGGAGGCATCACATTACCTGATTTCAAACTATACTCTAAGGCCACAGTCACCAAAACAGCATGGTACTGGTATAAAAATAGACACATGGACCAATGGAACAGAAAGAACCCAGAAATAAGCCCAAATACTTACAGCCAACTGATCTTGGACAAAATAAACAAAAACAAAGTGAGGAAAGGTCACCCTATTCAACAAATGGTGCTAAGACAATTGGCAAGCCACATGTAGGAGAATGAAACTGGATCCTTATCTCTCACCTTATAAAAAAAAAAAAACTCAAGATGGATCAAGGACTGAAATCTAAGACCTGAACCTACAAAACTTCTAGAAGATAACATTGGAAAAACTCTTCTAGACGTTGGCTTAGGCAATGATTTCATGACCAAGAACCCAAGAGCAAATGCAATAAAAACAAAGATAAATAGCTGGGGCTTAATTAAATTAAAGAGCCTTTGCACAACAAAAGGAACAGTCAGCAGAGTAAACAGACAACCCATAGAGTGGGAGACAATCTTCATAATCTATACATCTGACAAAGGACTAATATCCAGAATCTAAAACAAACACAAACAAATTAGGAAAAAACAAACAATCCCATCAAAAAGTGGGCTAAGGACATGAATAGACAATTCTCAAAAGAAGATATACAAATGGTCAACAAACATAGGAAAAAATGCTCAACATCACTAATAGATCAAGAATGCAAATCACAACCAAAATGCGATACCACCTTACTTCTGCAAGAACAGCCATAATCAAAAAATAATAGATGTTGGCATGGAGGTAGTGAACAGGGAATACTTCTACACTGCTGGTGGGAATGTAACTAGTACAAACACTGCAGAAAACTGTGGAGATTCCTTAAAGAACTAAAAGAAGGCCTGGACACAGTGGCTCACACCTGTAATCCCAACACTTTGGGAGGCCGAGGCAGGCAGATCACCTAAGGTCAGGAGTTCGAGACCAGCCTGACCAAAATGGAGAAACCCCACCCCTACTAAAAAAACACAAAATTAGCTGGGCATGGTGGCGCATGCCTGTAATCCCAGCTACTTGGGAGACTGAGGCAAGAGAATCACTTGAACCCAGGAAGTGGAGGCTGCAGTGAGCTGAGATTGCACCATTGCACTCCAGCCTGGGCAATAAGAACAAAACTCTGTCTCAAAAAAAAAAAAAAAGAGCTAAAAGTAGAACTACCATTTGCTCCAGCAATCCCACTCCTGGGTATCCACCCAGAGGAAAAGAAGTCATTACAAGAAAAAGATACTTGCACACACGTTTATAGCAGCACAGTTCACAACTGCAAAAATGTGGAATCAACCTAAATGCCCATCAATCAACGACTGGATAAAGAAACTGTGTGTGTGTGTGTGTGTGTATATGTATGTATATGTATATGAATTAATGGCATTCGCAGCAACCTAGAGGAGATTGGAGACTATTATTCTAAGTGAAGTAATTCAGGAATAGAAAACCAAACATCATACGTTCTCACTAATATATGGGAGCTAAGCTATGAGGACGCAAAGTCATAAGAATGACACAATGGACTTTGGGGACTTGGGGAAAGGGTGGGAAGGGGGTAAGGGATAAAAGACTACAAATTGGGTACAGTGTATACTGCTCGGGTGATGGGTGCAACAAAATCTCACAAATCACCACTGAAGAACTTACTCATGTAACCAAATACCATCTGTTCCCCAATAACTTACGGAAATTAAAAAAAAAAAAAATTTAATAAAAAATAAAAATAAGACCCTGCAGAAGGCTGAGGCAGGCCAATTGCTTGAGTCCAGGAGTTCAAGACCAGCCTAGGCAACATGGAGACACTCCATCTCTACAAAAAATACAAAAAATTAGCCGGACGTGGTGACACAAGCCTGTAGCCCCAGTTACTCAGGAAGCTGAGGTGGGAGAATCACGTGAACCTGGGATGTTGGAGCCAAAATAGCACCACTGCACTCCAGTCTGGGCAATCGTAGTGAGATCCTGTCTCCAAACAAACAAGCAAACAAATACTTCTAGATCTAGGAAAAGACTTAAACAACCATACATAATAGTGGGAGACTTCAACAGCCCAGTGACTAATGCATTAGTCTGACCACTGAGGCAGAAAACTAACAAAGAAATTCTGGACTTAAATTCAACACATGATGAATTGGACCTAACAGACATCTGCAGACTACTTCATCCATCAACCACTGAACATCTACTGTTCTCGCCTGCACGTGGTAGCTACTACAAGATCAACCACACGCTCTGCCATAAAACATGTCTCAATTAATTCAAAAAAAAATCAAAATCATACCAACCATACTCTCAGACCACAGTGTAATAAAAAAATTAATACCATGAAGATCTCTCAGAACCACACAATTACATGGAAATTAAACAACTTACTTCTGAATGATTTTTGAGTAAACAATTAAAGCAGAAATCAAAAAGTTCTTTGAAATAAATGAAAACAGAGTATGAAAATCTCTGGGAACCAGCAAAAAAGTATAAAGAGGAAAGCTTACAACACTAAACACCTACCTCAAAAAATTAGAAAAATCTCAAATCAACAATCTATCACATCTAGAGGAACTAGAAACAAAAGAACAAACTAACCATAAAGATAGCAGAAGAAATAAAAGCAAAGAAGAACTAAATCAAATTAAGACCAAAAAACCATACAAACAATCAGTGAAACAAAAAAGTTGGTTTTCTAAGAGGAAAAACAAGACCAACAGACTGCAAGCCAGATTAACAAAAGAAAGAGAGAGAAGATCCAAATAAACACAATCAAAATGACAAAGGTGACAAGCAACCAATATCACAGAAATACAAAAGTTCCTTAGGGACGATTATGAACACTCCTATTTACACAAACTAGAAAACGTAGAGAAAATGGATAAATTCTTGGAAACCCACAATCTCCCAAGATTGAATCAGGAAGAAATAGAAACCCTGAGCAGACATCAATATTGAATTCTGAAACTGAATCAATAATTAAAAACTTATCAACCAAAAAAATCCCTGGACCACATGGATTTACAGCCGAATTCTATCAGACGTACAAAGAAGAGATGGTATCAATCCTCCTGAAACTATGCCAAAAATCAAGCAGGAACTCACTAAGACTCATTCAAAGGACTCATCACCCTGATACCAAAACCTGGCAAAGACACAAAGAAAAAAGAAAACTACAGACCAATATCCCTGATGAACATAGACACAAAAATCCTCAATAAAATACAGGGCCATTTGCGGTGGCTCACGCCTGTAATCCCAGCACTTTGGGAGGCCAAGGCAGGCGGATCACCTGAGGTCTGGAGTTCGAGACCAGCCTGAGCAAGATGGAGAAACCCCATCTCTACTAAAAAATACAAATTAGACAGGCGTAGTGGTGCATGCCTGTAATCCCAGCTACTCTGGAGGCTGAGGCAGAAGAATGGCTTGAACCTGGGAGGCAGAGGTTGCTGTGAGCCGAGATCGCGCCATTGCACTCCAGCCTGGGCAACAAGAGCGAGACAAGAGCGAAACTCCGCTTCAGAAAAAAAATATATATATATTAGTAAACCAAATACAGCAGCACATCAAAAACTTAATTCACCGTGGTCAAGGAAGTTTCATTCCTGGGATGCACGGTTAGTTCAACATATGCAAATCAATAAATGTGATCCACCACATAAACAGAATTTGAAATAAAAATCTTATGACCATCTCAACAGACATGGAAAAGGCTTTCAACAAAATTCAACATCCCTTCATTTAAAAAAAAAAAACAAAAAAACTCTGAACAAACTAGACATCAAAGGAACATACCTCAAAACAGTAAGAGCCATCTATGACAGCCCCACAGCCAACATCATACTGAATGGGCAAAAAATGGAAGCATTCCCCTTGAGAACTGGAATAAAACAAGGATGCCCACTCTTAAAACTCCTATTTAACACAGTATTGGAAGTCCTCGCCGGAAGAGTAAGGCAAAAGAACGAAATAAAAGGCATCCAAGTAAAAAAAGGAGAAGGCAAACAGTATCTCTTCACGGACAATTTGGTTCTATACCTAGAAAACCTTAAAGGATCCACCGAAGGCTCCTAGAACTGATAAACTACTTGAGTAACGTTTCAGGATACAAAATGAACAAAAACCAGTAGCATTTCTATACACCAGTAACGTTCCAGCTGAGAGCCAAATCAAGAACATAATCCCATTTACAATGGCCACAAAATAAAATAAAATAATAAAATAAAATAAAATACCTAGGGATACATCTAACCAAGGAGATGAAGGATCTCTACAAGGAGAATTACAAAACACTGCTGAAAGAAATCAGAGATGACACAAACAAATGGGAAAACATTTCATGTTCATGAAGTGGAAAAATCAACATCATTAAAATGACCACACTGCCCAAAGCAATCCACAGATTCAACACTATTCCTATTGCGCTACCAACATATTTTTGACAGAACTAGAAAAAAAACTATTCTAAAATTCATATGGAACAAAAAAGGGCCTAAATAGCCAAGGCAATCGTTTAAGTAAAAAGGACAAAGTCAGAGATATCACATTACCCAACTTCAAACTATACTATAAGGCTACTTTAACCAAAAAAATCAAGTTACTGGTACCAAAACAGACGCATAGACCAATGGAACTGAATAGAGAACCCAGAAATAAAGTTGCACACCTACAGCCATCTGATGTTCAACAAAATTGACAAAAGCGATAGGGAAAGGACTCCTTAATTCAACAAATGGTGGTGGGATAGCTGGCTAGTCATATGCAAAAGAATGAAACTGGACCCCTAACTCAAGATGGATTAAAGATTTAAATAGAAGACCTCAAACTGTAGGAATCCCAGAAGAAAACACAGGAAACACCATTCTGGACATCAGCCTTGGGAAAGAATTTATGACTAAAAGCAATTGCAACCAAAAAACTGATGAGTGGGATCTAATTAACTTAAAAAGCTGCTTTTGTACAGCAAAAGAAACTATCAACAGAGTAAACAGACAACCTGCAGGAGAAAATATTTGCAAACTCTGCAGTCGACAAAGGTCCAATATTTAGAATCTGTAAGAAACTTAATTCAAAAAGTAAAAAGCAAATAATCCCATTTTTAAAATCAGCAAAAGACATGAACAAACTTTTATCAAAAGAAGACATACAAGTGGCCAAACATATGAAAAAATGCTCAACATGACTAATCATAAGAGAAATGCAAATCAAAACCACAATAATATACCATTTGTACCAGTCAGAATGACAATTATTAAAAAGTCAGGCCTCAGATTTCTGGACTGATAATGAGCATTGGCTTCAACTTAAAGTTACCAACTTCATTAGTCCCTAACAAGAAAATCAGTCTGTACTTTGAAACTTTGAAGCCAGTCACTGACATCTTTTCCCTAGCTATGACAGTCCTAGATGACATCACCTTCCAGTAGAAAGCTGTTTCATCTACATTGAAAATCTGTTGTTTACAGCAGCTACACTCGTCAATTATCTTAATTAGATCTTCTGATAACTTACTGCAGCTTCTATATCAGCAACTGCTGCTAAGGGGTGGTTTCCTGGCCCACCTGAATTCAGGGCAGACAGCTTTTGTTTCTACTTGCCCATCAGAAACATGATTTTTTGCCTGGGGTCAGAATGTAAAATATCCCTATCCTTCCCCCATCAGCACACGGCTTTTCCTTCTCTCTCTCTCTCTCTCCCTTAGGACAAGTATATCATGTGCAAGGATTGGACGACAATATTTTTAAAGTCAATCCTCCCCAGTTTGAGCTTAGATCAAGGCAATCAATCAAAATCCCAGAAGCCTTTCTGGTGTGTCATTACACATCACTTTGAAAGGTGCATGCCAAAACTGAGAGAAAGTAAGATAACTGACCGCAAAGGAACACAACACAACTTTTTGAGGTGGTAGAAATGTTCTAAATCTTGATTTGGGTGGCAGTTACAGGATTATACACACTTTGTCAAAACTCATCAAACTGCACACTTAGAGAACATGAACTTTATTACATAAAAATATTAATGATCCTATTTTTTAAAACTTCAGCCGGTTTTTCTAGTAGAAATTGACAAGCTGGCAATCTTAGAGTTTGTGTATTTTCTTCAACGCTGCTCAGAACTCTAACGGTAGAATTTGTCCAGAGTTAGCATTTTCTAGGCAGATGCCACAGAACACCAATGATATAAGGGAGTTAAAGATATTAGCAAAAGAATGGTTGATGAAATAGACCATAGACCAAGCAGAGAAAGAAATTTTAAAAGAGGGAGGGGAACTAATGAACAGGGAGAAAGAATAAAGTAGAAACATTTTGCGAACCATTGAAGAGCATATTCCTACAGAAAGATAAGCAATCTTTTTTAAAAATTGACAATTGCGCCTTAGAAATCAAAGAGACTTCATCTTCATGGCTAAGGCCAAGATGAAGCCATCCACATGGTACAGTGATAGAGGCAGCACTATGTTAACAAATCTCATTAATATTAAACCAAAAAAGTAATCTAATGGCTACATGATTCTCCAGGAGTTAAAAGTTTGCTTCAAAGCAGCTCATAATATGGCTCACTTTAAACAAATAAGTCAAAGATCCCCCAAATGAATCCAGTAAACACAAGAATTTTCTATTAGTCCACGCATCTCATTTTCTCAGTATGTGGAACAACTGGAATGTTACTAATTTAACTTAGGCAAAAAGACAATCTGTGAGGCATTGGTCAAGTGAAAATACATGATTTATTTTGGTAAACAATTCATGTTTTATGTCATTTTGTCTTTATTTCCTCTTTTTCTGGTGTTTTACATGAAAATCTTCAGTTATGAATTTTAAATAATTTTTATACTGTCTATTTTTAAAATCCTTACAGTCAAAAAAATCTCATAATTAAAAGTCAATATAAAATACACACACAACACAATTTTCTATTTTCCTGGCTTGGCAAACACAATATAATGTACATAGTTTCATCTGTCTTTGACATACTGTGAATTTTAACACCTCAGAGTATCATCATAAAGGTAATGTTTTTAATCAAAGGCCCCCAAAAATGTTATTCTTGACTGACTGCCTTTAGAGCATGCACTCTTCTAGTTGCTTGGGAATTTTGTGGAGAACAAGTCACCCACAAAGTACCTCTCGTGGATGTTAAGAGGGAGGATTTCTCATGTGCTTAGGCAGTCATACTCTGGAATTACCTTTTTTAAAATAAGCAAGTAGCAAATGCAATCTGGTTTTCCTATTGCTATGTTTTGGATATGTCCCCTCCAAAATTCAGGTGCTGAATCTAAATGGTCAATGTCATGTATTAAAAGGTGGGGTACTTTCAGAAGTTTGAGGTTATAGTGATCTATGATCACCACGCCACCACACTCCAACCTCGACAAGATTAAGACCCTTTAAAAAAAAGTCAGGCCTTTAAGAGGTAATTAGGTCATGAGGGTTCCTCACCTTGTGAATGGGATTAAGGCCCTAATAAAAGAGATTTCACCCTTGTCCTTTCACAATGTGAAAACACAGCAATCCTCAACCACCAGAGGATATAGCAACAAGGCACTATCTTGGAGCCACAGAGCAGCCCTTATTGGACAACCAAACCTGCTGGCAGCTTGATCGTGGACTTCGTAGCCTCTAGAACTGTGAGTAAATAAATTTTTCTTCTGTATAAATTACCCAGTCTATGGCATTTTGTTATAGCAGCACAAACAAACTTAAGACATCTATCATTTGACTATCTCATTAAGTAGGGAAGAGCATAATCTCCTATTATACTGACAATGGAAATATACTTAATCAAAGATAAAAGCAATCATTTTTCAGCGGGGCGTGGTGGCTCAAGCCTGTAATCCCAGCACTTTGGGAGGCCGAGACGGTGGATCACAAGGTCAGGAGATCAAGACCATCCTGGCTAACATGAGGAAATCCCGTCTCTACTAAAAAATACAAAAAACTAGCCAGGTGAGGTGGTGGGCGCCTGTAGTCCCAGCTACTCGGGAGGCTGAGGCAGGAGAATGGTGTGAACCCGGGAGGCGGAGCTTACAGTGAGCCGAGATCCGGCCACTGCAGTCCAGCCTGGGCGACAGAGCGAGACTCCGTCTCAAAAAAAAAAAAAAAGCAACCATTTTTGAACATTAGGATATGCCCTTTTTTTTTCCACTGACATCAAATTCTCTAACACTTCAAAACAGTAAGCTTGTTTTATCTCATTTTTGTTGTTTCCTGTTCAATGTAAGAATTTCCAGCCAGAAACAGTGGCTCATACCTGCAATTCCAGGTCTTTGGGAGGAATTGCTTTGGGAGGCCGAGGTGAAAGGACTGCTTGAGGCCAGGAATTCAAAACTACCCTGGGCAACGTAGCGAGATCCTGTCTCTATAAAACATTTTAAAATTAGCCAGGCATAGTAATGGGTGCCTGTAGTCCTAGCTACTGAGGAGGGTGACAGAGGAGAATCCCTTGAGCCCAGGAGTATGAGGTTATAGCAAGTTACCACTGTGTCACTGCACTCCAGCCTGGACTACACAGCAAGACCCTGTCTCTTAAAAAAATAAAAAAGGAAAAAATAATTCTGTCAAAAATTTTTCCTAGCTCTCATTACAAAGTTTTCTAAATATTGAGGGGAGGTAGAGATTCTGTACAGACTAGTCTCCATTTTCTTCAAATTCTTCCTAATATTTTATAATTTCAAGAATAAGTTACATTTCAAATTATACCACAGACAATGCTAATATGGTGATAAATTATTTAATATTCTTATCATTTAGAGATGCATGCTAAAAGTTAGGAATATATCTGAGATTATTTCAAAATAATAAAGGATGCAGTATATGTAGGGGAATATATTACGTAAGATTGCCCAAGGAATTAATAATTGTTGAAACTGAGTGATGAATACACAGAGGTTCACTTTCTCTACTTTGCTAAACTATGTTTAAAGTTCTCCATA
>NW_012116810.1:29335-51711 GCF_000951035.1 Colobus angolensis palliatus | reverse complement strand
TTTTTTAAATGTGGGCATCTGTGTGTGTATGTGTGTGTTTGCATATGTGTGTACTTCTACCAAAAACTGACAGACTTTGTTTCATTCACTGCTTTATCCCCAGCACAAAAAACTGTACCTGGAACATAATAAGAACAACACATACTTGCTGCATGTAAAGGTTTTGGCATTCCAGACAACAGAGTTTCCCTTGGGGCATGATTCTCTCTGTGCTTTTGTTTCATAAGGTTTCTCAAATAAACATTCAGTTTTTTCTGTTATTGGGGGAAAACATTTAAAATTGCAACTTACATAACAAAATTAAAATTTATTTGCCTGATTCAATAATTATTTCATGAAATGCATTCAATAAAATCATTTTATACACTGAAAAAAGAAAGGCCTCTTCTATACTTTGAATGAATAAACTGGCAACAGCAATCAGAAATAGTAAAAACAGGCTGGGTACAGTGGTTCATGCCTGTAATCCCAGCACTTTGGGAGGCCTAGGCGGGAGGATCACAAGGTCAGGAGATCAAGACCATCCTGGCTAACATGGTGAAACCCCGTCTCTACTAAAAATACAAAAGCTTAGCCAGGCGTGCTGGCGGGTGCCTATAGTCCCAGCTACTCAGGAGGCTAAGGCAAGAGAATGACATGAACCCAGGAGTCAGAGCTTGCAGTAAGCCGAGAATACCCCTCTGCACTCCAGCCTGGGTGACAGAGCGAGACTCCGTCTCAAAAAAGAAAAAAGGAAATAGTAAAAACAATAACCTGTTAATCAGTCTTATCCTTGTGAGTGAATTCTGTTGCTGAACAATAACATAGCCTTACTATCTTTAGGAAAGCTAACACTTCTAAAATGAATCTTTAAAACTGGTACAAAAAAGTATAAAATCAGTTTTTAAAAAATGAGTCCATTATATTCATTCAATATACACTTACTGAATTTGTAGACAATAAGTTACCTGCTAGGGTAATCCAAAAAAAGATTACGTTATAGCCCTTGATAACCAAGAGGCTCCCAATCTAGTGGGAAAGACAGATGAATAAAAGCTAAATGAAACATAAAAATAAAGGTAGCTGACATTTGTTAGGTTCTTTTTTTGGCATTGTGCTGACACTTAACAAGCATTTTCTTTCTTTTTTTTTTTTTTTTTTTGAGAGTGTCTCACTCTGTCGCCTAGGCTGGAGTGCAGTGGTACAATCTCAGCTCACTGCAACCTCCACCTCCCAGGTTCAAGCAATCCTCCCACCTCAACCTCCCAAGTAGCTGGGATTACATGTGTGCACCAACATGCCTGGCTAATTTTTGTATTTTTAGTAGAGATGGGGTTTCAACATGTTGGTCAGGCTAGTCTCAAATTCCTGGCCTCAAGTGATCCACCCACCTAGGCATCCTAAAGTGCTGGGATTATAGGCATGAGCCACCACACCTGGCCAAACAAGCATTTTCTTATTTAATCCCAATAACAACATTTTTGGTAGTTACTATGATATTCTCAGTTTTTAGAAAAGAAAACATTAAGACTTAAATGACTTTCTCAGTCACTTGGGTCATAAAAGGCAAAACAGAATCAAACAAAATAAACCCTGTCCCAGATACAATATGGTGTCCCTCATTGTTAGGATGCTAGTAAACACCAAAGTGGACTCTTATCATTTCCATCAGTTACTATCAAGTATAACATAATAGTCACCTTTTTTAAGGTAGATATCCTTTTGGAAGTGTTTCCAGGAATTTCTTATCTTCAACTCAACTAGTTATCTCTACTTTGAAATACACTATTACAGCCACTAACCTATAAGCCTCTAGAGCACAGAATTCAGTAGCTTCTCTTCTCCCAGTGCTATACAATGTATGCACTCAAGAAATATTAAACAGATGAACTTTTAGCTTGTTTTATGCTTCCTAAATTCCAAATCACTATATCATATTACATAATAGTTGGTCTAGGTCAATAGCAATTTCATTTATGTTATTAGGAAAATGTGGTATGGGAGAATCAGAGGAATAAAATTCTGAAGTGCTAAATTATGGTGGTTATGCTAATTGGGGAACACTGCTGACCGTAGAAGATGACCAAGATACTCTTCCTCCAGGGACTTCTTCCTAATCTTCTAAATGTCCCATAAGCCAAATTTCGTAAGAGAACTAGAAATGTGCAAAACTAGGGGGTAGTTTTGTTTCTTGCAAAAATTTGGTGATAAAGATCTGAGCTAAAAATAGTGAGAATGACGGAAAAGAATTCAAGAGATATTTCAGAAGCAGAATCATTTCTCACTACATGCAAGACAAAAATCATAACTAACTGTGGAACCTAAGATATTCTCAGTCATCTCATTTCTGTTTCCTACAGCCTAGCCAGAGAGAACTACTCCTTAAAGGTCCTGAATTCTCACATAACATTTTAAAACTCCCACAATAACTGTAATATAGGCCGGCGCAGTGGCTCACGCCTGTAATCCCAGCACTTTGGGAGGCCGAGGCGGGCGGATCACCTGAGGTCAGGAGTTCGAGCCTGGCCAATACGGTGAAACCCCGTCTCTACTAAAAATACAAAAATCAGCCAGGCATGGTGGCGGGCGCCTGTAATCCCAGGTACTCGGGAGGCTGAGGCAGGAGAATCGCTTGAACCCAGGAGACAGAGGTTGCAGTGAGCCGAGATCACGCCACTGCACTCTAGCCTGGGCGACAAGAGCAAAACTCCATCTCCAAAAAGTAATAACAACAACCGTAATATAAAAAGCAGATAGTGTGCAGTCACTTGTATGTTACAGAAGAAACAGACAGTAGAACACAGGAATGGGAAAGGCACTCAAATTTTGTGTTGGAAAATGAACCAATGAAGATAATGCAGAAGACCTTCATAACTGATTTGAGAAGGGACTAGCAACTATCTCTTGGTGATGAGATGATACAGGCCCTACCTCTATATCACCATATTCTCTTACAACATGATCTTCCCCTTATCTCTGCCTGTCAAAATTAACCACTTGCTTAAAGACACCATCAAAAATCTTCTCTGGGCAATTTACAGATATCACCTCCTCACTTCTACCATTGTCCCCACACAAGTACACACACATACACAAAGAACTAGTCCCACTGTCTACTATGGTCCCACGGCACTTGGCACCTGCCTCTATTATAGTACTTAGTACAGTGAGTCATTATTCCTTTCATTATGATGTTCTGTATGAGAATATCACTAGAGCTAGAATATGAATTCCACAAGGATATGGATCATATCTTATTTAGCCTATTTCCATTAAATACCTACCACAGAACCTCACACACTACTGTTTAAATAACTTCTATCTAATAAACAAATGAATAAACAAATGAAAACAAATTTGTTTCTAACTCCTGGAGAGCTAAAGGAACCTCAAAATGTCTGTGACTTAGACAGTGCCTTTATGGGAAAAAAAATCTATCTTCCTATATAAACACTTATGGCTAACCATGACCTGCTTCAACTTAAATCAGTTTCGCTACCACAGCAATAAAAAAATACACATATATGGCTAGAAGTTGATGGAAAGGCCAAAAGCATCCCTACCAGGGCTGAAATGGCCAATGGGGATATTCCAAATTTCATGGTTGCAAAATGACCCAATTAATCTTAGATTTCAGTTAACTGAACAAAGACAAGGTTCACTGGAGCTCAAGTCATCATTCCAAGTGACTCTAAGCTGTTAGTCCCTGTGTTAATGGAGCCTGTTACACAGCCCAGTATTAGAAAACACTGGAGCTCGGAAGGAGCATGCTACTCCATGCACATTTCCCAAGTATCCTCACAATAAACTTCTATTACTGAAGACAATCTATGTAGTTCTCTACCTTGAGTCTTAAAAGACCTAAGTAACAGTAAATAATACAGGAAACCAAGCAAAGGAAAGAATCACACACCAAATGTGAATTGTAAAAAGTGACAATGCCAATTAGTAAAGATTAGGTGTCCCAGGCACGGTGGCTCACGCCTGTAATCCCAGCACTTTGGGAGGTGGAGGCAGGCGGATCACGAGGTCAGGAGATGGAGACCATCCTGGCTAACATGGTGAAACCCTGTCTCTCCTAAAAATACAAAAAATTAGCCAGGTGTGGTGGTGGGCACCTGTAGTCCCAGCTACTCGGGAGGCTGAGGCACAAGAATGGTGTGAACCCAGGAGGCGGAGCTTGCAGTGAGCCAAGATCGCGCCACTGCACTCCAGCCTGGGCAAGAGAGAGAGACTCCATCTCAAAAAAGAAAAAAAAAAAAAAGATTAGGTGGAAGGTGCGGATTCAGTTCTGAACATAAGGCCTTTAAGGAGACAGTAATCAAATATTTGGGTTTTTGTTTTTGGGGGTTTTTGTTTTGTTTTGGAGACAGAGTCTTACTCTGTTGCCCAGGCTGGAGTACAATGGCATGATCTTGGCTCACTGCAACCTCTGCCTCCCCGGTCCAAATAATTCTTGTGCCCCAGCCTCCCGAGTAGCTGGGATTACAGGAGCACACCACCATGCTCGGTTAATTTTTTGTATTTTTAGTAGGGATGGGGTTTCGCCATGTTGGCCAGGCTGGTCTCAAACTCCTGGCCTCAAGAGATCCAGCCGCCTCAGGCTCCCAAAGTATTGGGATTACAGACGTGAGCCACTGTACCCGGCCAATAATCAAATGTTAATTTAGGAGACTGGAAATAATGAATAAGACTGAGTACAAAAATTCCAAGTCTCAATAGTATTTGTGGATCATTTCAATCAAATTGAAGCCATTAGAGTAGATAAACTCACCAAGGAAATAATTATGTAAAATAAATAAAGGAGGAAAAGATAGAAAATGCAAAGTCACTGTCAATTATGAACTATGAAGATCAGTTCGTAACTGAACATAAAGCAGGCAGAGAAACAAAGGCAACAGGAGAATCAAAATGCCAGAGAAAACTTCAAGAAACAGATATGAGGAATGTTAAGAACAGAGAAAAAGTTTCTGGTCTTGCCAAAACAATGACTAATTTGCAACCTACAGTAGTTTCATTAATAAACAAGGCCTGAGCATGCTGGAAGGCTGAAACAGAATACACTCGTAAAAACAGATTTTTAAACTGGGGGGCAAAAGTGTGTTTACAGGAATAAAGTCCTAAGAGCTATGAAAAGGGACATGTTCAAAGGTCAGATGAGATGAAGAAGAGAAGAAATTGTCCTTCTGTGACAGAAGCAAAAATTATGTAGAACAATAATCAAATGAAATTAAGATGAAAGTACATAACGCAGTACCTCTTCCTACCAGCCACTGTATTTCAATCTTCTCTACAAAGTAGCAGAAAGCATCTGTGTTAAATTATATGAAAACATGAGGGTAGGACAGGAAAGAAAGTGTAAAGTGAGAGGACTACAGCTGTTTCTAAAAAGTCTGCAACCACCAAAACACATGAAACAGCTCGGTCAGTCAAAAAGGCCTTAGGGTAGAAAAAATGAAGGGACTATATTTGGTCCTGTTTCTTTATTTTCTCTGTTTCCAACCTTGGAACAGCAGTTTGCACATTTGTGGACAGGTTGCAACTTCTGCTAAGAATGTCTCTTCAGCTTTGAAGAGACTCAGGAAAAGCTGAGAAGAAAGGAGAGAGCTGTTTATGATTGGCTAAAGGCTTTTTTAAATTGTTATTGTGGCGGAATATACACAACATAAAGTTTACCATTTTAACATGTACAATTCAGTGATCTGTACATTCAGCTGTTGTGCAACAATCACTGTTATCCATTTCCCAAACTTTTTCATCATCTGTAATATGGTGATCTAATAAGAAATATACATTCCCGGCACACTGCCCCTAAAACCTTTGGAATTTCCTGAATGATAATGGTGGAAGGATTATCTGTTGCTATTCATAATAAGTCCCTTTCAAATAAATTTGAGCTTATGCTAATGAGATGACTCTTGGTAGGCCCCTACAAAGCTGCAGGGGAGTGGGTAGGGAAGCTGGTCACCCAAGAAACCAATCATGTAATTACATGGTCAGAACTTTCAGCCCCACCTCCAGGGAGGGGAGAAGGACTGGCGTCTGACCTAATCACAAAGGGCCAATAATTTAATCAATCATACCTATGGGGTGAAGCCTCCACAAAAACCCTAAATGATGGGACTCAGAGAATTTCTTCTGGATCAATGAACACATCCACGTGCTGAAAGGGTGATGCACCCCAACTCCATGGGGACATAAGCTCCTGCACTGGGGACCCTTCCAGACCTCACCCTATGTGCCTTTTCATCTGTATATCCTTTATAATAAACTGGTAATAGTAAGTAAAGTGTTTCCCTGCATTCAATGAACCATTGTAGCCAATGATTGAACCTGATTTGTAGCCACATCAGAAGTACCAGAGGCCTGGGACTTGCAACTGGCATCTGAAGTGGTGGAAGTCTTATATAACTCAGCCCTTAACCTGTGGTGTCTGACACTAACTCCAGGGAGTTAGCATCAAAATTGAATTAAATGCTAGGACAGAGAACTGGGAGCTGTGGGGGGAAAACCCCACGTATTTGGTGTCAGAAGTCTTGTAAGTGTAGAAAAAGTTATTTATCATCTCCAACCAAAACTCTATACCCATTAAATAACTTTCCATATTCCACTTCCCCATAGTCCCTGGTAACCACCATTCTGCTTTCTATCTGGTTCTATGACTTTGACTATTCTAGTGGAATTATACAAATTTGTCCTTTTGTGTGTACTTTACTTCACTTAGTATGATATTTTCAAGGTTCATCCATGTTGCAACATGTGTCAGAATGCTATCCCTTTTTAAGTCTGAATAATACTCCATTGTGTATATACACCACGTTTTATTTATCCATTCATCCGCTGATGGACATGTGGGGTGCTTCCACCTCTGGGCTGTTGTACATAATGCTGCTATGAATACAGGCACACAAATATCTCGAGACCCTGCTTTCAATTCTTTTGGGTATTGTATTCATCCATTCTGGTGCTGCTATAAAGAAATACCTGAGACTGGGTAATGCATAAAGAAAAGAGGTTTAATTGACTTATGGTTCTGCAGGCTATACAGGAAGCATAGCAGCTTCTGCTCTGCTTTTGGGGAAGCCTCAGGAAGCTTCCAATCATGGAAGGCAAAGGGGGAGTAGCACTTCACATGGCCACATGGCTGGAGCAGGAGGAAGAGAGAGAGCAAGACAGGGACGTGCTACACACTTAGAAACAACCAGATCTCGTGAGAACCCTCTCACAAGACCAGCACTGGGGGATGGTGCTAAACCATTCATGAGAAACTGCCCTCATGATCCAATCACCTGCCACCAGGTCCCACCTCCAACACTGGAGATTACAATTTGACATGAGATTTGGGAGGGGATACAGATCCAAAGCATATCAGGTATATACCCAGAAGTGGAATTACTGAGTCACATGGTAATTCTATGTTTATAATTTCTTGAGGAATTGCTAAAATGTTTCCCACAGCGGGTGCACTATTTCACTCTCCCACCAGCAATGCACAAGGGCTCCAATTGTTTCACATCCTCACCAACACTTGTGATTTTATGCCGGTTTTTTTTTTTTTTAATAATAGCCATCCTAAAGACTATGAAGTGGCATCTCGTTGTCGTTTCGATTGCATTTCCCTGATAACTACTGATGTCAAGCATCTTTTCATGTGCTTACTGGCCAATGTATATATCTTCTTTGGAGAAATCTCTATTCAAGTTCCTTGCCCACTTTTTATTTATTTGTTTTGGTGAAAAGCTTTTTAAAAAAGACACAAAGGAAGGCTTTCTATACAATCAGATCTAGCTCTCTAGTCAAAAGTAATTGGTGATATAGTTTGCATGTTTGTCCCCTCCAAACCTCATGTTGAAATGCGATTCCCAATGTTGGAGATGGGACCTAGTAGGAGGTGTTTGGGTCATGGGGGAGGATCCTTCATGAATGGCTTGGTGTTGTCCCCTTAGCGATAAGTGAGTTCTCGCTCTATTAATTCACAAGAGAGTTGGCTGTTTAAAGAGCTTGGCACCTCCTCTTCTCTCTTGGTCCCTCTCTCTTCCCATGTGACACACCTGCTCCCCCATGCCTTCTGCCATGAGTAAAAGCTTCCTGAAGCGTCACTAGAAACTAAGCTGATGCTGGTGCCATGCTTGTACAACCTGCAGAACCATGAGCCAAGTAAATCTTTCTTCATAAATTACCCAGTCTCAGGCATTCCTTTATACTAGCAGCACAAAACAGACTAATACATTGGTATCTGCCCTCTAGATCTCTTAGGAAACTAATCATGGAGAAGAGGCACTGGTAAGAGTGCTAACCCAGCAAAAGAGAAAAAACTTCTAACCCCGAGAACAGAGATTTCTTCTTCATAAAGTGCCTTCCACCTGATTTCAGCTCTGTAACTGTCAATCTCTTTTTCTCTTCTGGCAGATTTCCCTATCACTAAAGTATAGGTTTTAATGACCACACTGCTGTTAGCTGTATCACTACTAATAGCAGCTATTTAATGAGTCATAAGTGTTACTGATATGTGCTAGGTATGACCCTTCATCTCATATGTGAAATCTCATTTAAAATTAAGTCCTACTAATGATGCAGAGAGGATTATCATGGTTCCTACACAAGGATGATATGCAAATTAATTAAGTGTTCAATTTAAGGAAAAAAAAGAAACCTCTTCCACCCTAGCAGTTTCACTTTAAATACTGTTTTTAAAAAAAAAAAAAAAAAAGTCATACATCTTTAAAACACATGAAAGGTTTTCATCCTTTAGTCCTTCAATATAATGTTATTAAACAATATCAACAAGTCTCAAAGTTAGCATTAAATAATAAGCATTTTCTAAATTATACATTGAGGAGTCTGATCTTGAATCCACAAAATAAAACATCTTTTCTTCATCAACTACAGGAAATACACTTTTACCTCAAACTAGTAAAATTAAAGGTTTCTTTGCTGTTGTTGTTGCTGTTTTTGAGACAAAGTCTTGGTCTGTCACCCAGGCTGCAGTGCAGTGGCACTGCAGCCTCCGCCTCCCAAGTTCAAGCAATTCTCCTGCCTCAGCCTCCCGAGTAGCTGGGATTACAGGCATGGGACACCATACCCAGCTAATTTTTGTATTTGTAGTAGGGACAGGGTTTGACCATGTTGGCCAGCCTGTTGTTGAACTTCTGACCTCAAGTGATCCGGCCACCTCAACCTACCAAAGTGCTGGGATTACAGGGGTGAGCCACCGGGCCCAGCCATTTTTTTTTAATCCTGCTCCCTTTTGCCTTTTAAAAGCTCAACATTTTACAAATATTTAGCAAATGTTTAGCTCTGAAGTAATAAAGTTGATTTTTCTTAAAAAAAAAAAATCAACTAGAACTAGAAGTGAACATTGTCTTATTATACTCTTAGAAAGTTATGTGTTTCTCATGAAAAAAATGCTCATCATGATTGGCCATCAGAGAAATGCAAATCAAAACCACAATGAGATACCATTTCACACCAGTTAGAATGGTGATCATTAAAAAGTCAGGAAACAACAGGTGCTGGAGAGGATGTGGAGAAATAGGAACACTTTTACACTGTTCGTGGGACTGTAAACTAGTTCAACCATTGTGGAAGACAGTGTGGCGATTCCTCAAGGATCTAGAACTAGAAATACCATTTGACCCAGCCATCCCATTACTGGCTATATACCCAAAGGTTTATAAATCATGCTGCTATAAAGACATGCACACATATGTTTACTGCGGCACTATTCACAATAACAAAGACTTGGAACCAACCTAAATATCCATCAATGATAGACTGGATTAAGAAAATGTGGCACATATACACCATGGAATACTATGCAGCCATAAGAAAGGATGAGCTCATGTCCTTTGTAGGGACATGGATGAAGCTGGAAACGATCATTTTGAGCCAACTATCGCAAGAACAGAAAACCAAACACTGCATGTTCTCACTCATAGGGGGGAATTGAACAATGAGAACACTTGGACACTGGGTGGGGAACGATACACACCAGGGCCTGTCATGGAGTTGGGGGAGTGCAGAGGAATAGCATTAGGAGATATACTTAATGTAAATGACGAGTTAATGGGTGCAGCACACCAACACGGCGCATGTATACATATGTAACAAACCTGCACATTGTGCACATGTACCCTAGAACTTAAAGTGTAATAAAAAATTTTTAAAAAGGGAAGTTACGTGTTTCTTCAAAAGATGCTGACAATGTCAGACACGTTTTTTAAACAGTTTGGAAACTGTCTTTAGCGACAAATGCTGTAAAATCAATATTTCATTTAATCTTCACAAAACTCAAGGAGAAGGTAGTATATAACTTCCATTTTACAAGTATATTCAGACAGAAAAGCTAAATAACTTGCCCACCACTGCATTTCAGTAAATGGCAGAGCTGAGATTAGAGCCAACATCTATCAGACTCTAAAGCACTAGCTCTTAATTGCTTTACTTTGTATCACTGTTTTGATACAAAATAGATGTAATCTGATGATTTCACAGTGTATTTACTTTTATAAAACAGTATTAAATTTATGGGGTTTAATTAATTATTGGTACCATAAAAACCTGAAACCACCTAAGAAAATAAATGCTCTGCAATAGACAGAAGAACTTTTTTAATTAAATGAAAGTCTTGTTTTTTAACTCTATCATACTATTTCCTCTTAAGCTGGGCTCTTTGCCCAAAAGTACTCTAAAATTATAATTTTCTGGCAAGGAGTTTTAAAAGAAAAGAAGCTGAAATTTTCTCTTCTTCCTTCTCCCTTGGACTCTAATTTTTATTATCTAAGAATTTTCTCCACTTATCATAAACTGGAAAGTGATATGATTTCTTTGCATTTCTTGTAACAAACCTATACAAAGTTAACGAACACTGCAACATACTCCCTACTCCTAAGACATGTTACTACATTCACTTTCTTAATTATTAATTATTCAAAAATCACAAATTCAGAAAATATAGACAAATTTGAAAATGGTCTAACATATTCATGTCCTATTAAAATAAATTTGAAAATGCCCTAACATATTCATGTCCTAGTAAAATAAAAATTAAAAATAATTTCATTAGAAAGATGGACACCTATAAGGCTCATACATTTTAATCCAGTTCATTGTAAGTATTCTGAAATAACCATACCTAGATTTGAGAACTAAAAAAGGGCAACTGAATCTTTAATTGATTTTTTCTTTTTTTTTGAGACAGAGTCTCTCTCTGTCACCCAGGCAGGAGAGTAGTGGCGCGATCTCCGCTCACTGCAACCTCCACCTCCTAGGTTCAAGGGATTCTCCTGCCTCAGCCTCCCGAGTAGCTAGGACTACAGGTATCCGCCACCACGCCTGGCTAATTTTTTTTTTTTTTTTGTATTTTTAGTAGAGACAGGGTTTCACCATGTTGGTCAGGCTGGTCTCGAACTCCCGACCTCAGGTGATCCACCTGCCTCAGCCTCCCAAAGTTCTGGCATTATTCATGAGCCACCACACCCGGCCTTTTGTTTGTTTGTTTGTCACCCAAGCTGCAGTCCAAGCTGGAGTGAAGTGGTATAATTACAAGTCACTGCAGCACAACCTCCTAGGCTCAAGCAATCCTCTGACCTGAGCCTCCCAAGTCACTACGACTAAAGGCATGCGCCACCATGCCCAGCCAATATTTTGTTTGTTGTAGAGATAGGGTCTCACCAGGTCACCCAAGCTGGAGTGCAGTGGTACAATCACAGCCTGCTGTAGCCACAACCCCCCTGGCTCAGGTAATCCTCCCACATCAGCCTCCCATGTACTGGGACTACAAGCATGAAAAACTATACCTGGCAAATTTTTGTAGAGTGTAGTGTAGTGTAGTGTAGTGTAGTGTAGTGTAGTGTAGTGTAGTTTAGTTTAGTTTAGTTTGAGACAAGGTCTCACTCTGTAGCCCAGGCTGGGGTGCGGTGGCATGATCACGACTCAGTGGAACCTCAACGTCCCGAGCTCAGGTGATGCTCCCATCTCAGCCTCCTGGCTGGGACCACAGGTGTGCACCACCATGCTCAGCTAATTTTTGTATTTTTTTGTAGAGACCAGGTTTTGCCGTGTTGCCCAGGCTGGTCTCGAACTCCTAGGCTCAAGCAATCTGCCTGCCTCGGCCTCCCAAGTGCTGGGATTAGCGCATGAGCTACTGCACCCAGCCTAAAATCTACTCTTATCAACAGTGGTGTTATTTGTCTTGGATTATTTTATTTTCTATCTTTTTCATTTAAAATGACACTAGGTGCTCTGAAATACTACATGGTGAGAAAAAAGTGAGACAGTGTATTAGGATTATAGTGGGTCAAAGAGCAACCAGAGCAAATAGGAAGAACATAAAGATAAAAGTCTGCTCTAAATAGTCTGTATCACGTAATTTGAATTTATATATGCCCAATTTCTGACTCAAACTTAGAAAATAAATGTGTAGCGGAGAGACTATCCAGAGAAAGGAGCTCAAAACCACCAGTGCCATCACATTTTTTGGCAGAATATCCCAGAGTTTGAGAGAAAAAATCAGTTATTCTATCTATGAATAAAATGCTATTAAAAATAACAGGATAGGATATTAGTCTCCAGGTTAGGATCTTGAAATACCATTTCTCACTAAGAGAAACCAAGGCTTCTTGGAGAAATGGATGATTCCAGATCTGGGACAAGAAATATACAAGATGGGCCCCAAATACCAAAGCAGACAACAAGGAAACTATCAAAAACCACTAGGATTATGTTATCTCCTGAAGAGACTCCCATTAACCAAAGATGAGACAATTTGCCCTTCAATGAAAGTAATTCCAATGGATTAAATCCATCAAGTATGTTTAAATCCATCTTCTCATAATGGCATTTAAAAGAAAAAACAATGGCCACCTTTGGAGGAAGACAGGGAACTAATTCCTTATCTTGAAAACTAATAAGTAAGAGGAAAGAAGCAAACATTTATCCTGTCTTTCCTTTATCAACAATACCACTGGGTAACTGAACAGAAGATGAGGGGAAGTTACTTTTTATAAAAACATTCCAATTAATAAATGAAAGCAAAATGATGTATTTAGAATTTCATTATTTTGCAACACCCACTAACCATCCACAGCCGCTAACATCACAAAAAAGAAAGATATTAGACATTAAGATATTCCCATGGTCTTGCCAAACCCCACCTATATATATATATATCACAACGCCTGAGGGATCAAACTTGAGTCTGCTCCATCTCTGGATCCAGTTGCACGTTTGCAGAAAATATAGAAGACAAAGGACCATGTTGAACTGACCTATATTAAGCAATCAGCAAAATCCAGACTCTGGGAAAACAGTTCAAACAACCTGGGTTCTCCAACAGGAAAAGGAAAAGGATGGAGGACTAAACTAAAGATTAAAAGTGACAACTCATATCAAAACTACTTTTTGGGCTCGGTGCTGTGGCTCATGCCTATAATCCCAACACTTCAGGGGGCCAAGGCAGGACCACTTGAGCCCAGGAGTTCAAGACCAGCCTGAGCAACATGGCAAGACCCCGTGTCTACAAATACACAAATTACCTGGGCATGGTGGCCGATGCCTGTAGTCCCAGCTCCTCAGGAGGCTGAGGCAGGAGGATCCCTTGAGATCAGGAGAGTCAGGCTGTAATGAGCTGAGATTGCACTACTGCACTCCAGCCTAGGTGACAGGGCAAGATCTTGTTTCAAAAGAAAACACACACACACACACACACACACACACAACCTACTACTTCTTTTTGTTCCTTTCTTTTTTTTTTCCTGAGACAGTGTTTCCCTCTTGTTGCCCAGGCTGGAGTACAATGGCACGATCTCAGCTCACTGCAACCTCTACCTCCTGGGTTCAAGGAACTCTTCTGCCTCAGCCTCCTGAGTAGCTGGGATTACAGGCGGCCACCACCATGCCTAGCTAATTTTTGTATTTTTAGTAGAGATGGGGTTTTGCCATGCTGGTCAGGCTGGTTTCGATCTCCTGACCTCAGGTGATCCGCCCACCTCGGCCTCCCAAAGTGCTGGGATTACAGGTGTGAGCCACCACATCTGGCCAAAACCTACTATTTCTTAATCATCAAGACTAACCAGAGAATCTAGCAATGCACATTTGGGTTACTACTACACAAGCCAGGAAAATGATTAGTTACAATGAAAGGCCACTGTGATCTATTTCTCAACCTGAGGTGTGATTACAAAGGTATCTGCCTTATAATAATTCACCAAGCCACACACATGTTTTGTACTAATGTTCTATTTTGCAATAAAAAGTTTTTTTTTAATAGCAGGTTACCAGCACCCCTGAACATTTCAACACCTTAAAAAGGCTAGATATGTTTTCCATTCTCTACTCTGAGTGAAAACAATAGGATAAAAATAGAAATCAGGCCAGGCATGGCGGCTCATGCCTGTAATCCCAGCACTTTGGGAGGCTGAGGTGGGTGGACCACCTGAGGTCAGGAGTTCGAAACCAGCCTGGCCAATATGGTGAAACCCCATCTCTACTAAAAATATAAAAATTAGCTGGGCGTGGTGGCATGCGCCTGTAGTCCCAGAGGCTTGGGAGGCTGAGGCAGGAGAATCGCTTGAACCCAGGAGGCGGATACTGCAGTGAGCCAAGATTGCGCCATTGCATTCCAGCCTGGGCGAGAGAGGAAGACTCCATCTCAAAAAAAAAAAAAAAAATAGAAATCAGTGCGCATCATTTCCTCCCTACCCACTTCCTCTTCTAAAGGAACCACTTAATACCATATTTTAGGCCAATCAGATTCACTTTCTTGGGATTATGAAATTCCAAGAAAGAGATTTATAGATATTTAAACCTGTTCTTCTCCCAGACTTTCCTCATTCCCCAAGTTGTTTCAACCCAAAACATAGGAGCCAGGATTGATACTTTTTTTTTTCCTCATTCCCCACATCTAGTCTATCAGTAAGTCCTTCATTCATAACTCCAAAACATCACAAATCTCTCTACTTCTATCTCCACTGACTCTACCATCTCAAACCACAAACTATTCAAATAGTTTCCTAACTTGTTTCTCTTTTATTCTTAACCCTCTACAATCTACTCTACCCAAAGCAGCCAAAAAGATCTTTTAAAAACACAAACTGCTTAAAATCATGCTTAAAAACCTTTAACAACAGCACACAGAGCTCTGACTTAAATCCAAATTCCTTTCCATGGCCGGCATCACTGAATCCGTGCCCATCTCTCTGACCTCATCTCTAGCTACTGTCCTCTTCTCCAATCCAGGCACATTGGTCTCATTTCAATTCCTCCCACACATTAAGCTCTTTCCCACCTCCAGGCCTTCTCATAGCTTTCCCCTCTGACTGGAATACTTTTCCCTTGCTACTCACATGGATAATTTCTCAATGTCAGGTCACAACTTAAATATCACCTTCTCAGAGAAACCTCTGCCAACTGCCCTATTAAGCAGGTTCCACCATCTTTCTCTACACACTACTTATATTTTTCATAGCTCAAGCTCCAACAAGAGTCTATGTTATATGAGGGCAAAGAGCCCATCTGTTTCATTCACCAGTGAGCATCTGGAATGTGGAAAACAATTAATAATTACTGAATGTAGGAATAAATGAGGAAATGAAGTAAAGGCTGAATGCCAATTTTGCCATGAGTAGTGATCAGTAAATAAAGAAAGCCAGTTTTCAGAAAAAAAGAGAACACAGCAACACAACAGAGAACAGGAGACTATGTGGCTTGGTTCCAAAAACAAAGAGTCAAGAAAATTAGCTGGCAATTATAAATTATAAATATATGTGTATGTGTATGTGTATCAAGATAACAGAAACATCTGAAAAATTTACTCAATTCACCTCTTCCCTAAGATGTCTGGTATTATATAAATCTATAAACTAATTCAGAACTCAAAATAATACTACCTAATTATCATTAATGTTAACACTTTGTAATTCTTATTTTGCTATGAGTCATTTTTCAACATATACTCCTATGATGTACTTTCAGAAATTCAAGGTAATCTTCATGTCGATATTCATAGTATGTATGCAAGCAATGAACATTTTTGAGACCGGGTCTTGCTCTGTTGCCCAGGATGGAATGCAACCACATGATCATGGCTCATTGCAGCCTCAATCTCCTGGGCTCAAGCAATCCTCCCACCTCTACCTCCCATTTATGTAAATGTGTCGGTCTATACTGAGTCTCAGTGTCAATGATTTTTTTTTTTTTTTTAAATGTTGAAAGCCAGTAATATATGATGGCCTGAATTGTTTCTAGAGTCAACTAAAGACTGAGTTTCTCTAGTTGACGTACAACAAAAGTTTGTTTACCAGAACTATTGCAACTTTTATTGTCACACTTCTTCTATCCAAGAAGAATGAGCCAACTGACTGTTGCCATCAGCAGGGCCTAAAGCAATTCTAATCATGTTAATGTTACCCTAAATTAACCAAGAAAAGCCAAAGGGAAGACAGTAGATGCTTTAGGGACCAAGTTGTTAATTCAGAGATGCTCCTGTTTGCTTGGTTCTTTTCTTTTCCCCTTGGACTAACTACTTTGAACATTTTGTCCACTTGCCTACCTCTAAAACTGGAGATTTTCCGTAGGGCCTTCCTCTAAGACTACTGGGTTTTTTAAGGGTTCTTAGAGTTCATCTTCTCAAAGAAAACTCCAGCTCTCTATTTAGTCAGTCTCTATGATATACACAAAATTTTACTTTCCAACATTCCAAGGAAACATAAATTAGGAATATACACATAAAATGACATCCACCCTTCTTCTCCCTGCAATATCTTCATGATATTCCTACTATCTACTTAACTGCTGTATTGCTTTGTCTCACCCACTTCCATTCATGAGCGCTGGGAGTTATCTGCTGTCTCTCTCCATTCCTAATTCTTGGCCTGAGATCCGGGCTACAGATGCTACAAGTTGATGTGGGCTCTTCACGCTGAAGAATTCATGAGTACTTTCTACTTAACTCCTCTATATTCTCAACCCATTACCTTTGCTTTTTCATTCCATAATAATCTATTTTCTGATGGGTAATCCTTCCCAACATTCATTTGCCCTTATGAAATTAGTGTTTTCTTGCTTTCCATTTGTGTGAAGGGACCCTAATATATGACTTCAACCTTAAACTTTATTTCCCCCAAACTACCCTTTCACACTATTAAAAATAATAATAGTAATAAAAAAATTGCCACAGAATCCAACTATAGCTTAAATTAAAGAACTCTCCTCACCTGTCTTGAGAGTAAGTATGCTTCAATAGCTTATTCTTTTACTATCTTTTAGTGTTTTCATTGTTCAATGCTAACCTGTCCTCCAACTACACCTTAATCAACGAATTATACATTTTAAATAACAACTAACACTATAACCTATTTGAGGAACAAGCCTATCTGGTAAAGTGTCTCTCTCCAGCAGTGATCTCCAGCAGTGATATTCTGTCCTCTCTTTGACAAGTATTAAATATATTCTCATGCTGCCCACCTATCTATCACAGAGACCCACCTCCCTTCTATGAAGGTTCCACCTGGTGAAGAGCCCATGTTTTATGGTCATTTACCTTTCTACCTATCAAAGCTGGACTATTATGTGGTCATTTTTCTCTCAGCTAGCAGTTCCCCTACAAAAAATCCAATAAATTTGGCAGTGTGCTGTGGCTCAAGCCTGTAATCCCAGCACTTTGGGAGGCCGAGGCGGGTGGATCACGAGGTCAGGAGATCCAGACCATCCTGGCTAACACGGTTGAAACTCCATCTCTACTAAAAATACAAAAAAAATTAGCTAGGCATGGTGGCGGGTGCCTGTAGTCTCAGCTACTCAGGAGGCTGAGGCAGGAGAATGGCATGAACCTGGGAGGCGGAGCTTACAGTGAGCCGAGACTGCGCCACGGGCACTCCAGCCTGGGCGACAGAGCAAGACTCCATCTCAAAATTAAAAAATAAAATAAAATCCAATCAATTCCATCTAACCAAAATGCTAATTAATAATCATTTAATAAAGGAGTGCCTAACTTCTTTACAGTACAGTACGGTGGACCAGTACTGGTCCATGGCCTGCTAGGAACCAGGCAGCACAGCAGGAGGTGAGCTGTGAGCAAGCATTACTGTACTTGCTCTGGGCTCCAGCTCCTGTCAGATCAGCGGTAGCATTAGATTCTCATAGAAGCGCGAACCCTATTGTGCTGCGCATGCAAGGAATCTAGGTTGCATGCTCCTTATGAGAATCTAACTGATGCCTGATGATCTGAGATGGAAGTTTCATCCTGAAACCATTTCGCCCCCAACTAAACCATCCGTGCAAAAATTGTTTCCCACTAGACTGGTCCCTGGTGCCAAAATGGTTGGAGATCTGATTTAATGGATTTCCCTTCCCAGAGGGAAATCCTTTTAATAACGACTTTGGCCAGCCTGAGCAACATGGTAAGACCTCATCTCTACAAATTAAAAAACAAAAAAATTAGGTGTGGTGGTGCATGCTTGTGGTCCCAGTAAATCAGGAGGCCGAGGTGGGAGGATCACCTGAGCCCAGGGAGGTCAAGGCTGAAGTGAGCCATGATTGTGCCACTACACTCCAGCCAGGGTGACAGAGTGAGACCCAATCTAAAAAAAAAAAAAAAAAAGTTAAAAAGAAAAAAAGGACTTCTGAAGACCTCAGTGACAGATATGTTAAGGAAATCTAAGGAATCTAAAAACTACTCTGGTGCCTCAAGTCAGTGACATGGGTGACCACATCTATTGCCTATGTTTAACACAAACCTTGTTAAGGAGACCAAATCAATGAATGTGACGGTGAGAGTTACCTTAAAAAATCATCTAGGTCTCTGAGTCATGATTTTTGAACTTGGCTACACACTGGAATCTCCAACTCCCAGAGGAGATACCCAAAGAAGCAAATTTCAAAGTCAGTGACAAGGCTAGGCCTAATACCCAGGCCTAACATTATGTGTTGATATGTGTACATACATACATATATATACACACATGCATACACACGTAAATATATATAACATACTAAAAATATAAAAGCATGTATGGGAAGGACAAATATCCAATTCATGGCAGTGGTTACCTTTTGGGGGATGGGAAGGGAGTCTAACTGAGAAGAAATACACATGGTGGCTTCAAATGTATTGGTAATATTTTTATTAATATTTCTAATTTAAATAATTTAATAATTTAATAGATACTTAAGTATCTATTAAATTAGGCTCTGTTCTCTTTTTTCTGTTTGTTTTGTTTTTATTTTTATTTTCGTTTCTTTGAGGCAAGGTCTCACTTTGTCATCCAGGCTGGAGTGCAGGTGGCACAATCATAGCTCACTGAAACGTGCCACTGCTGGGCTCAAGCAATCCTCCCACCTCAGCCCCCACAAAGTGCTGAGATTACAAGGCGTGCACCACCACAGCAGGCCCTCTTTATCTTTTGGAAGTCTAAAATCTTGTAATAAAAAAGAATAAAAAGATGGTATATAATCAAATGGATATCATGTTATGAATTCAGTGAAATATCTCAGGCTAGAAAGTACTCAGAAAACATACTTGATGAGGTAGGCTTTGAAGGAAGAATAAAACATAGATTATTCTTCAGGCAAAAAGTAACACAAACTTTTCTAAAGGAAAAGTGTGAATAAAGGCAAAGCTGGGAGTACTCACAGCCTATAACATAAATAAAGAACAGTGGGGGCCAAGCACAGTGATTCACGCCTGTAATCCCAGCACTTTGGGTGGCAGAGGCAGGTGGATCACCTGAGGTCTGGAGTTGGAGACCAGCCTGGCCAACATGGCTAAACCCTGTCTCTACTAAAACACAGAAATGAGTGGGGCATGGTGGCGCCCACCTGTAATCCCAGCTACTCAGGAGGCTAAGGGACGAGAATCGCTTGAACCAGGATGGTGAAGGTTGCAGTGAGCCGAGATTGCACCACTCCATCTCAAAACAAAACAAAATAAAACAAAACAAAATAGTTTTGAAAACCACTGGACTACAGTGCCCAGCTAGAAGGTACTGCTGCAATTCAAAAGTGAGGGTCATAAAACCATGGAATGGGTTTTATGAGGTAGTACTGTTGAGAAAGAAAAGAGAAAAAATTAATCCACCAACTTTTCAATAGAAAATTTGATAGGCTCTAGTGACAAACTAGATGGGTTAATGAAAGAGTAAGAAAGAGTAAGACCTACCTGAAAAAATGAAAAATGCCAACTGAGCAGCAGCTTCTAGTCATACTTGAACATCAACAACATAGATAAGGCCATGTAAAAGTCAGCACTAAGGAAGCGTTATTCAAGGCAGAAAAGCAAAATGGCACTTTTATAGGCATTATGAGCAGAATAAGCAACAGAGACCAGGAGATTACAGAAAAAAAGAGGACCACTACATCATGGAATAAGAAAGAGAGTTTCCAAAAGAGCCATCACTGTATACAATAAGAGGGTGCACAGCCTCTGTAGCCAATCAGATGCAGAATTCTGACACCTTCTCCACTTGACCAAGTTATTTAACCTCTTTGAGCCTCATATAATAAAGAAAACATAAGTTAACAACTAACACTGTTGAACACATAGGGGCTTCGAATATATTGGTCAAATTTTATTTCTTAAGCTCAGTTGTGATACATAAATATTTATTAAATTAGTCCCCATTATGTTTTGTTTGTTTTTGTTTTTGTTTTTTTTTGAGACAGGGTCTTGCTCTGTCCCAAGTGCTTTACATATCACCTCATTTAATCCCCACAATACATTTCCACAGATGAAAAAATTAAACTTAGAACTAGCATAATAAGTAGCAGTGCCAGGATTACTATTTCTTAGGATTTAAATAATGTATATTTAAATTTTCTGGCAAACAGGATGACCTTAAAACGAGTAGCTATATTTCATTATTAGGAGACAATAATCAATAGGGACAAAACTGCCAGGAATTCCTGTCATAGCCTTCCATGTGGCAAACTCCCTCAACATCCTCATCTATAAATTAGGATTAATGCCTATAATCCAGCCTACTCCATAGGGTTGCTGTGAGGATTAAATATTACGAATACGAAAATTTTTTTTAAAAATGTTGAGACATTCAAATATAAGGGATAGCTGTCACATACCTTTTGCCTTCAAAAATGCCTTTGTGGTATTTTTGTTCACCACTTCAAAATAAGACTCTCTAAATAAGCTAAAAATAAGTATGTTAAACGTGCAACTACCACTTTGAAAAGTATAAATCAACACAGAATTACCGCCTACACCTGCCCCTGACTCCTCCAGGTTCTCTGATGTCTCTACAAGGGCAAGGATTCTCTTACATCTATAATGAAACTCTGATAACTTACAGTACAGCTAATCAATAGAGAGCTGCACTTCAATTCAGTTGTTCAAACTGGCCTATTGTATTTTCTCAGAAGTGCTCCTTCCAGTTCTTCCAGAAAAGAAAAAAGTGCCCAATTCTCTTATACTGTATTAAAACGGTGCCCAGTGAGTAGAATGCAGGTAACTTGCGAAATGCTAGAAAATAATCTATCAGTTGACTTGCTCAAGGGCTCTGACAGCAGGTCCCTTTTGGAAACTCCTTCACGACCACCCCTTTTTTCACCTGAACAGATGGCTTCTAGGCCTCAAGGTTCACATGTCTAGTCACACAATTCACAATAGCCCCCAAAGTTCCTACCTTTTCAATTATCCCATGTTCTTGAATACACCTTTCATCTAAAGATCTCCAGCTGTCAAAGCAAACGATCTCTTTAATCTTCACAACAGCACTATCTGAGAGATTACTATCCTTATTTTATAAGTTAAAAATGAAAGACTGAGGTTAAATGTTTTAGCAACATCAGACAATTCGTTAATCCATTCTTGGGGAGAGAGGAATGCATATTATGAACTTCTGTCAATGGACAACCTAGATTTGGCTTCCTAAGATCATCGCAAATATTAGCTTAAACACATCCCACTCTTGTATGCACACATTTCCAACACAGGTATCAAAGATTAAATATAAACCATTAATAACAGTAAATACCATGCCAAAGCAGCACTATTTTTACACGCAAATCTATATTGGGGGAGGGGGTTCTAATTTAAACTTCCCACTGTCTTGAATCCATAAATACTTTTGAACTTGAGGGGTTAGGCGGAGGAACACCTGTCAGAGCAGCACATCCACAATGTTTTACAGCCTGTGTAGCTATTAATATTTAATTCCTTAAGCCGTAACCAAACCACCTTCTCAAAAAAAACAAAAGGCAGTATTATGCAGAACATTTGACAAGAAAGTCTACGTGGTTGTAAGAAGACCAATAATTCCCTGGTTTTAAGTCTCCCAGACTTTGTGAACTTGCTACGAGGGATCACCCCACCCGCCCCGGGAAGTCAGGCCGCAGGGAGCCCGGCGCTGCCCACCCGACTTTCCACGCGCCAGGCCCGCCGGCCGCAG
>NW_012116810.1:13255-28480 GCF_000951035.1 Colobus angolensis palliatus | reverse complement strand
TAACTGCCCACGCTTCCCTCTCTAGTTCTGTTTATAATTATCGGTTATGTTTTCCCCCAGCCATTTGGCATGTGTAGGCCGCAGTACTAGGGATACTTCTGGAAATTCTTGTTTGATTTTTATTATAGACAAGCTCCTCGCTACATTTCACAATAATTACATCTAATTACCGAGAAAATAATTAATGCAGTGAGATCTCTCGGTGCACCAAATTCAGTTGCACTGGGTCCTTGCAGCTGTCCCATTGGGTAACCTGGCAAGCCTGTCAAAGTATGGTGCCAAGAAGAATACTCAAGAAAAGTGTGCCTCCTTCCCTCTTTGGTCCTCTCCCCTAATCTGATCCCAGTAGTCCTCATCCCATTGTAATTTGACCACTGACTGCATGCATCCATATTGTGGGTATACTTTTAACCTTAAATTCCATGTATAGATACCTTTCACATAACAATACACAGCTGCTACATGAGTTTACTTGTTTTTGTCAGAAATTGTCAAGATGGGTCAGGCGCGGTGGCTCACGCCTGTAATCCCAACACTTTGGGAGGCCAAGGCGGGCGCATCACTTGTGCTCAGGAATTCAAGACCATCCTGGCCAACATGGTGAAACCTCGTCTCTACTAAAAATACAAAAGTTAGCCGGGCGTGGTGATGCGCCTGTACTCCCAGCTACTTGGGAGGCTGAGGCAAGAGAATCACTTGAACCCGGGAGGCAGAGGTTGCAGTGATCCGAAATTGCGCCACTGCACTCCAGCCTGGGTGACAGAGCAGACTTTGTCTCAAAAAAGAAAAAGAAAGAAAGAAATTGTCAAGATGTAGAGTTATATAGAATTTTCTTGGAGGTTAGAACAATAAATATGAAGATAATGCTAAATAAAGGAAATGAATTTGAAGAGAATGTTGAATAATGTGAATATTTGCCCAAATTAAACTTGACTATTAGCAGCTAATACAAGTTTAGTTTAGTCCTCTTTTTGCATTAAGTTTCACTATGTAATAAACTTATACTATTTATTTTCAAACCATTATATTCTTCCCTAAATTATTTTAAGACCATTCATTTTTGAAACTCAAATTCTGAGAACAAGAAAAAGGGTTTTTTTGTTTTGTTTTTTTGAGACAGGTTCTCACTGTCCCCCAGTCTGGAGTGCAGTGGTGTGATCATGCCTCACTGCAGCCTCAACCTCCTGGGCTCAAGCAGTCTTCCCAACTCTGCCTCCCAAGTAGCTGGGACTACAATGCCCGGCTACAAAATTTTATACTTGTTTGCATTTATTAAAGATCCACAGTCTGACTGTTCAGAAATAACAGGACAACAACAATTTTAAAACCTAATATTTAAAATGTTAAACCTGAGAAGAATCTTTGAAATTACCCCACTCTAACCCCCCAACTCTCATCTTCACTTCCATGCCATACTCCCATCTTTTTTCTTTTTTCTTTTTTCTGCTCTTGTTGCCCAGACTTGAGTGCAATGCCGTGATCTCGGCTCACTGCAACCTCCGCCTCCCTGGTTCAAGAGATTCTCCTGCTTCAGCCTCCCTAGTAGCTGGGATTACAGGCACCCACCACCATGTCCAGCTAATTTTTTGTATTTTTTAGTAGAGACAGGGTTTCACTATATTGGCCAAGCTGGTCTTGAACTCCTGACCTCAGGCAATCCACCCACCTCAGCCACCCAAAGTGCTAAGATTACAGGCATGAGCCACCGTGCCAGGCTCACTCCCATCTTTTTGTGTTTCATCAGAGAAACCTCTTGAGGAAGGCTGGGCGAGGTGGCTCACACCTTCAACCCCAACACTTTGGGAATCCAAGGCAGGCAGATAGCTTGAGCCCAGGAGTTCGAGACCAGCCTGGGAAACATGGTGAAACCCCATCTCTACAAAAAAAAAAAAATACAAAAAAGTAGCTGAGCATGGTGGTATGTACCTGTAGTCCCAGCTACTAGGGAGGCCAAGGTAGGAGGATTGCCTGAGCCCAGGAGGCCAAGACTTCAGTGAGCCATGAGTCTGAGCAATAGAGTGAGACCCTGTTTCAATAATGAGAGAGAGAGAAAGAGAAAGAAAGAGAGAGAGAGAAAGAAAGAAAGAAAGAAAGAAAGAAAGAAAGAAAGAAAGAAAGAAAGAAAGAAAGAAAGAAAGAAAAAAAGAATGATCTCTGAATTGTTTTACCAACTGTAATCTCCAGGGAGCCTTTCCCGGTCAAACCACCAGCACCATCACCCACTATCTGTCACATTTAAGTTGTGAAGGAGATACTCGTATATGTGTCCATAGCACCCCATGTTGGCTTTTCTATGAAACTTTTCACACTATATTGAAGTTCTGTTATTAGACTGTCATTCCAACCCAACTATGAGTTGATTGAAAGTTGAACCATATCTTTATTCTCTATACCTTGATAGCAAGTGCCTGATACATCGTAAGGGCACTGGACTAGATAGCTTCCTTTTGGTCCTGCAGATTCATTCTCCATCCTTTTCCATCTGCTCTCTGCTCTGTGAACTAACATGTATGGCTGACATCAGAAGCCCCTTGGCTTATGGTTGGGTCCGATGATAGACCAAGCAACAGATCATCTGAGGGAGAAAGGAGGGTGAGGTCAGACTATTGGATGCCTTGGTTCCCTTCCTGTGAGGTGACCTAGGGCTAGCTGTGTTCCAGAGAATCATGGCTCTTTGCAAGGCAAATTACATTACTCTACCTAATTATCCCTCCTTCCCCTTGACCCTTTGGGCCTAAGTGTCATGGCTGCTCTCCTATTCCCTGGGTTTCTTCTCTATGTCCTGTGTTCCCCAACCTCAATCCTCAACTGACGATTTGTAAATTAAACTCCTTCAATTGACCCTAATTTGATTGTACCTTCTAAAGGGCTTACGATCCTGACTCATACACCCATGAAGAATTGTGGAAGGAGGAGGAATACTATCAGAAAATAAATTTCTGAGTTCTTTCCTCAACTTGAAAAGGGAGAAGGCTAATAATTATCATACGACTCCAACAGGATCAGACACTTGACCTCCATTTTCTCATTAAACCCTTAAAATAACCTTGTGAAGTAGTTATTTCCATTTTATATGTGAGAAAACTGAGGTTCAAAAGTGTGAAATGAGTTACCTTAGGATAAACAGAATGTCTGTGTTCTAATCCAGGCCTTTATGACTCCAAAGCTGGGCCTCATTCCACTGTAGATCAGTCAACAGATATTTATTGAGCACTTAAGTATGCCAGGCACTGTTCTAGGTGTTGGAGATTCATCAGTAAAGAAAAGAGACGACAAATGGACAAAAATCCCTGCCTTCAGGGGGTTTACATTCTGGTTGGAGAAACATAATAAGATAAAAAAGTACCTAATGGGTCATGTTAGAGATTGAAAACTGGTAAGGAAGAAACGTGAAATGGAAAAAGGGAATATAAAGTGGAGGGGAAAAGGCCAGATGTGGTGGCTCACACCTATAATCCCAGCACTTTGGGAGGCCAAGGTGGGCAGATCATTTGAGGTCAGGAGTTTGAGACCAGCTTGGCCAACAGGGTGAAAGCCCATCTCTACTTAAAAAATACAAAAATTAGCCGGGTGTGGTGGTGGACACCTGTAGTCCCAGCTACTTGGGAGGTCAAGGCAGGAGAATTGCGTGAACCCAGGAGGCGGAGGTTGCAGCGAGCCAAGATTGTGCCATTGCACCCCAGCCTAGGCAACAGAGCAAAACTCTGCCTCAAAAAAAATAAAAAATAAATGAAAGTAAAGTGGAGGGGAAGGGATGAAATTCAGGTAGTTTGGCAAAGGAAGGCCTCAATGAAAGAGTGACTAAGGAAGTAGAGGCCAGAGCCATGCAGACAGCCTGACTGTGAGGCCAAGGGAATGTTAGAATATGAGGCCAAGGGAACAATAAGCGCTAAGGCCCAGAGGCAGGAGTGTGCCTGGTGTGTTGTGTGTTACTGAATAAAAGGAATTGTTTTTCTCCTGAATTATTCAGAAGAAGAAAAAAAAATGCTTCATGCTTCTATTTTACTTTGTCTGTGGAAAACCAACCTGAAGATTCCAGGAGAAAAGCATAGAGGTCATCATTCAAACTGCAAATAAGAACATGAACAATGAAAACTGCAGGAACATTTGAGATACAGATAAGGGTCACCCAGCTTCACTTAACTGTGAAAGTAAGGTAATCAGCCAGGCGCGGTGGCTCACGCCTGTAATCCCAGCACTTTGGGAGGCCAGGGCAGGTAGATCACGAGGTCAGGAGATCGAGACCATCCTGGCTAACACAGTGAAACCCCATCTCTACTAAAAATACAAAACAATTAGCTGGGTGTGGTGGCGGGAGCCTGTAGTCCCAGCTACTCGGGAGGCTGAGGCAGGAGAATGACGTGAACCCGGAAGGCAGAGCTTGCAGTAAGCCGAGATTGCGCCACTGCACTCCAGCCTGGGTGATGGAGCAAGACTCCATCTCAAAAAAAAAAAAAAAAGGAAAGTAAGGTAATCTGTTTCTGCTTCCATCAGCTCCATTTGGAATCGAGATTAAAGATACACTTTAATTATACTAGCAAACAGCTGATTACAATTCTCAGTTGAGTGCTCTAAGAGAAATGGGAGAGAAATCTGCAACTTGAGATCCGGTTCCTTTGAATAACAAAAAGCACATTCTTTGTAACTGAATCTGTACACTACCATGTTTAACATATTAAGACAGGAAAATATTAAAGTAAAAAAAATTTTCCTTGTCATACTAGTTGCAGCTATTCATTGAAACTATAACTTTGTATTTCTCTTAGGCTGGAGTGCAGTGGCACAATGAAAGCCCACTATAACCTTGAACTCCTAGGCTCAAGGAATCCTCCTGCCTCAGCCTCCCAAGTAGCCAGGACTACAGGCATCCACCACCATGCCCAGCTAAGTTTACTTTTGAGTTTTGTAGAGACGGGGGTCTCACTATGTTACCCAGACTGGTCTCGAACTCCTGGTCTCAAGCAATCCTCCCACCTTAGCCTCCCAAGTGCTGGGATTATAGGTATGAGCCACCACGCCCAGCCTCATTTTTATATTTGTTGGAAAAATAATATCAATTAACAAATGTTAATTAATCTTTTCTGCTATAATAAGGAAGAGTTTGGGGAAGAGAGAAATCTCTAATCAAATATATTGTGTAGGTTTTTATTTGCAGGAAAATTTGGAAATGTTTTCCTTCAAGAGGTAACTTCACAAAACATTTTCTCTTGATCTGTTTCTCTTTTCTAAATCAGTTTTATGGTTAGTTTGAAACTAGCATGTTGCATTTGAATTTAACCACTGTACTCCTTTATTGTAACAATCTTAAACTATTATTTAACTTGTTTCTCAGACCACATTGTGAGCCTCTTGGGAATAAGGACAGTATCTTCTTCCTGTTTGTCATGTCAGGAGTCTATCATAACTATTAGCTACAAGTAACAACTCAAAATTATTTTTAAAACAAGAAGCCTAGAAGGAGGTGTTTCTAGGTTTGAATAATTCTTCAATTTACTTCCATTTCTTGTTGTCAACTTAAGAATCACAAGGTTCATAAATTTTGAGTGGAGAGCTTTATTTCTTATAAAAGGTTGCAGCCTGCAGGCTGGCCATCCCACAATCTGGGAAGCATAGCCTCTGTCAGAAACTGGAAGCAGGCATTTTAAAGAAGGAAGAATGAGACGGATTGGCTAAGTGTACATGTTCAATAGGTTATAATGCCTCCCCTTTGTGAATATGTATATTCATAAAGGGAGACACTCACATGCACAATAAGCAAACATGCATATTACCCATGTTCACTTTGGAGTGGAGACTTCAATTTACATGCACTAAAATTAAGCTGTATACTTCAAAAGGTTAAGCTGAAAACACAGAGGCATCCTGTGTGTGTCCTCTGCAAATCAGCCACAACCAATCCATGGTGGTCACTTACCAGAAAGGAATGCTGGTCAGTTGTGTTGTCAAACCACAAAGTTTTGTTGTCAAAACCACAAAAAAAAGGACTCCAGCAAGTCTTTCGAAAGGACTAGTTCCTGTTTGACTCTTAGGAAAGAAAGTCTAAAGGCAATTAGCAAGGGTAGAAGTATAATGAGGTATGTCTGACCGCCTATCCTGTCATGGCTGGGAACTTGGTTTTTAAGGTTTCTCTGGGGTCCCGTTGGCCAAGGGGGTCCATTCAGTTGGCTGTGGGGCCTAGGATTTAATTTCTATTTCTCACTGCTGTGCTGTGCACAGCAGACCTAGTTGTCTCCTCAAACTATCTCCCTACCCTCAAAGGACCAAGATGGCCACCAATGTTCCAGGCCTTACATGGAGACAGGACAATGCCCAGCACCAGAAGAGAATTATTTATTTCTGAATACAACTTTTATAAGATGGTAGGAAAAATCTATTCCAGAAGTCCCTCTGCAGACTTTCCTACATGTCCTGTTGGCTAGAAATGTGTCACAGACATGTTGATGAAAAATGCCAAACTGTGTAAGATATTTGAAGAGGTTTATTCTGAGCCAAATGTAAGGACAGTGACCTCAGGAGGTCCTGAGAATATGTGCCCGAGGTGGTTGGGTTACACTTGATTTTATACACTTTAGAGAGACAGAAACTACAAGCAAAAATATAAATCAATATATGTAAGGTTTACATTGGTTTGGCCTGGAAAGGCATCTCAAAGTTGGGGGGTGCAAGGGGAAGGTTCCAGGTCATAGGAGGATCCAAAGATTTTCTGATTGACAATTGGTTGAAAGAGCTAAATTTTGCCTAAAGAGTTCAAGTTAGCAGAAAGGAAGTCTTGTAGTTAAAATAAGGGGGGTATGGGAGCCAAGGTTCGTGTTATGTAGATAGAGCCTCCAGGTAGCCGACTTCAAAGAGAATAGATGGTAAATGTCTCTTATCAGCCATTTTCCCCCCTGTGCCTTCACATGGTAGAAGAGGTAAACAGCTTCCTCAGACCTCTTTTGTAAGGGTACTAATTCCATTCATGAGGGTAGCCCTCATGACTTAATCACCTCCAAATGCCATCACCTTCAGGGGTAGGATATAAGGAATTTAAAGAGACACAGTAATTCATGAACTATACATTATGTTGACCTTAAATGATGAGATTCAGAAAATATGATTAAGTATAGAGTTTATTACAGCACAAAGCTTGAGAATGACCTCCTGATGAACAGCAGTTACAAGTGGGGTGTAAGGAAAAAAGAAGAGGCAATTCCTAAATTGTTACCAGAAATTTACATTGAAATAACATGAGCTATTGATTGGCTATTCATTTTTCTTTGTATCACAAAGTTCAGGAACCTGAAGATAGTGGGTGAGGCAGCTAGTCAGGAACAAAATGCTTTTACACAGTTGCCCCTGGGCATGGGTTGGAAGAGGCATGACTGAAGTTCCATACTCATGACTCTCTGGGCCTGATACATTTTGCATACCTCACATAGCTCAGACTACTCTGAGTTCTTTTTCTTTTCTCATAAGAGAAAATGAGTATGCCATTTGTGATTTTGTTTCTTCTCAACTCTAGATTCATCCTTCATTGCCTGCTCTGTTAAAATAGAGCTATGCCCTTTAAGTAATTTTTCTTTACCAGATGGCATGATGTTAAACTTTGTCAGTGGACAGCACTGGAGAGACATTGCAAAAGAAAAAGGTTTCCTTCGTGGTGAGCATAGTTCCCTCTGCAGGCTCCTGCACCAAGGACTGCTTTTCTGGGTCCTACTAAATGCGCAACTTCAACATTGTCCAGCCAGGTCCTGTAACACATGTACCTTCTTCAGCATTTGGTTCCTGCAGTACAGAGCAGCAGCAGCACCCAGTGACCAACAGTTTCCTTCCCACCACACCCCACCCCTCCTTCAGGCAGTTTTGCTACTGAGTGCCCCCAGTGAGACACCTCACCATGAACAGCTTTCTCAGAAACCTAAGAGGAAGATTTCTGCAAAGGTCCAGAGGGAAGATCTCCAGCAAGTTCTGTCAGCATGGCACTACAGTAACTTCCCTGCCATTCAGCGAGACACAGCTGTGTCCTCTTCAACAAGGTCTGGATCTCAATCCTGGGGGGCCTCTTCCTTGGATGCTCCAGCTCAGCCCCAGGGGGAGTAGCCGTTATTCCTGTTGTCTTAGTCAATTCAGACCGCTATAACAAAATATCATAAACTGTTGGCTTATAAACAAGAGAAATTTGCTGGGCACAGTGGTTCACGCCTGTAACCCCAGCACTTTGGGAGGCCGAGGCAAGTGGATCACCTGAAGTCAGGAGTTTGAGATCAGCCTGTCCAACATGGTGAAACCCTGTCTCTATCAAAGATGCAAAAATTAGCTGGGCACAGTGGTGGGCGCCTGTTAATTCCAGCTACTTGGGAGGCTGAGGCAGGAGAATCACTTGAACCCAGGAGGCAGAAGGTGCAGTGAGCCGAGGTTGCATTATTGCACTCCAGCCTGGGCAACAGAGTAAGACTCTGTCTCAACAGAAAAAAATAAAATCAAAATAAAATCAAAAAATTGAAAAAAAAAAAAGACAGAAATGTATTTCTCACAGTTTTGGAGGCTGGGAGGTCCAAGATCAAAGACCTGGCAGATTCAGTGTCTGGTGAGGGCCAACTTCCTGATTCATAGACAGCCATCTTTCCCCGTGTCTTCACATGGTAGAAGAGGTAAACAGCTTCCTCAGACCTCTTTTGTAAGGGTACAAATTCCATTAATGAGGGTAGCCCTCATGACTTAATCACCTCCAAAGTCCCCACCTCCAAAGTCACCACCTTCAGGGTTAGGACATCAACATGTGAATTTTGGAGGAAAACAAACATTCAAACAATAGCACCTATATTCTTTAGAGGTGCCTTTGCTTCTTACTAGCCAATCACTTGTTACTCCAGTCCTCAGTTATAGTTAATAATTCTTTATATTAAACTCTTCCTGTTCAAATAACTGTGGTCTCTATCTCTTGTGGTTTCTGTATCAGATTGGACCTTGACTGATACAGAGAGTAATAGCAAAGAATCCCAAGCCCCACTATAAACTCAGAAAAATGATTTAGATAAGATCAGATTGATTTTACTTTCAGTTCGACACATAATTATCTACACCAACAGGTCTCAAACTTTTTTGTCTCAGTACCATTTTACACTTTTAAAAACTACGGAGAAACTTAAAGAGCTTTTGTTTATGTGAATTATATCTATCAATATTAAGAAATTAAAACTGAGAAAATTTTAAAACACAAGATACACAAGCACACATTTCATGAGGCATCAGATCAATGATATCATTACATATCCACATAGCATCTGGAAAACTCCATCATACATTCATGAAAGAGGGAGACTGAAAAAGGCAAATAATATTTAAACCTTGTTTTTAAATAGTTTTGACCTTGTGGACCCCTTGAAAGGGTCTCAGATACCCCCGGAGGTGCCTGGATCACACTTTAAGAACTATTGATCTACACTAACTTTATATAAACACAATAACTAAGACCTATGAAGGGAAAGTATAGAAAATATGGTCCTTGCCCTCTCAGAACTGCTTAGTTGAAAATGCAGAATATATATTCATGAAAGAGTAAAATAACAATTCAATTCTGTGTGTAATAAACTATCAGTAAGTTCTATCATTCAGAAAAGTGCTGTAGTTCAGGCTGATAACAGGCTGGAGTTCAGCAAAAAGAAAAAATGGCTTCCATTTTATAAAATTCATCCTCCTTATACATTAGTTATAAGGAGAAAAAACATTTCCTTTATGTACAAACCCAAGTTCCAGAACAAGCTGAAGATCTCTCAAAACACAGCAATGATTGGCTAAGACACTAAACACAGCCACAGAGCTAAGGAAGAAAAAAGAACCAACACGAAGAATCTGATAGACTCCATGAGATGAAGCCCTTTCATGGTGCGTCCTTAGTTACATTGACATAAGGAAACATGTCCAGGTGTGGTGACTCACATCTGTAATCCCAGAGCTTTGGGAGGGCCAGATGGGAGGATCCCTTGAGGCCAGGAGTTCAAGACTAGCCTGGGCAACATAGTGTAGACCCCCATCTCTATCAAAAAAATGTAAAAATGTGGGCATGGTGGCACACACCTGTAGTCCTAGCTACTCGAGAAGCTGACATGGAAGGATCACTTGAGCCCAGGAGTTTGAGGCTGTGGTGAGCTATGATTGCACAACTGCACTCCAGCCTAGGTGACAGAGCAAGACCTTATCTAAAAATAAATAAATTAGTCTGGGTGTGGTAGCTCACACCTATAACCCCGCACTTCGGGAGGCCAAGGTGGGTGGATCACTTGAGGTCACAAGTTCGAGACAAACCTGGTCAAGGTGGTGAAACCGTGTCTCTACTAAAAATACAAAAAAAAAAAAATAGTCAGGTGTGGTAGGATACACTTTTAGTACCAGCTACTCGAAAGGCTGAGGCAGAAGAATCGCTTGAACCCTAGAGGCAGAGGTTGCAGTGGGCCAAGATCATGCCATTGCCCTCCAACCTAGGTGACAGAATGAGAAGCTATCAAAATTAATTAATTAATTAAAAAATATATAAGAAACCTAAACTCTATAAACTACTGTTTCTTGTTTTAATTATTTTTCTTTATACATTTTTGATCTTTCAATTTCTTTTTATTCCTGCCTGTGGCCTCTATGAATAATTTCTAATGTGCCTTGACTGAACTAAGCAGAAAGAAGACTTGTTTACTTCTAGGCGAGGAAAGTTAGGGAAGTAGGAATACCCCTAGATAAATGTGTAGTGGTGACATCAGTTAACGATCTTGGAAAACAAGTAAATGAGGCCTAGAGCAGGAGGGAAAAAAGAGGAGAGGTAGATGTTTAATAGACAGAGGGAAGCTGGAGTAAAAGTCAGCCGCCCTAAGGCCAGTCTGAGCATGTGATACATTCAAAGCAAGCTCAAATTCAATTGCAAAAAGTTTGGAAAGATGAAAATTTTTACTAACAATCTCACAGAAATGCCGAAGGAGGAATTATATACATATTAACACAGCAAAACTTCCCAAAAATCCTCTTTACTGGTCTTTTTCCCTAAAGTTTCCCTGAAAAGCTGCCCAAATAACTTCTCCCTTGCTCACCAAACTCTCAAATTTCTTCCAGTTTCTCATACTCACCCTCCTCTCCCTCTCCCGCAATTCCACCCCACTCTTCCATCAAGGCCATTTACCTTCCTTGGCTGTTACTTCAGACCTTTCCCCCAACACACAAGAGAATAATTTAACCTTCTTCTTCTTCTTCTTCTTCTTCTTTGTGTGCGTGTGTGTGTGTGTGTGTGTGTGTGTGTGTGTATTTTTTGTTTGCTTGTTTTTTGAGGGGGTTTTTGAGACAAGGTCTCACTCTGTCACCCAGGCTGCAGTACAGTGGTGTGATTTCGGCTCACTGCAGCCTCAAATTCCCAGACTCAGGTAATCCTCTTGCCTCAGCCTCCGGAGTAGCTGGGACTACAGGTGTGCACCACTAGGCCTGGCTAATTTAAAAAATTTTTTGTAGCACCAGGGGTTCCCACTATGCTGCCCAGGCTGGTCTTGATCTCCTGGGCTCAAGCAATCCTCCTGCCTCAGCCTCCCAAGTGGTAGGATTACAGGCATGAACCACCGTGCCCAGACTAACCTCTTTCTTAACCCAACATAGATGGAGAGATAAGAAATGAAGGATCCTTCCTTCAGTGGGTGGGAGAAACCGAAGGGAGAAAGACTGAATATTCGAACTTTAATATTTTTTTCCTTTCAAACATTTTTTTAACCAACATTTATTCATTAAGTTGCCAGACACAGATAATGAAATGTGGTCCCTAACCTGACATTATGGAATATCCATCCCCATTACAACCTTCTTTTTGCTCTTTCTTTGGAATTCCTTTCCAAAGGGAAGGATTCCCTTATAAAAAGTAATTTTTTGCTTAATAAAGTGATTATTTTACAAAAATTATCCATGGAATACTTTTACATGGTTAATTTCCCTCAGGCATTTAAACTATGATTTCAATCTCAGTCTTTATGAGAAAGAGGGTAAGATGACTGTGGCTTCTAAAATTCCCTTTGAAACAAAGTCAAAGGTATTAGGAAAGTTATCTCAGGGGCACCTTGCTAATAAATCATCATCCAAGGGTTTTGAATAACTCAAAAGTAAAAAAATAGATTTTTCTGCCATATAACCAGTTGCTATAAAATACCGTCAACAAAGAACTGTTGAATTATCTCTGTATATTTAGCCACAAATAAGAGGAGAAAGAGTAATAGAGAAGCGTCTGAACACCACAGATTTATGCTTAGTAAACGAAAATTATTTTGGGAAAAAAAAAGAGTAAGGGCATTAAAAATATAGGCTGGGTGCCATGGCTGACACCTATAATTCCAGCACTTTGGGAGGCTGAGGCAGGTGGATCACTTGAGGCCAGGAGTTCAAGACCAGCCTGGCCAACATGGTGAAACCCTGTCTCTACTAAAAAATACAAAAAATTAGTTGGGCACAGTGGTGCATATCTGTAATCTAGCTACTCAGGAGGCTGAGGCATGAGAATCACTTGAACCCAGAAGGCAGAGGTTGCAGTGAGCTAAGAATGCACCACTCACTCCACTGCGCTACAGCCTGGGCAACAGAGTGAGACTCTGTCAAAAAAAACCAAAAAACAAAAAGCAAAAACAGTCTGAGCAACATGGTGAAACCCTGTCTCTACAAAAAATACAAAAATTACCTGGGCATGGTGGCACCCATCTGTAGTCTTAGTTACTCAGGAGTCTGAGGCAGAAGGATCTCTTGAGCCCAGGAGGTGGAGGCTGCAGTGAGCGTGATCACACCACTGCACTCCAGCCTGGGGCAACAGAGTGACAACCTGTCTCAAGAAAAAAAATGTATATATATACACACACACATTATATATATATATGTATATAAACACATAACTTATTAATTCCTATCTTTATTAGTTGCCTATTGCTGAATATCAAATTACCCCCAAATTTAACCATTTAACAAACATTTATTACCTCCTAGTCTCTATAAGTCAGGAATCCAGGTGCAACTTAGCAGGACCCTTCAGTTCAGGGCCTCTCAAAAGGCTGCAGTTGAGGCACTGGTCCTGTGTCTCTCACAAGGCTTTAGTCAAGGTGATGGCCCGGGTCATAGTCACCTCAAGATTTAACTGGGACAGGATCCACTTCCAAGCTCATTCAGGGGTTGTTGGCAAAATTCAGTACCTCATGGGCGTTGAACTGAGGACTTCTGTTCCTTACGACCAGTTTGCCTCTGAGAGGCCCCTCAGGTCCCAGATGGCCATCTCTAGAGGGCAGTGCCCAGCATAGAGGCTGGCTTCATCCAAGTGAACAAGTGAGAGAAGACAAGAGAGCAAGGAAGATGGAAGTCACAGTCTTTTGCAACCTAATCACAGAAGTGGCATCTTATTATTTTTTTCTGTGTTCTATCAGGTAGAAACAAATCACTACATCCAGCCAACACTCAAAGAGAGAGGATTACACAGAGCTTGAGTACCAAGAGGTAACTTTTGGGAGGGATGGATATGTTCATTGTCTTGATTGTGGTGATGGCTTCACAAGTGTGTATATAAATCAAAACTTATCAAACGATTGACATACAATAAACTGCACTTGAATTATGTGCAGTTTATTGTATGTCAATTATATCTCAATAAAGCTGTTTCAAAAATAAAGCATTATTTTATCTGTGTGCAAAACTGAGGTTCTTTAAAGCAGGAACTATTTCAATAATTCTATCATTTTATCTTAAGACCTCTAAAAAAACAAAGAAAATAAAAAGTACAGGGTCTAGCATGGTGGCTCATGCCTGTAACCCCACGGCTTTGGGAGGCTGAAGTGAGAGGATTGCTTGAGCCCAGGGGTTGGAGGTTACAGTGACCTCCACTGCACCCCAACCTAGGCAAAAAAGAGAGACCTGGTCTCAAAAAAAATAAAAAAATTAAAAATGTAAAAAAATAAAAATAAAAAGTTTGGACTTGACAGTTCTATGGAAAATGGAAAAAGATAAAAATAATAATAGTAATAAAAAATACAAGGTTGTCTACTGCAACCTATAAGAAAAATAGAATTTCAACTATCAGGAAAGACAAAGTATCTTTCTAATGCAGTGGCTCTAACTTTAGCATGCATTAAAATCACTTGGAGAATCTGCATTTCTAAGTTTTCAGGAAATGTTGATGCTGCTGGTCCAGAGACCATACTTTGAGAATCCCTGTTCTAGTTCATCAGCAATAAACAACTAGAAACTGGGTCAGAAAAAGATAGCATTCACAAATATAACAAGCTCCATAAAATACATAGAAATAATCCAAAATAAAAATATACAAAACCTATATGAATTTTAAAAAAATAGTGAAGGGCATACAAGAAGTTCTGAATAAAAGATATACCGTGTTCCTAAATGAGAAGATTCAATATTTAAAATTTTTTAATTCTCCTTGAATTAATCTATAAATTTAGTTAACTCCAATTTTTTAAAGTCTCAAAAGGACCTTTTACAGAATTTAACATGTTAATTCTCAAGTTCAAATGGAAAAGGAAATACATTAAAAAAGTCAATAAGGTTTTGAAAAAATGAGCAATGAAGAGAGGCTTGTCCTAGCAGGTGGCAAAATATGGAATAAAACTATGGAAATTGGCCAGCCTTACACCTATAATCCCAACACTTTGGGAGCCAAAGCAGAAAGACTGTTTGAACTCAAGAGTCTGAAAACAGCCTGGGCAACATGGGGAAATCAAGTCTCTACAAAAAACGCAAAAAATTTTCTGGGCATGGTGACATGCACCTATAGTTCCAGATACTCAGGACACTGAGGTGGGAGGATCACTTGAGCCTGGGAGGTTGAGGCTACAGTGAGCCTTGATCACACCTTTGCACTTCAGTCTGGGTAACAGAACGAGATCCTGTCTCAAAAACAAAACAAAACAATGGAAATTAAAACGGTGTGGTATTGGCTGGGCCCAGTGGCTCATGCCTGTAATCTCAGCACTTGGTAGGCTGAGGCAGGTGGATTGCTTGAGCTCAGGAGTTTAAGACCAGCCTGGGCAACATGGAGAAACCTCCCTGTCTCTGTCAAAAATACAAAAAAATTAGCTAGGTGTGGTGGCGCATGTCTGTGGTTGTAGCTATTCAGGAGGCTAAGGTGGGAAGATTGCTTCAGCCTGGGAGGTGGAGACTGCAGTAAGCCAAGATCATGCTACCATGCACTCCAGCCTGGGTAATGGAGTGAGACCCCCTCAAAAAAAAAAAAAAAAA